>NC_133379.1:38566993-38619901 GCF_049309525.1 Garra rufa
CCACAAAACCAGTCTTAAGTCGCTGGGGTATATTTGTAGCAATAGCCAAAAAATTTGTATGGGTCAAATAATTGATTTTTCTTTTATGCCAAAAATCATTAGGAAATTATGTAAAGATCATGTTCCATGAAGATTCTTTGTAAAATTCCTACTGTAAACCTATCAAAATGTAATTTTTGATTAGTTATATGCATTGTTAAGAACTTAATTTGGACAACTTTAAAGGTGATTTTCTCAGTATTTTGATTATTTTGCAACCTCAGATTCCAGATTTTCAAATAGATGTATCTCGACCAAATATTGTCCTATCCTAACAAACCATACATCAATAGAATTTTTTTTTTAATTAAACCTTATGACTGGTTTTGTAGTCCAGGGTCACATATAAAATGCTTTTTCAGCAATATTATAATAATAACTGATATAAAAAATAGTTAAATTAAATAATAAGAGTAAAATCTGTTTAAAAAGTCTCCGTTAACACAACAGTCAGGAGTGCGTATTTGAGCAGGCGTCTCACAGCCCCAGAGCCGCTCCTGTCATTTTCGCAGGGGGTACGAATTAGTTCTAACCTCGTTCTTACAGTATCCATCTGTTTTGAGAAATCTGTGGATTGTCATGCTATGTGAACATTTGGCGCTTTCCCAGTGAATTGATAGGTGATTCATCAAAAATATGATCTCTTCACTAATCCTCCGTCTCTCTCTCTGTCTTTACAGCGCTCTCGCTCTCATGACCTCTTCACCTCTTCAACTCCTCAAAAAAAAAACTTTAAAAACGTTTAAAAGCTAAGTCTCTCACTCTCTTAACACAGAGAGGCGCGCACAGGCTCAGTTAGTTTTTAAACATTTTTACAGTTTTTTTTTTTTTGCAAACCTTACAACAACAACGATCATTCTTGGAAAAAGAGGAAAATGTAGAGGGAAAAACCATTTCTTTATTGATTGTGTTTTCTTTATTCTGATATTTCTCGGGGTCAACCATGCGAACATGTGCTCTCACACAGGTGAAGAGGTCATGAGAGCGAGAGCGCTGTAAAGACAGAGAGAGACGGAGGATTAGTGAAGAGATCATATTTTTGATGAATCACCTATCAATTCACTGGGAAAGCGCCAAATGTTCACATAGCATGACAATCCACGGATTTCTTAAAACAGATGTATACTGTAAGAATGAGGTTAGAACTAATTCATACCCCCTGCGAAAATGACAGGAGCAGCTCTGGGGCTGTGAGACGCCTGCTCAAATAGAGACACACTCCTGACTGTTGTGTTAATAGAGACTTTTTAAACAGATTTTACTCTTATTATTTCATTTAACTATTTTTTATATCAATTAAAAAAACTTTTTATATACATCCATCAAATTACATGTATGGTACTTTTACATATAGTGTGATAGGCACTGAAAAACCTGTTCAAATGATTGTGTTGTGTAACGCAGCTCATACAGCACAAACGCAGGCTGCGGAGAGAGTATGAGAGCAAGAGGGGTCCGAGAAAATGGGCCTCACACACACAGACGGAGACTCTTTTTGTTATTTTGTTATTTTGCCCTAGACTGAAAAAGGTAAGGATTTTTTTAATTATTTACTTTTCAATGGAATATCATTTAAAGTCTTTTATTATTATTATTATTATTATATTATATTATTTAAAAATATATATTTAATTGTTATATGTTTACTATTATTTGTGCTGGTACTAATTTTAAAATTGTTTATTTATGTTGTTGTTGTTCATCTTTTTGAAGCACCCCTATTTATCTATGAACGCAACCTGATGGCCACCCCACAACGGATGCGGGACCAGACCGTAAAATCTCTGAAACATTCTTCAGAGCTTCATTCCTCACCTGTTGGCCAGACGGTCACGCACATATTTTCTCTACCCTGATGACACCCGACGGTCAAAAAAAGGGGGAAAGGTCAAAAGGTCAAAGCCATTAATCATCTTTTGACACATAGTGTAGACTAATCACTACTGTTTTTTCTTTATTATGAAGGGAAAACAAAATCCAAACCCACATGGCCCTGTGTGAAAAAGTGTTTGCCCCCTAAACTTAATAACTGGTTGGGCCACCCTTAGCAGCAACAATTGCAATCAAGTGTTTGCGATAACTTGCAATGAGTTTGTTACAGCGCTGCGCAGGAATTTTGGCCCACTCATCTTGGCAGAATTGTTGTAATTCAGCCACATTGGAGGGTTTTCGAGCATGAACCGCCTTTTTTAAGGTCATGCCACAGCATCTCAATAGGATTTAGGTCAGGACTTTGACTAGGCCACTCCAAAGTCTTCATTTTGTTTTTCTTCAGCCATTCAGAGGTGGATTTGCTGGTGTTTTGGATCATTGTCCTGCTGCAGAACCCAGGTTCGCTTCAGCTTGAGATCACGAAGAGATGGCCGGACATTCATGGTTGCATTTATCACAGCAAGTCTTCCAGATCCAGAAGCAGCAAAACAGCCCCAGACCATCACACTACCCCCACCGTGTTTTACTGTTGGTATGATGTTCTTTTTCTGAAATGCTGTGTTACTTTTACAAAAGGTTCAACTTGTGTCTCGTCAGTCCACAGAGTATTTTCCCAAAAGTCTTGGGGATCATCAAGATGTTTTCTGGATCTCAACATGATGTGTCGCTTTTGAGGATCTTTTGGTCTACTTCACTTTGTAAGGCAGGTCCTATTAAAGTGATTTCTTGATTGAGAACAGGTGTGGCAGTAATCAGGCCTGGGTGTGGCTAGAGAAACTGAACTCAGGTGTGATAAACCACAGTTATGTTAAACTACTTTAAATTACTTTTATTCCCACATCAATCTACACTCCCTACTCCATAATGTCAAAGCAAAAATAGGTTAACATTTGTGCAAATTTATTAAAAATAAAAAATGATGAAAAGATCCCGTTGCATAAGCATTCATACCCTTTTCGGGGACACTCGAAATTTAGCTCAGGAGCATACATATTGCTTGTAGATGTTACTACACTTTGAGTAGAGTTTGAATGAGTATGTTTTAGAAAGGCACACACCTCTCAGAAAAGGTCTAACAGCTGAAAATGCATATCAGAGCAAAAACCAAGTCCTGAGGTCAAGATAACTGCCTGTAGAGCTCAGTGACAGACTTGCGTTAAGGCAATGATCTAGAGAAGAGTTCAGAAAAAAATCTGCTGCATTGAAGGTTCTCAGAAGCATTATCCATAATGGAAAATATCTGCCAGCCCCCATCCAAGCTGACAAGGTGAGGCAAAGAATGGCAGATAATTGCCAAATGTAGATGTCACATCATACCCAAAAAGACTTGAGGCTGTAAAGATGCTTCAACTATGTACTGAGTTAAGGGTATGAATACTTATGCAATGTACTTATTTCAGTGTTTGATTTTTAAAAAATTTGTAAACTGTGCAAATCTGGTTTTTGCTTTGTCATTATAATGGTGTATGGAGTGTAAATTGATGTGGGGAAAAACTAATTTAAAGCAGTTTAATAATGCTGCAACAAAACGTGAATAAAAAAAAAATTAAATGGGGTGTGAATACTTTTGCAAGGCACGGTATATATATTTCAGCAGCAAATCAGCATATTAGAATGATTTCTGAAGAATCACGTGACACTGTAGACTGGAGTAATTATGCAATTCAGCTTTGAAATCAGGAATAAATTACATTTTAAAACATATTCAAATAGAAAACAGCCATTTTAAAATATTACTGTTTTTTGCTGTACTTTGGAACAAATACTTGCAAACTTCTTTAAAAACATTCAAATCTTACTGTTCAAAAACTTTTGACTGGTAGTGTATTTGTTCAATAAATGGTGAAACTAATTGAGAACACACATTTTTAAATAAATGTTGCCACAACACAAGAAATCATCACCCACATTTGCTCAGACCGACACAAATGACTGCCACAGTTCATACATAAACATATTTTGTTTTTTTAATTCAGCCTGATATGAATTACACATGATAAAAGAGAGGATCATCATCAAGTTATGCAATAACCTCCCTTCCCTTTATATAAACACCCCGTCACAGACAGTTTCTACAGCATCCTAAAAGAACAGAGGCCTCGGTACATGCTTAAGTTCACCTGAGGTTTGGGTTCTGACTATTTTTTGTCCTTTTCATATTTGCATTTGTCACATAAATCATGTTGTAGCAGTTGCAAAGGCGTCCTTAAATACTCAAAAGTGGTATTATGGGAAAATCAGAGCAGAGATGACAAGTGTAAAAAAATCAGTCCTGCCCACATCAGGGACAAATGGGTCAGAAACAGAAGAAAAATACAAGAAATGTTAATATAAAAAGCTGAGCGTTATTTTTACTGTCAGAACTGCATCCAAAAGGAATGTTTCAATTATTATTTCTGCATGTCATCTGCACATCAGCCCAATAAATCTGAAAAAAGTTGATATTAGATCACAATTCTAACACAACATAATGCAAATGGGGTTGAAACAAAAGCACTACATCATTCTGACTAAAAACAGGCACTAAATTTGTTCCCATGACCTAATTTTGTTCCCAGCACCACTTGAGACAAACTAATCTGGAACTAGTTGTAACAACACCATGTTCTGCAATGCCTTTATGCTCAAGACATTTAAATGCAAAAATTCTGTTTAGGGGAAAACCGTCTGTCGGTGGACAAACTTTAAAATAAAATGACCAGCAAAGAGCAGAAACAAATTATAACGATAAAAAAAACTAGTGTTAATATGATTTGTTTAAAAGTCGAAATTCACAAAGTGCAAATTATTTTAGTTTGCATTACACTTTTTAACAGGAATAACCTGTCAAGAACATGTCAGGGCCAGGTTTCTACAGAAGCCCTTTTCTGCCACAGAATTACAAAAAATAATACGGTATTTCCAACTTTTTTATTGCAATTCTTTTATCCTTTTTCGAGAGAGTTGCGAGAAAAAGGCAAAGATTCATGAAAAGAGTGAGAGTTGTTTGATATCAACTCAGAATTGTACGATATAAACTGGCAATTCTTAGGAAAAAAAAAAAAAAAAATCAGAATTCCAAGATTTCAAGAGTCAAATTAGAAATTCAGATTTTTTTTTTTTTTTTTTTTTTACAAATGATTAAATGCTAAGTTCATATCTCACAATTCTGCCTTTTTTTTACATTTTTGGCTTAGATATTGCAATTTTGATGCCTGAAATATTGGAATTTTGATTGTTTTTCTAAGAATTGCAAGCTTAAATCTAACAACTCGAGTTTATTTCAAGTATAAACAAAAATGCAAAAAAGCAGAACTGTGAGATATAAACTATAAACTTAAAGGGGGGGGGGGGGCAAAGTAGATAAACTAATAAACAAAAAGTCATTTGAAGTGTCAAAATTGCAATATATAAAGAAATAAATGCAAACAAAAGGCAGAATTGTGAGATATAAACTCAAAATTGCAAGATATAAACTCAGAATGGGTTACATGGTAAAAAAAGAGCTAAATTGTGAAACATACAATTTAATTCCAAGATTTCAAGTGTCAAAATTGCAATATAAAAAACAAATAATTGTTTATATATTGCAATTTTGACACTTGAAATCTTGGAAGTCTGACTCTTTTCTGAGAGTTGCAAGCTTATCGCTCACAACTCTGAGTTTATTCCAAGATTTCAAGTGTTGAAATTTCAATATATAAACAAAAAATGCAAAATGATAAGCAGAATTGTGAGATATCAACTCAGAATCGCAAGACATATAGTCAGATTTTAAACATCTGCAAAAATAAAACAAAAAAGGGGGACAAAATTGTGAGATATACACTTGAAAAGTCAGAATTTCAAGATTTCAAGTGTCGATATTACAATATAGAAACAAAAATGAAAAGAAAAAAAAAAGATTTGTGAGATATAAACTCAATTCAGAAAGAATTCAATCATTTGTGCAAAAAAGGGCAAAACTGTGATATAAACTTGCAATTCTTAGGAAAAAAAAAAAAAAGTCAGAATTGTGAGATTTTTTAATTCCATGGCAGAAACAGCTTCCATATGTTTCACCTCAAAATTGAAAAATAAATATGTATTTTGTCAAAAGAAAAACTTTTATTTTCATGACAAAAAAAGACTGAGAATTAAAAAAAAAAAAAAGGTAAAATGTCTGGACACAACATTAAATGTCAGAAATGCAAACAAAAAACGCCCTTAAAATTAGGCTTGAGTTGATTTTATTATTTTGGGGTGAAATGTGGACCTGGACATATTTAGTGATGAGAATTTATGTCTTTTAAGATATACAAACGAGCAAAAGCTATTTTCGTCCCCCCACCCTCATCCATGTTTGCATTTGTTTCCGCATTCCTCTCCTCCTCCTCCTCCTCGTCTCCTGTGTTTATTACCCAGCATTCCTGTCCCTGGTCCTTATACACGTCGTTTAAATAAAAGTAATGCCATGCTGATAGGTTTGTTGCGTCGTAAATCTCTTTCATTCTCTTCCCTCCCTTCACGCCGCTGTTCAGATCTTCCCTAGGAACGGTAATGAATAAAATATATATTACATTTGTCATTAAATAGTTTTTTGCCTCTTGCACGGTCCGCATGCATTAGGAACGCAGGGGCAGCCTAAGGACGGGGGAGGAGAAGGCCATGTTGTCGTGCGAACGGTTGGGTCGTGTGATAACGCTCACGTCTGCGATACAAACTCGCTCCTTTGGTCCACAAGTACACTGTTCTGCGTGTTCACTTCAACCAGAACAGTCCAGACTATGAAACTCCAGTGTGTTTTGTGTTTGTGTGTTTGTGTGTGTGTGTGTGTGTGTGTGTGTGTGGTCCTTTCTGTCAGTTTGCACTGGGTTTTAAACAAAATCACTGAAGCTTCGTTCCCAGCTTTCGTTGTCTGTTTCTGTATGAGAAGATGACAAAAGAAAAGCGTGAGTCAAAGATTTACAAGACACTTTTCAGTAAAATAAGATAATTAATGTATTAAAATATTAAAGCATAATCATACATGGTTCATGCAAACCTGTCACCGCAAGATTTTTACACTAAAATATGGAACACAAATATTTTTTAACACACATTGTCTTGCTAACTGCATTTATCAAACTCAATCAGTCAAGTCTAGTCTAGTAAAGTTATTGCAAAAAGTTATCAAATATTTATTTAATTTATGGAAGTTAATTAGGTTTAGATTATCATTTAGATCATATTATATATAGCATAATTATTTAAAATAGTTTTTTTAATAGTAAATATTTTATTTTAATATTTTATTAAATACTTAAATACATTTCTTGTCCTTATAACTAGGTTTCTTAATAGCTTTTGGTTTTAAAACATGTCCATATATTTTATTGTAATATTTTATAAACATTTCATTTAATTAATTATAGATATTTTACAGTAAAAAAATTGTTTATAACTTTATATAACTAGAAAACCATGAAATAAATTTGATAATTTTCAAATAGTTTTTAAACATATCTTAAATTAGTCCCAAGAATTATTACTAGAAAACAAATGTATAATTTTTTATTGTAATATTTTATAAATAATTACATAATTTTTTGTTTAGAACTTTTGTTTATAGCTAGAAAACGATGACAATTTTGATCATTTTCAAATAAGTTTTTTAAATTGATTTATTTTAATTTAATATTTTTTCAATTATATTTTAACTAGAAAACAAATGTATATTTTTTATTGTAATATTTTATAAATGTTATTTTCATTATATCATTATATATTTTGTATAGTTACGATTTATTGTTTACAACTTATTTATAACTAGAAAATAATAAAATTAATTTTTAGATAATTTTCTAATAATTTTTAGAGATATCCCAAATTAGTCCCAAGAATTGCAAAAAAAAAACAAAAAAAACGAAATAACTGACAAAAAAAAAAAATATATATATAAATAAATAAAAGAAGCTCATATAACATTTAGTTTCACCTTTTGCTAGAACAACATTTTGTGTGGGTTACACATACCTTCTGTCAATAGTTTTATTTTTTGTACCATTTTTGGAAAGTGGCAGAAATATCTGCTGTCCTGTAGCTCTAAGGTCATGGGTTTGTTTGCCAGAGAAGGCAACTGATAAAGTATGTGCCTTGAATGCAATGAATAAGACTTTGTAGACTCATGTTAAACACTCTCAGCCTAATATTTAGCAGCGGATGTTGTAGGTGAGTTTACCTGGCTTCTGATCTGGTTACTGTGTATTCAAACCACAGGATGTTGGGAATGAGACTTGTATCTCTCACCAGAAAAAACTCTGAGATTGGCCTGAGAAGAGAA
Source organism: Garra rufa (assembly GCF_049309525.1). Lineage (NCBI taxonomy): Eukaryota > Metazoa > Chordata > Actinopteri > Cypriniformes > Cyprinidae > Garra > Garra rufa. Next base: position 38,575,245 of record NC_133379.1, read on the forward strand.
AGAGAAACACAAATCATTAAACCAGAGCTCTGTGTGTGTGTGTGTGTGTGTGTGTAAGTGACTTTGAATGTGAACATCTGTGCATGTGCTTGCATCATTACCAGGCAGCTATCTTGGGAAAGAGTGGCGTTAGCACCTCTTGGGTGATAAAAAACCAAACCACTCCCATCACCATCCCGGCCACGCCCCCATAAATCACCTGACTCCAGGTGTGGTACAGGAGGTAGACTCTATGAGGACAAACATGAGCAATGCATCAATAATACAAGAAGACTTAACTACGGCACTTGCTTAAAAAAAAGAAAAACACTTGTTACCTGCTGTATGAAACGGACACAGCCACGGCCAGTAGAATGATGGACAGTATATGCCGCCATAACAGTTCAACACACCTGGCATTGTTCGTCTGATGCATTCTGGAGAAAAATACAAAAAACAATAATTTTAAATAAAATATCTAACTAAAAGCTGTTCTTTTGAACTTCTTTATTTACACAAAGATTTTCCACAAAAATATGTTGTTTCTTGAGAAGCATGATTTCTGAAGGATCCTGTGACACTGACGACTGCAGTAATAATGCTGAAAATTCAGCTTTGATCACAAATAATAAAAAACAAAATTACATTTTACAATATATTCATACAGAAAAGAGATATTTTGAATTGTAATAATATTTCGCAATTTTTTGCTGTTTTTACTTTATTTTTAATCAAATAAATGCAGCCTGGGAAGCAAAAGAGACTTCTTTCCTGGTGATTTTTCCAAACTTTTGAATGGTAGTGTATGTATTTACTCTACCAGTCAAAGGCTGTTGAACAGTGAGATTTAAAAAGTTTTTTTTAAAGAAGTCTCTTCTGCTCACGAAGCCTGCATTTATTTGATCCAAAGTACAGCAAAAACATAATTTAAAAAAAATATTTTTACTATTTAAAGCAACCATTTTCTATTTGAATATATTTTAAAATGTAATTTATTTCAAAATTTTCAGCATCATTATTTCAGTCTTTAGTGTCACATGATCCTTTAGAAATTATTCTAATATGCTGATTTGCTGTTCAAGAAACATTATTATTATCAATATTTAAAACGGTTGAGTAATTTTTTTCAGGATTCTTTGATGATTCTTTTAACATTATACCATTTAAAAGCTTTTATTTAGCAAGGCTGTTTTAAATTAACCAAAAGTAAAGATTAAGTCATTTAAAAATGTTATAAAATATTTCTATTTCAGATAAATGCTGTTCTTCTGAACTTTCTATTCATCAAAGAAACCTGAAAAAAAAAATACTCTGTTTTCAACATAATAATAATGTTTTTTGAGCAGAAAATCTGAATATTAGAATGATTTCTGAAGGATCATGTGACTGGAGTAATGAAGCTAAAATTCAGCCTTGAAATCACAGAAACAAATTACATTTTTAAATATATTTAAATAGATAACAGTTATTTTAAATAGTAAAAACATTTCAAAATTTGCCGTGCTTTATCAAATAAATGCAGGCTTGATGAGCAGAAAAAAAAACATTAAAAATCTTACTGTTCAGAAACTTTTGACTGGTAGTATATATAAATAAAGTTGCGTTTTTCTAGTAGTTTTTCCAAGTAAATGTTCTCGAGTAAGAACCTCTTATTTTCTTGTCAATTCTGTCCTTTTTAACTGTAGTAAAATGTTATCAATAAAAACGAGAAAGTCTTACCTTAAATAAAGAAAAAGAAAAAAGTATACAACAAAAAACCAGATGAACTGAGAGTGACTGGAAGGCATTCCATACTCTGTCGTGACTGAGCTGTGACCTCCTGTTAATGAAACAGTAAATTTACATAATATTAGAGATGTGCACAATGTTATCGACAAAATCTTTTCTTGTTTTTAGAGACAAAAATCTGAATATATATAAGGAACTCAATAACATCCAGCATTATTATCATTAACTAAAACCAAAACCATTAAATTATTTTCGTTACTCAACTAATTTTCAATTAAATAAAACTACTCCACTAAGTTGTAAAAAAAACATTTTGGTGATGTTGTAAATATGCGAGCTAAATTTACAAAAAAAGAAAATACAATTTCAGTTTCTACCATTTCTACTTTCAAATTTCACATTTGCACCATTTACGCCACATGTAATCGCCAAGCAGCACTTTAATTTAATAAAAAAAATTGTATTTATGTGCAGCACTAAAACATATCCAAAACTAAAACTACTAAATAAAATGTAATAAAAACCTTATCGACTCTAAAAATTACAAAAACACAACAGAATGACTAAAAATGTAAATACAATTCAAGTAAAAACAGTAAATGTAAAAATAAAATTTAATTCACAATATTAGCAAGGTTTTTCTGTATTCCATTTTTTTCCCGTTTTAATTTTCTTGACTCCTTTTTAATGATTAAATAACTATTTTAAAGCACGTCTAATTAATTAAAATCATGAAACATATACAATTTCACATCAATTTATTAGGAGATAAAATTTACATATTTAGGACCCTATGAAATCGGTTTTCTTTTTTCCCAAATTCTGTTTTTTCAGTTTAAATTTTTCTGGATTCCATTTTTTTTCCATTTTAAATTTCTTGACTCCTTTTTAATGATTAAATTACACTTTTAAAGCGTGAGTGTCAAATTAATTAAAATAAGGAATCGTATACAATTTCACAAATTTATTATGAGTTTTAAAAAAAATGGGCCCTATGAAATGTTTTATTTTTTCTCACCATATGTTTTATTGTTATCAAATTCTGTGTTTTAGCAAGTCTAATAATTTGAATGCATACATTTACTCAAATACATTTATTCAAATTTATTCTTAAAATAGCCTTATGAGATGTTTTTTTTCCCCTAATCAGAAATTCTGTGTTGTGCATCAAGTTATCAAATGATAGCATTTTTTTTATTATTGAAAACTTTGCAAACTTTATTTTTTTGCAAACAAATGGAATTATTTGTTTAATATTTTATTATTCAGTGTTTCCCACACATAGACGAATCTGTGGCGATCAATAACGACCGTCACATATTGCGTTTCGTTATTCCTTTGTATGCTATTTAAAACACGCAGCGAATTTGTTCAACTGCATTTCCTTTCCATACTCTCTCTTCATCTCTCTGTCACTCACACGTCTCTCCCTCAAACACCAGGGTTTCTGCAGATATGAACAAGTGAAATTTAAGACTTTTTAAGACCTTTTTAATACCACCTTATATGAAATTTAAGACCGAACCTGTAATGGAAATAGATATTATATTACATGCATACATGTAATATTTAATGTGTTTAATGTAAAAAGTAAACAATTTCATGGCTGTCATAAATTAAATTTATTACTACGATATACAGTGAACTTTTCATATCAGCAGATACTATTCCACACAAACTATCCCCATAAAAATACCACTAGAAATATCTGATGTAAAAAAAAAATTCTGAAGCAATATTTTCATCAGTGCTCTATTAGCTTTTACATCTTAAATCTGCATATTTGATTTACCTTTATAAAGGCCTTTTTTTTTTTTACTTTTGAAATGTATGCATTACCTTTGAAATTTATTTTATGAATTTATCAATAAATTCTAAATGGCTGTTAGCAGTGAGATTACATAATTTACACTGCAAAATTAAAAGTGAGATTAATGTTTTAAATACATTTATTGATTTATAAATATATACATTAGAAATGTTGGGTGTGGAGGCATACTTTTAAACACACTAAACTACCAGCAGGTGGCGGTAAGTCACTTCATGAGCGAGTTATTTCAACTGATTCGATCAAAACGCTGAATTATAGCAAAACGTTGCTAGGAGAATGCTTCTGCTAATGTTGCATATTGTCTAATATGTAAGTAACTACTTGACTAACTACTTTTTTATTGAGCTAAAATTAATGTAACATTTGTAATTGTGAGAATTTTCAGCAAAAAGCTCACTTGGTATATTACTGAACTATATCATGTTATAAATAAACTATACATTTTAAATTTTTACCTCAGTGTGTTTCTTTAGAGTGCTGTTACATTCATTTGTTTTAAAGTATGTCACAAATAGACCAGAAATACACTATCCATTATCAATTTCTCTTTACGTTGAATGTATTAAAATATAACGTTACATCTTTCTTGCCTTTCGATGCTTCGCTAGTTGTTTTTGTCACTTCAGTTTTAATCAGGCGGTTTGTTCGGTCGGGCAAGTAAAAAAAAACATTTTAAAAGTATTTCGAAGGCTGGCGGTCAGCTAGCTCGACCTATATTCCTTATTATTATTGATAACATTATATACAGAAAAAGGTCGTTTGACCTGTATTCTGCTACTGCGATTCTGAAGACGCAGTAACTTCCACAGGGGGAGAAAAAAATCTAGCTGTTAGCAACTGGCCTTAGCCAAGCCCTATATTCAGTTTTTTCAAGCTAAGTATCGCTAAACTTGCACTTCCCCATAGCTAAAAAGTTAAATCCATTTTACTTCTGCGGTACAATCCGAGAGAGACTCGCGCCAATAACAGAAAGCTGATTGGCTATTGCATGCTGGTCTCATTTGTAGTTTAAATACAGCAAATTATATTTGGAATTGTGAAATAAAGAACTACAACACCACGGAAACAACAAAAAGATAATTTAAATGAATATTAGAGGTAGCGTTACATGGACATCGGAAAAATAAGACCTGTGTAAAATTATTTAAGACCTAGAACAGCGAATTTAAGACTTAAGACTTTTTAAGACCCCGCGGAAACCCTGAACACACACACACACGCACACAGCCCCTCCCCTCCATGCACACCACATCTGTCTGGATCATCTGTGGAGAGAAGACGGCTGGCAAAAGGTTGGTACCTCGTGAACACTTTTAACACACAATCACAGATTAAAAAGTGCTATAAAATATTTTATATTCTGAATACAATAGTTTCAGTGTGTTGATGTTACTGTAAGTCCCGAACCTTAGCAAACGCGATTGCGCCTTCTTTAGAAAGTTAACTAGTCGCAAGTTTGCGGTAAAATGTAGGCTAGCCTAGCTGGGTTGTCGAGGTCTAAACACTATATGTAGCAGCTGTGAATCAAATAAACGTATTATATATTATGTCGTTTCTTTACTCTTACACTGAATGTTTGCTGCTTCAATCCAGATGAGTATTGAAAAGTATTTTCCGCGACTGAAAAAGGCACGTGATGAGGATGAGGACCATCCTGAACCGGAGGTATCAGTCTGAAACAGAGCTTAGTCTGACCAATTAGTTATGTTATTGTTTACAATATTTTCAGGCTTCAACTAGTGCTGCTCAAGCAGAAAGACAAGGTCAGGGAGAGAAAGAAATAGATTTGTTAAATATCAATAATATGTCGCAAAATAAGGTGCCCTAACAAAAGTTGCAGACTGTGCAGGAAGTAGGCTGTTGTATGTGGTGTTAAATTAATGCAATAAAGTTCTGTTTAACTAATTATTAACAGTTTTTTTAATTATTAACCTTTAGGAATTAGGAAATCCCTTTAGGGGATCCCCCCCGTACAAACATCTAACCCCCGCTGCCCCCCTCCCCCTCGGGTTGACCACCACACATTGCCTTCAAACCTGTGGGAAACACTGTTATTTAGTCGGCATCGATAGCCTTGTGGGCAGTGCTCTGACATAAAGCGTCGTTGCGCTCCGGGGGTCCGGTGTTAAAACCCAGACTCAAGGACCTTTCCCGATCCCGTCCCTTATCTCTCTCCCACTTCACTTCCTGTCCTGTCTGATCTGTCCTGTCCTAATAAAGGCAAAAATGCCAAAAAATAAAATCTTTAATATTTATTATTCAAAATTAAAACTTGGAAGAAATATAATAAAATAATGTTTGTTTCATTTTAGTAATACTAGTAGTATTATTAGTATTATGATTAATGCAAATTCCACTTAACAATAGAACATGTAGGATTCATATTTAAAAGCAGATGCTAGTCCATATCGTGGTTTGATTTAAGTGTAATTAAAATTCTGCGTTTTACGCATTCGCATTGTGGAAATCATCTGGCCCTACATCAAACCTCACTAAAGGTTAACGATTTGGGCTGGTAACTGACAGCTTGCAGGTGAAGCCCCAGGGTTAGTTCACGATTAACTCATTGTGTTTTTGAGCATTGTCTTGTATTGTCAGTATCGTGTCTATTGGCATAAAGTCTGGTCCAGTTTTGCAGACTATTCTGGCCAAGAAAACCGCCTACTCAGACCGTCTGGGCGACACATTAATCAATAAAGTACAGTTTGTTTTGTGCCGGGAAAAACTCACATGGCAGTCTACAAACAAAAAGCCTCGAACTAGGACAAGTCATTTGAACAAACAACATTTCTTACCTCCACACGGCCGAGGCTCCTGTAGAATGTGTTTGAGCACCCAGTTTAGCCCCTCGTTCATGATCAAGCCCCCAAAAAAAGAGATCTGTGAGAGAGAACGCACATGAGGGATGAAAACCGTAATGAGAGCAAGGTTTGGGATTTGAGCCTACAGCCTGCTGGTGTGTGCATCATGTGACTCACCGTATGTAGCTCTCGCTTAAAGACGATCAGAGTGACGAATCCGACGAGGATCGCGATGGGCAACAGGCTCACGCAGGCCAATACCTGCCCCGTCAGATCACCTGGACAAACAAACAAGGCAAGATTTAGCCATTTCGAGTCACACGAAGCCTGTCAAAACAAACTGGTGCTCTATTCGAAACAGCTAAAATGCGTAAAGAAAGACATATTTACACAAACTTAAATTAAAATGTTTATTTATGAGATGACAAGATACTAAATGGACACTAATTTAAATGTCAACCTGGGACATTCAACTCAGAGCTGGTCACTACCCTAAAAATGTTTCCTAAATTTTTAAAAATAAAGCAGAATAAAAAACAAAATTAAATTAAATAAAATGTTCATTGGAATTCTGATCAAATAAATTTAGATAAATAGACTTTATGATTTCCCCAATTTTTTAAATATATGTAGCAGCATAAAATCGAGAATAAAAATGTTTTTAAAAAATCACTGTATTTCTAAGACAAATAAATTCAGATAAATTTTTTTATGATTTTTCCAACTTTCTAAATACAAAGCAGGATAATTTATCAAAAAATATAAAAAATGTTTACTGTAGTTCTGATAAATAGATTATTTTAAGAGTTTTTCAACCTTTTAAATATAAAGCAGGATCAAATCCAGAATAAAAAATATATAAAATAAAATAAATATTTTAATGATTTCCCCTACTTTTTGAATATAAATCAAGATAAAATACAGAATATATCAAAAAATATAAAATAAAATGTTTACTGCATTCCTGATCAAATAAATTGATAAACAGATTTTTTTTAATGATTTTCCCAACTTTTTAGATATAAAGCTAGATAAAATCCAGAATAAACACTATAACATGTTCACTGTATTTCTGATCAAATAAATTCAGATAAATAGGTTGTTTTATTTTCCCAACTTTTTAAATATGAAGCAGAATCAAATCCAGAATACAAAAATATAATGAAATGTTCACTGTCTTTCTGATTAAAAGATTTAGATTTTCCCAACTTTTTAAATATAAAGCAGAATAAAATTCAGAATAAAAATAAATAAATAAAAAAATTTTAAAATCCAGAATAGAAAACCTAAAATAAAATGTTCACCATATTTATGATTAAATAAATTCAGATAAATAGGTCGTTTTATTTTTCCAACTTTTTAAATATGAAGCAGGATAAAATCCAGAATAAAAAATATAAAATAAAATGTTTACTATTTCTAATCAAATTCAGATTAATAGATTTTTTTCTTAATGATTTTCCCAACTTTTTAGAAATAACGCAGGATACAATGCAGAATAAAAAACTAAATAAAATGTCAACTCCATTTCTGAACAAATAAACAGATTTTCTAAATAAGATAGATTAATTTTAATGATTTTTAATGATTTGCCCAACTTTTTAAATATAAAGCAGAATCAAATCCAGAATACAAAAATATAATAAAATGTTCACTGTCTTTCTGATTAAAAGATTTAGATTTTCATGACTTTCCCAACTTTTTAAATATAAAGCAGAATAAAATTCAGAATAAAAATAAATAAATAAAAAATATTTTAAAATCCAGAATAGAAAACATAAAATAAAATGTTCACCATACTTATGATTAAATAAATTCAGATAAATCGGTTTTAAATCTTTTTAAATATAAATCAGGATAAAATCCAGAATATCACAAATTATAAAATAAAATGTTCAATGTATTTCAGATCAAATAAATTGATAAATTTTTTTTTATGATTTTCCCAACTTTTTAGATATAAAACAAGATAAAATCCAGAATAAAAAAAAAGTTCACTGTATTGATAATCAAATAAACAAATAGATACAAAAAGTAGATTTCTTTCAAAGACATATAAGAAACCTAGATGATACAAATTGTTAAAAAATATATTTATATAAATGAAGTTTTACATTTTTGTAGTGAAAGTAAAAACAAAAATTTCTCTCTTTTGTTGCCAATACTGTGCTTTTAATAAAACGCTATAAATAAAAATGAGAAAAACTCCTTAAATAGCAGGAAAAAAGCATAATAAATAAAGATCCAAAAAATGAGGTCCTATGAATTGCAAAACTGCCAATTCAAACTATGATCTGGAAAAGCACAGAAATCAGTATGTAACTATACTAAAGATTAGTCCATGCATGGCAGAGAATTCCAGAAGAACTGTCTCGGATTGTATTTAAAACCTTCCCCTGAGCATATAGCACTAAAAGTGGGCCATTTCACAACCAATAGAGAAGCACTTCTCATATATGCATATTATAAAGCTTGCATTTACCAAACTGCACATACAGGCTTGCTTTATCTCATGCATACTTATACTGCCATGTTTTACCAACTAATGGACCATGCATGCCAATTTAATATGCAAACACATCCAACTATGTGACAGTAGTGTAAACACGGAAGATGTTCTTGGGTTTTCTTCATATGCCGTTGCGTTTGTCATTAGCGCAGTATATTTTAGACTCGCTTTCATGTGTTCCAGGGTTTTGGGGTCAGTGTCTATACTTCCAAATCCAGGGAGACCCCCACGAACGACAGGACCCAGAAAGGGTGTGATGCAACCGGGAACGAACTGGATTAACCCACCAGAGCCACGAGTCTTGCCTGAAACTTACAGAAGCAGTTGGCTCTCGCGTGCTTGTATTAAACGCAACCACCTGCCTATAATGCTAGTATTGGTCAAGGGCTTATCGATTCAAGTTTAAAATAGATTAATGTTTTAACAATAAACCGTGAATATTCTGAGAAACTGAATAAGGGTCTCCCGGTATGGTGAACTAGGGAGCGTACAGGACCATCGCGCATGCGCACTACACAAGCGCACTATTTGGCAGCAGGCAGAACGCGCTGTGTAACGCGAGCGCACTATTTGGCAACCCAGCCCTGGCCGTGTCCATTCAGCTGCGCGATGTTCCACAGAAGCCACGACGCGAATAAACTGTCGTATGATGATACGAACGGCTTTACGGGGAAAACAACGATTTAAGATGCTCTTACCAGCCGGATACTCTACGTGGGTTAAGGATATCGACCGCCATCGAGGTGGTGCCGAGCACTGCTCTTCCGACGCCATCTTACCCGGACACCGGGCATCGGTCGTCGACCAATCAGAATAACACGCCCCGACGCGTTCGACCAATCACATTCGCCGGACGCTGCTACGACGCTTGGCCATTCACCAAGCGCATTGTCAAAGGAAAAAAAAATCTGCACGGGAACAGTCGGCCAATCAGAGGAGTTTGATTAAGGGGATGGACCAATCAGAAGACGTTTGGCTGGACATATGAAAATTGGATTTATTCAAATGAAAGAAGAAAAATTAAGTGAATGGGGAGATCCTCTTCAATTGATATCAACTACGTAAAGGCAACCAGCGCCACACACACAGTGTGGTCCATTATTACATACTTAAAAAAAAAACTTTACAATTAAAAAATTAAATATACATGTAAATCCTGAGACTAATTCGAAAACCTTTTTTTTTTTTTTTTAACCTGGAAATAAATCAAATGTAGTTCTATAATGAATAACAGAAATCTGTGGGTATCATTACTTGGAAATAGTTTGATTTTATGTCATGAAGTATAATTAACTCAAACATGAATCTGAATTTGTTAAATAAGCTGCTAAATGTTACTCTGGACCACAAAACCAGTCACAGAGATCTTTTTTTATTTTTTATTAAGATTTATACATCATCTGAAAGCTAAATGGCATTAGACAATATTTGGTCGAGATACAACTATTTGAAAATCTGGAATCTGAGGAAGCAAAAAATTCAAAATATTGAGAAAACAGTTCTTAGCAATGCATATTACTAATCAAAAAATATGTTTTGATAGATTTAATGTAGAAAATTTACAAAATATCTTCATGGAACATGATTTTTGGCATAAAAGAAAATGTATTACAATGTTGGAGCTACAAATATACATGTGCTACTTAAAACCTGGTTCTGTGGTCCAGGGTCACAAATAAGGAATACATCTACTTACTTTTAAATTAGGCATAAGTTGTAGTTGACAAAGAACCTGCCAAAGTGTGCTAAAATATGCCTATGTATAAAATGCTTTGGGTCAAAGGTCATATTCTGATTGTTTTTTTCCATTGCTCCTGACAGGTTTGAGATGAAAATCATAATAATGACACATTTTAAAGACGGATAGAAAAAAAGAAAGACTTTATGTTGGCTAGGGAAGGCAAAATGACAATACAGTTTTCAATAATAAACTAAAACAATGATTACAACATTAATTTGTAAGAACATTCAAGGGAAAAATGCACACACACAAAGGCAAAAACACAAACATGAAAAAAAATCCTCATCCTCTTTGGCCATCGTCAGAGCTCCAATTCTAGCGAAGACATTTTAGATTTTTTTTGTTTTGTTTTTTAGTAAATTATCAGGGTGTAAAATACAGAATCTGTGGTGTTAAATAAACTCCTTCAATGAAAACATCCTATACAATTCCAACCAGACCTCACCTTCATTTGTCTTCAATTTGGTGCTTTGTTTTGAATTAGTCGTTAAATGAGAAGCGCACATCTATTAGGAATTGTACCATAGCTTAACACAAAAATCAGAGCATCCGTTACTGTCAATCAGTAACTCTTTTCGCACATTGGTGAATCTTTAATAATCACATCAAATATCAATAATCTTCAGATGGACCAATGTGATTCAAAAATGGGACACGGACACAAAGAGTGATTGTTTCAGAGCTTTAACAGCTAAAAAGAACAGAGATATAGCAGCACATGATGTCTTCACCCAAACTCATGCAGATTAAACAGCGTTTTGGGAAGTTTAATCACTGGAATGATATGAAATCAATCAATTAAACATTTGCCATCTCACTTATATCTTCAAGTCTGGTCTTGTTGCACTAATGCATGCCTATCTACATCAGACATTTCTACAAATTCACATTTGAACACTTAAAAAAATGAGAAAAACTGATTTATGATGATGAAACTTGAGGTGCACAATTTTGGTTATCCAATTAAGTGTAATTCATAGCAACCTGGCCAATAAATATGCGTTTATTAAAAATTATATCTTTTGCATCTATGTTGGTGCAGCTTGTTTTGGGTCACAAAAAAAAAGTATGATTTTAACTAAAGTGGTGTGCACTTGTGTATTCAAAGCACACTCAATAAAGGCAAAAATAATATATTAATAATAACAGAGGCACAACCAATCACTCATAACCCCTCGATGTCTACATACTCAAACTTGAAGTGTTAGTTATAACCATTGTGTTTTTCCACTTTCCTTAACCATTCGCATTTGCACCTTGATAGTTTAAATACCTTTACATTTCAGTTTTCACATACATTACACATCTTTCCAAAATTGATGACAAAACAGAAAAAAATTACAAATGCACTACATATACGCTAGTTAACAACTCTATATTTGAATAAAAATAGAGAAAATGAACATCTGTATATTTCTTTTTAACAAATAAAGTGCAAGACACCCAACACTGGTGAAGCCAGTTTTAAATAGTCAATATGATGAGAAAAGAAGCACTATAACGATCTTAATACCTAATTTCACGAATGCCTCCTGCGCACAATTAAGGAACATGGTCAAGTTTCATAAAGGCTCAGCGATTTTGAGGATTGTTGTAGATAATTCATGCATATTCTGTTTAAAATGATCGATTCTAAAATATTAGCACTTTTATTGGCTCTTTTTGCTTGCTAATATATGTTTTTGCAGGTAAACTATTTGTTTGACCAATCAAAAGACCTGAAAGATGGCGTTTGGTTGCTTGTTTAGAATTTTTCTCATGGGTTGAATACAATTGAAACACTATCAATGGCATCCGTGCCATTGCCACAGAAAAAAAAAATAATGCATACTATATTATTATAATATTTTATAAAGTAATATTTGAATCTGAGGTAATTGTTCCAAGTTTGCATCATCTTTTTGTTTGTTTTTACAAAACCAACTCGACAAAATGATCAGAATGGCACAGATGTTGTTGATAGAGTTTAACAACCACAGCTGGAAGTTAAAGCACATTTATGAAATCAGCATTGATCATTTCTACTCAGCTAATTGTGCTCTACAATTGTGACCTATTTGACCCATTTCCACTGCTGTATTGAATTATAATACATGGTGAATATCTATATAACAGAATAGTAGATAATCAGCAATTTTACTCCATGAGCAAGCCTGAATATCAGTGAAGGACAAAAACCAGATGTATAAATCAAGTAGTACGATGGCGGAAAATATAACACACTAATACATCCTAAATATCGCTCTGATGAATACTGTGAGTGATATATTGTAAGGGTGAGAACAAATGTGGCGTATCTTAAAACTAACAAAAGAAACCACAAGGGCTGCAGCAGCTCTCAAAGGACACAAATGAGTTCATCTAACGTGATCCGGACCACTACATCCTGTTTTACTCTTGAATGATGCACTTCCTGTGTGAGTCTCTCTTCAAAACGCTCTCAAACTGCTGAGAGATTTACACTAAAGTCTCCATTCTCTCTTCATTGTGTTCAGTGCTACCCAAGATTCAGTGCAAGACTTAATTTGGCCATTGGCACAAAGATAAATGCTCAAGGACATACATTCACACACAATAAATGTGCAAAGCGACCCATAAAACAAACAAAACCTAGTGTTTCGACGCAAGAGGCATAGGTTGATAGGTTGGTTGTGGGTTTGAATCAGAAGAGCTGTATGTTTGGCTAAAAGATGGATTTACTCAGGGGAAAACCATTTCCAAAGCGTCCGGGTTTTTTAAAAACAAAGGTGTCTAAACAGCAGCGATGGATATTCGGTGGCAAATTTGCAGAAGCAGATCAAAAAAAAAAAAAAAAAGGCCTCGGTTGAGTCAGTAGTGGTTTGTCTGTCTAAGAATTTGATTTTTTACATGTTTTTTACAGCGCTGATTGGTCAATGATGATGAACAGCCAATTAGACTTGTATTCTAGTCTCTTTCAGAGCTAATAGGTCTAGATTAGGATTGTGCACCTCAGTCCTGCTGTCCGCTGGCGTCTGGATGCCCACTGTTGGCTTGGCAGGGGCTCTTGGGTAAAGCTCCATTGGTCTCAGGTAGACTGTCAATGCCTAGGTAACCCACCAGAATGTCTGCCCGTCTGTGGGACAGACTGAGGATGTCTTCGGCCAGAGACGGGACGGACGTGAAACGCACCTTATCGTGGTCAAACATGTCCTTCAGATACTGAACAATCTGTTGCTGTGGAGATCAAAGGGGAATGTGATATTAATTCTGGGTTGGTTTGATTACAATGCTGAATGATAAACCTTCATTTAGATATAAATTGACATCTTATGAGGCAAATGCAGTAAATTGACCAAAAGTGACAGTAAAGACATTTATAATGTTACAAAAAGTTTTCCATTTCAAATAAATGTTGTCATTTTGAACTTTCTATTTAAAGAATCTTTAAAAAAGTTTATCACAGTTTAAAAAAAAATAAGAAGCAGAAATGTTTCCTGAGCAAATCAGTATATTCAAATGATTTCTGAAGGACCGTCTGATACTGAAGACTGGCGTTATGTTGCTGAAAATTCAGCTTTTAATCACAGGAATAAATTACACTTTACAATACATTCACATAGAAAACTATTATTTTAAATGGTAATATTATTTCCTAATATTACTGTTTTTACTGTATTTTTAATCAAAACAAAAGTCTTGATGAGCAGAGGAGACTTCTTCCAAAAACACTGAAAATCCCAACCTTTTGATCTTTTTTGATTGTTTTGCATTTCAAACCAAACAAATGCCAATCTTACTTTAATGTTTTAATCAAGTGTTGTAGATAATTCACGCATATTCTGTTTTAAAAATATTACATGTTTGTTCTTTGAAATTTAAAACTACCAAACATGAAAGATTGTTGCTAATCCTCTGTTTGTTGGAAGTCTAGATGGTGACTCTTTTGTGGAACTGATGGACATTGAGAGTATTTGTGACCCTGGAGCACAAAACCAGTCTTAAGTCGCTGGGGTATATTTGTAGCAATAGCCAAATATTGTCCTATCCTAACAAACCATACATCAATAGAACGCTTATTTATTGAGCTTTCATATGACGTATAAAATTTAACCTTATGACTGGTTTTGTGGTCCAGGGTCACATATAGTCAAGTATTTTATTGCTGTAGATTATTATTAATTTTTTTACTTTGTGTTAATTTATGTATTATAATTTTTTTTATTAGTATTATTTAATTACTTATTATTATTTTTTTTTTATCCAGTTATAATGAAAAAAATCAACTGTTGTCTCAATCTGTATGACAATGTTGCACTTTTATTAGCTCGTTTTGCTTGCTAATATATGTTTTTGAAGGTAAACTATATTTTTCACCAATCAAAATCCTGAAAGATGCCGTTTGGTTGCTTGTTTTGAATTTTTCTCATGGGTTGAATACAATTTAAGCACTATCGATGGCATCGGTGCCATTGCCACACCTTTGAACATTTTTGATTGTTTTAGCATTTCAAACCAAACCCAATCTTACTTTATTTTTTAATGATGTTTCCTAAGTGTCTCATATATAAAGGTTTCTGCAGGTTGTACAAAGGTAAATTTAAGACCAATTAAAGCCAATTTAAGGAATAAATGTAACGGTTGTTACATGGTTTCTTAACTAAAAAATAACTTTCAACAGATCTCCTTTATTTTTAAATGTACATTCATTTTACAAAAAAAGCTTAATCAATATTTTTGTGTAAATGTCTAAAGATAATTTATTTGCAAAGCAAAATTACATAAATAAGAAGTCTTTATGAGAACTTGATTGAAGTTTATGCCTATAATGTCTTCATTTTGCTTCTCAAGTAAATGTATCTTGATTTAAGAATGTTTAGATATTTGTATTGGAGAGTAAAGCAAAAATACTGGAGAAAATACTTTTTTTGCAGTTTATGCAACGTTTAAAGCCATGACTTTATACATTTAAACAAATAGTTAACTTCCAAAAGAAAAAGAAAAAAATTACAGACAAAGTTTCAGTGCAGCTTCAGAGGTCTCTAAATGATCCAAACCAAAGAATAAGGGTCTTATGTAGGACAATTTTGAAGTTGGAGGAGAAAATGAGAAGGGACTTTTTTGACATACCATTTCTTAAACAGGAATGCACAGAATATGCATGTGCATGGCAGAGCTAGACAAGACAAGCATTTGAGGTTTAAAAGTATATATATATATTTTTTTTTAGAAAATGACTGATTGTTTAGCTAAATAAGACATTTATTCTTCAGATGGGATTGTTTAGAGCCCTTTAAAGCTGCACTGTATCTGCATTTTGGAAGTTCAAGCTCATTAGCAGCATAGAAGTCCACTACATGGGGATATTTCCTACAATGTTTTCCACAAAAAACAATTTCTTTTCTTTTTTCATTCTTGACTGAATGAAAGAACATCAAGACATGAACATCTTGTATGACATCGGGGTGAGTACATTATCTGTCCATTTTGCTCTAGAAGTGAACTACTCCTTTAAGACCCTTTTAGATCTTAATTTTTGATCGTGTGGATTTTAAGTCCTTTTTAAGATGTGCAAAAACCTAGTATCTATTCTCTGACAGGGTTCACGATCTGATCACAGGCATCAGTGTGTCACAGAGATCAGATTAGCATCAGATTATGTGCTGATCTGGATTACAAGTATTTCTGGATTACCAGGAGGTTATGTCAGGTATGACTGAGGAGTGTGGCGAACACTGAGAACGTCTTACCTTGAATATGGTGCACACCTCACTGAGGTGCTGTCGGGGACCCAGAAACCCGAAAGCCAAAACTGGACTCACGTGTTCAGAGATGGCATAGAAATGGGCGATAAAACCGTCGGGAACCTGAGCAATAGACACAAAGCAAGATGACGTGGTCTGATTCTAAACATGGTTTCAGAGATATAATGTCATGTTTGGCTTAGTATTTCACACTTACCATTAACATCCTCCTTTTGGCCTTTAGGACAGACCAACAGGCTGTAGCCAATGCCTTATATAAACAGAGAGATAAAGAAACAGAAAAATAAGAAATACAGAGACAGATCATGACATAGAAATGATAGAAAAAAAACACACACACACACACACACACACACACAAAATGTATAGAATTGACAAATATTTGACGTTTAAAATAAAGGCTCCTCTGCAAATAACCCCTTCTTAACAAGAACCAGTGTTTGACTTTGCTATATTGTTCTTTTTCTAAAAACACATTTTTATAGGTTTTTCCAGATCAGCATTTTGAGCTCTAATGTTGGCGTACCGTCTCTTTGAAACTGTCCGAGAGCCATCGGTTCCTCAGAACTGCGACCACTGAAGTCGGAGGACTTTCCAGATCTTCAAAGGCATCCATGAGGATAAAGTCCAGCACAATGTCAAAGAAGTTCATACAGACCACCTAGAGCCAAATCAAAGGTCAAACCTCCATAAGTCAAGAACAATCAGCGTTATTATTTATTACTTGTTTAACATTATTATTTATTTTTATTTTCATATGTTCAGTTTTTATTTTAATTTTAGTTTGTCTTTTTTTAATTCCTTTTTTCTTTAAAATATAAATTTAAAATGTAATATATATATATATTTTAGAAAATATCGCCTTTAATTTAAAGGTAAAACAATAACCGTTTGAAATTTTGTCGCAAGTTTTTTGTTTGAATATATTTTAAAATGTAATTAATTTTGTTTCTTATTGACTTTATTTCTTTAACAGATAAAATATACAATTTAAAATTTGTTTTAAATATTACATTTTCTTATCTTACCTAAAATATCTTTAAAAGAAGTAAAAAATAGTTTACATTTTTTATCTAATTTTTATATTTTGCAATCCTTTCAGTCAAAAATATTGTGATTATATATAGTCGAGAATACCAGCTTGCAATCGTTTCTTAAAGAATATTAACATAATATCATTTAGCCAATAGAAATGAATAATAAAAGAAGGAACGACAGACAAATAAACAAGACAAACCCCTCGTCCTTCCAGCTCCATCTTGGTGACAGGCCACGTCTCTTCTTTTTGTGTGTACTGCAGCATGTCTTCATAACTCTCCAGAAACGCCTTCGAACTCTAAACATTCACACAATGTTACAGAAATTACAGTCAACAGTTTGGAATAATTTAGATTTGTAATATTTAATAGCCTATTCTGCTCACCAAGGCTGCATTTATTTAATAACTTATTAAAAACTGAAAACTCAATTTAAGTAAAAATTTGATTTATTCCTTTTATGGCAAAGCTGAATTTCCACAAAAATATTGGGCAGCACAACTGTTTTTAACACTGATAATAATTGGAAATGTATCTTGAGCTGCAAATCCGCATCTTTGAATTATTTCAGAAAGATAATGTAACAAAAATTCAGATTTTTATGATGAATAATTGCAGCCTTGGTCAGCAGAATAGACTTTTTAATTATTCCATTCATTCTTAAAGCACCTTGTTGGCTTTGGCCAGAAGTCCCAATATCATCTGCTTCCCTGTATCCATGAAAAACATCCTGTGCGTCTCATCCAGTAACAGCACCTACAGATACAACAAACACACACAGATTTCACCAACAGCCCCATTCCCAAGTGTGTGTGTGTGTGTGTGTAATCATGTGTGAGAGTGTGCTGACCTGGAAGGCTTGGCGAACGCAGTGCAGTTTGGCGAGGAAGTCCTGATCGCTGTAGCACTCCAGAAGTTCGGTTCTATAACAGAGGCACAAAAATGTGTTTTCCCATCAGTCCTTGCTCCCTGAGCTACAACGGAAATCCTCCAATCCCAAAGGAGAGTGTGTGAGGAAAACATCTGTACTGTAGGGGTTAGGATATTAGTTTGTCATGTGTTGGGTTTTGGATATTTAGGGTTCTATAAAAACTTTACCAATTTAATAATTTATTTATATTTTAATAATATGGCCCTATGCAATCGGTTTTATTTTTCCCAAATTTTGTCATGATTTCCCTGGTTTCCATTTTTTATATTTTAATTGAATTGTAATAATCAAAAATGATATTAAATCAATTAAATTAATAAATAATTTCACCCTTTACAATTTTTCTGTAATTTATTAACAAAATAATAGGGCTCTTCCAAAAAATTTTTGTTCACAATTTTTGTCCTTCCTTTTTTTCCGGACTCTGTGTTTTATGATTTAATACAAATTTGTCGTCAAAAACGGTGATGATCAATTGAATTTTTTTTACTGAATGAAATGGAAGTGATGCACAACATAGCTTTACTGTTAAATTAAGACATGGATATAAAATTGTGTGATATTGTTTGATATTCTTTCAAAAATAATAAATAATAGATTTTACACTATAAAATAAGTAATAAACTGAATTATTTTTATTGTTATTTCACTTTGGTCAAAAATACTGTGATTATATGTCAATATAATAATAATAGCAATAATATTTTAAAAATATTGTAAAATATAATTATTATTACTACTGCAAAATTACAATTTTGAACTAAATCAGAAAAAAAACCATTGTAATATTTCACTGTAAAAAAGTATTAATAAATTTTTTTTTTATATATTATATAGTAGTCAAAATACTACAAGAATGAAGTCTTAGTATTCTCGTAGTATTTCGAAATTATTATTTTATTGATCTTTTTTTTATAATAATAATAATAATAATAATAATACTACATTTAGTGCAATTTTAACTAAATTACATTATGACAGCTTTGAATCATAATGTAGAAAAAAACTAAGATTACGAGATTAAAGTAGAAACGAGAGTAACGTCGAAATACTTTGAAAATAAAGTCGAAATACTACGAGAATAAAATTGAAATATTTTGAGAATAAAGTCAAAATTATGAAAATAATGTCGAAATACTATGAGAAGTCAAAATATTTCGAGAATAAAGTAAAAATTATGAGAATAATGTAAAAATACTATGAGAATAATATTGAAATATTTCGAGAATAAAGTCGAAATTAGGAGAATAATGTGAAAATACTACGAGAATAATATTGAAATATTTTGAGAATAAAGTTGAAATTACGAAAATATTGTCAAAATACTATGAGAATACAGTCAAAATACTATAAGAATAAAGTCAAAATATTTCGAGAATAAAGTAAAAATTATGAGAATAATGTAAAAATACTATTAAAATAATATTGAAATATTTTAAGAATAAAGTGGAAATTACAAAAATAATTTCGAAATACTACAAGAATACTAAGACTTCATTCTTGTAGTATTTTGACTACTATATAATATGTACTATATAATTGAATTTGCATTTATTCTTAATGTTTTTTTTTTCTTCATTTTCAAACGTGAAACCATAAGTTATTCTAATATAAAATTATAGACATTAAAGCATTTTAATACTACAAAAGTTGTTGCAGTGGTGGTAGTATGCAGTGTGTAGTATGCAGTACCTCAGTGATCTGCAAGCCACGCTTCCATCTTTCACCAAACTCAGGGCTTCTTCATACAGAGCTGCCGGTTTGAGCGAATGATACGTGTCTAGAGAGAACGTCTCAAACAGCTACAGAGACAAAGAGGGAAGTGAAATCATATACAACCAGGAGAAAACACATGATGACACCCGTATGTGTGTGTTTGTGTGTCCTGACCTCAGCAGCGGAGAAAAACGAATCATCTGACGTGACCGTTGCGGCATCGTCGTCTTGGATGGGATGGGAACTCCCTAGAGTGGGCAGGATCAGGGTTGCTTCACTCTCTGCACACAAACGGCTTCATTTAAGAAGGTAAACACACACACAGCTGATGTCAGAATGCATTTGTGAGCATCTTACCCAGGTCTGCGAGGAGGCTGTCGGGCGGTATGGTGCTGCCGAAGTCTTCCTGTAGATGATAGGCTCGGTGCAGCAGAGACTCAAGCTTCTCTGCAAACTGATGACTGTGAAGCTCTGGCTGAAAGTCAGATGGTGTGTTTTTATTTAGTAGCTCCTGCCATTCTACTGTGTTTATGAATAAGAGATACTTACCGAATGACGCTCCACAAGTTCTGATCCTTGCGGGGCGAGACTGTTGGATCCAGATGCACCAGAATGAGCTCGGTGTCTGATGTTTAAAGCCAGTTCCCATTTGTGCAGGGCTTCCTCAAACAGCTCCATCCCTGCAGGAGGAAGACCAACATCAGCTGCACAGATTTCTACACTTATGGAGGCTATATTCAGAAAGGACTGCTTATTGATTATTGTGCTGTATACTGTCAAAAGTATTTTAATATTTATTTTTGTTTATACACTACTAGTCAGACATTTTTGAACAGAAAGTTATGTTTTTTCAAAGAAGTCTCTTCTGCTCACCAAGCCTGCTTTTTTGATCCAAAGTGCAGCAAAAACTGTAAAATATTTTTACTATTTAAAATAACTGTTTTCTATTTGAATATATTTTAAAATGTAATTCATTTCTGTGATCAAAGCTAAAATCATATGATCTGAAGGATCATATGACTAGAGTAATGATGCACAAATTCAGCTTTGAATGATTTTATACATACACAATATTTTAAAATTATGTATTATATGCATTTATACTATATGCAAAAAAAAAATAAAAAATAAATAATATATATATATATATATATATATATATATATATATATATATATATATATACACATATCTTGTAAAATTTAATTTATTTCTGTGATCAAAGCTAAATTTTCAGCATCATTAATCCAGTCTTCAGTGTCACATGACTATCAATGTTAAAAACAGTTGTACCAATTCATATTTTTGTGGAAAACATATTTTAAAAAATGCAATATTTAATATAAACTACTGTTCAAAAGTTAAGGGTCAGCAAGATGGTTTAATGTTTAACAAGCCTCTTATGCTCTCCAAGGTATCATTTAATCAATAAAAAAAGTAAAATAAGCTATACTGCTAAAAAAAAAAAATATTAACATTTTTAATATTACAGTTTACTATTTTAATATATTATAAAATGTAATTTATTCCTGTGATCAAAACGGAATTTTCAGCATCATTACTGCAGTGTCACATGATTCTTCATAAATCACTTTATTATGCTGATATGAGTTTTTTATTATTACTATCAATGTCAAAAACAGCTACTGTTTAAAGTTCAGGGGTTAGCAAGATTTTTTTTTTAATGTTTAATAAGTCTCTTATGCTCTCCAAGATATCATTTATTCAATAAAAATACAGTAAAATCAGCAGTATTGCTAAAAAAAATATTAAATATTATTACAATTTTTAAAAACTGTTTTCTATCCGAATATATTATACCATTTAATTTATTCCTGTGTTCAAAGCTGAATTTTCAGCATCATTACTGCAGTCTTCAGTGTCACATGATTCTTCAGAAATCATTCTAATATACTGAAATGAGTTTTTTTATTATTACTATCAATGTTAAAAACAGTTCTACTAATTCATATTTTTGTGGAAAACATGATAAAAAATTAATAGTTAATATTTTTAAATGTTTATTAATATTTAAATTAATTTTAATATTTAAAAATTAAAAAAATTTAATACACTACTGTTCAAAAGTTTAGGGTCAGCAAAATTTTTTAATTTTCAATAAGTCTCTCATGCTCTCCAAGATATCATTTATTCAATAAAAAAAATACAGTAAAATCAGCAGTATTGCTAAAAAAATATGAAATATTATTAGAATTTTTAAAAATTGTTTTCTATCCGAATATATTATACCATTTAATTTATTCCTGTGTTCAAAGCTGAATTTTCAGCATCATTACTGCAGTCTTCAGTGTCACATGATCCTTCTTATATGCTGATTTGTTGCTTAAGATACATTTTTAATATTATTATCAATGTTGAAAACAGTTGTACTAATTCATATTTTTGTGGAAACCGTGATACAATTTTCAGGATTCTTTAAATAATATAAAGTTCAAAAGAGCAGCATTTATGTGAAATAAAAATCGTTTGCAGTATTATAAATATATTTACTGCAATTTTGATCAATTTAATGCATCCTTGCAGAATAAAAGTATTAATTTCATCCAAAAAGTAAAATCTTGCGCTAGTGTAGCATCTGAAAAAGTATGCAGTATGGAAGAAGAAACAAAAGACCGTAATAATAAACGACATTACCCATGAGATAGAGGTTCTCAGCATTGGCATCCTCTCCGAATCCCGGCTCCTCTGCCACTGGCTCCGCCTCCCACGCCATCCCAGTGTTCACTGATTGGTTGGGAGAGGAGGGGACTCGCATCTGAGGTGGCCCCAAACAAAATAGTTAAAAACTGTTAGCTGAGAGCTTGTTGATAAATAAAATGAAGACAGTGTATGTAGCTTTGAGATTTACGGACAGAGGCGATGCTGTGTGAAGAGCTCGAGTGTTTGCTCTGTGCGAGAGACGAGACGCCGCTGAGAGTGTCATTACTGCGGGTGCTGGGACTCATCATCTGACGCCCTGGAACCGGACCTGAAAACAGACAAATGAACAAATAAAAACAAAAATAATTGTATATAGCAATTTATAGGTGAAAAATCGATAGATTAAATTTTTTATTTAATAAATGAAAGATTAATCAGACATATTCTCAAAGCCTAATTAATAATATAGCCAAATAAATCATATAATTATATTTTATATTTAAAAAAAATTTTTTTAAATTAAATTATGGACTGATTCCTTTCATGAAAATAGTTACAAAAAATAATTTATAACTGTTTTTGGTGCAATAAACGTTGACCATAATTATATTTTTATATGATTTAAATTTATATGAAATTATAAATATAAATATATTTATATATTAAAATAATTAAAATAAAGCATAAATAAATAAGTTACAGTTGTTGGACTAGAATTACTAAAACTAAAATAAAAATAATTGAAATTTCAAATAGCAATATAAAAACAAATATTTCAAATTATTTAAATAATTACTTTTTTATTTAAATTAAAAAAATATTACACTAAAAGCTAATTCTGATATTAACAAATTAAATTCCTAATAACTTGATAATTTTCCTAAAAAGGTTCACAAAAAAAATTATTTAACACTGAAATTACAATTTTATGCTATTTGTTGTATTTTTAATTGTAATTAAAAATTATAATATTTATGTTGAAATTATAATATTAATATTGAATACTTGCACATTCACTCAAAGTGTTATATTATAAATTACTTCATATTACTACAATTCATTATTCATATAATTATACTTAAAATATATAATATTTTATTTTTGCCAAGACTATCTGTATTTTTATATGATTTAATTTATATTATAAAATTATAAATATAATTGTATATATTTATATATATTTTTTTAAATTAAATAAAACATTTAAATACTACAAAATTACTACAAAAACACATCCTTTTTAAAAGCAAAATATGTGAATCTGCTCACCTCTCTTGAGCGAGGTCGGCCGGCTGGTTCGGAGCAGCTGTTCTGGGATGCCCACAGGTTTTTGCCCTTCTTTACTGACTTCCTGCTTCCTCTTCCTGCCCCGTCTCTTTAACTGATGTGCGGTCAGTGCCAGAGCGACGCTGCCCAGAGCCGTGGCGAACAGCACCTTCTTCAGACTAGGACTCAACTTCAGCTGAGAGAAAATAGACTGAGAGAAAGACAGACGTGATGGAGAAAAGAGAATATCAGAACCGAAAAAAAAAATAAAAGGAGAAATAAAAACAGGAATCAGTTATTGGCTGTATATATTACTAAAAATAAATAAAAAAAACACTTCATAGGGGAAAGGGAATGAAATAGGAATTACTGCATAGAATAACTGCAAGAATAATGGCAAAAATAAATACATAATTTACAGTAAAAAGAACAAACTAAAACCACTAAAATTGTTTTTGAATTTAAAATAATTAAAATGAAGCATAAATAATTAAGCTACAGTTGCAGGACTAGAATTACTAAAACTGAAATAAAAATAATTGAAATTCCAACTAGAAATATTAAAACACTAATTATTTAAATAATAACTTTTTTATTCAAATGAAAACTGAAAATATTAAATTAAAAGCTAATTCTGATATTAACAATTAACATTTTAATACTAATAACCTGATTATTGTCCTAAAAACGGTCACAAAAACTAATTTAACACTGAAATTGCTATAGAAATTATGCTATTTGTTGTATTTTTTATTATAATTAATATTAATAGTATTATAATATTATTAATATTATAATTTTTTTGTTGAAATTATAATATTAATATTGAATTCTTGCAAATTCGATTAAAGTTTTAGATTATGAACTAATTCATATTTCTACAATTAATTTATAATTATAATTAAAAATGTATATATTTTATTTTTGCCAAGATTATCTGTATTTTTTTAATACATTTTTCCTATAAAAAAAAATATTTTATTACAACAATATATTTTTATGGACATCAATTAAATTTGCATACTCACACATTGACTCTAGCCTGAAGATCAGGAAAAATAAATTAAGACTGAAATTACAATGCTATGCTATTTTTTGAATTTTTATATTAGAATTTGAAATTATATTATTTTATACTATAATATAAAAATGTGAACATTGGAAAAAAATAAATACTTGCACATTCAAAGTATTATACTTTATATTACTTTTAAATTTCCACAATTATAATTAAAAATTATAATATTTTAATATTACAATATAACATTATGGACATAAAAAAAATTCATACATTGACTCTAGCCTGATTCATTCCATTAAAATGATCACAAAAACTAATTTAACACTGAAATTACAATTTCATGCTATTTGTTGTATTTTTTAAATATAATTAGAAATTGCAATATTTTATTGAATTTTAATACATATATTGAAATACTTGCGCATTCGCTCAAGGGATTATATTTTATATTACTTAATATTTCTACAATTATAATGAATAAATATATAATATTTTAATATTACAACATAACATTACGGACAGTTAAAAATGTAAATACTCACACACTGATTTTTATAAAAATGATCACAAAAATTAATTTAAAACTGAAATTACAATGTCATGCTATTTGTTGTATTGTTATACTAGAATTTGAAATTATAATATTTTATATTATAATATAAAATTGTGGACATTGGAAAAAATAAATACTTGCACATTCACTTAAAGTATTATATCTTACATATTATTTTTTACAATTATAACTTAAAAGTATAATATTGTAATATTACAATATAACATTAAACATTGAAATTATAATATTTTATTACAATTATAATACAAATATTAAAACACTTGCACATTTGCTCAAGGTATTATTTTATATTACTTAACATTTCTACAATTGTAATTTAAATATATAACATTGTTACATGTTAAAACCTGTGTTATTATTGTAAACTAAAATTAGTAAAAAAAATTCTGTAACTAAAATAAATTATAAATAATATAAAGTATTAAGTGAAAACTTAAAAACAATGTAGTAGTAAAATTACTAAATATAGAAAATAGAATAAAAATTGATTCATTAAAGCTAAATATATAAATATATAAATATAATATATAATTTTTACCTTTAATTAATTTTTATTCTATTTTATATAATTATATATATAATTTTTAGCTATTTTATTCTATTTTTTATATTTAGTAATTTTACCACTTTAACGTATCTGTATCAGTCAGTTACCATTGTTTTAAGTTTAGGTTTATATAACAATTGAATTTTTTTTTTTTTTTTTTTTTTTTGCTGCAAAGAAAAATGCTAAGTAGATATAAATAAATATTGATTTAATTTTTACTTTTTTTTATTTATTTATTTAGTTTTTGAAGAAAGCATTGTTATAATGATGCAAGAGTGTTATGGGTGGTATTAATAGCCTTAAAGGAGTAGTTCATGTCTTTCTTTCTTCAGTTGCAAGGAAAATGTGTTTTTTGAGGAAAACATTTCAGGATTTCTCTCCATATAATGGACTTCTACGGTGCCCCCGATTTTGAACTTCCAAAATGCAGCTTCAAATGGCTCTAAATGATTACAGCCGAGGAAAGAAGGGTCTTATCTAGCAAAACAATAGGTTGTTTTCTAAAAAAAAAAAAAAAATTACAATTTATACAATTTGTACTTTTTAACCTCAAATGCTCATCTTGTCTAGCTCTGTGTGTACTCTGTGTAGAGGTTAAAAAGTGTATAAATTGTAAATGTTTTTAGAAAATAACATCGTTTCACTAGATAAGACCCTTCTTCCTTGGCTGGGATCATTTAGAGCCCTTTGAAGCTGCATTTTGGAAGTTCAAACTCGGGGGCACCATAGAAGTCCATTATATGGAGAGAAATCCTGAAATGTTTTCCTCAAAAAACTTAATTTTTTACGACTGAAGAAAGAATGACATTAACATCTTGGATGACAAGGGGCTGAGTACATTATCTGTAATTTTTTGTTCTGAAAGTGACCTACTCCTTTAAATAGGCCAATAACAGCTGACAGTATAAAGTCCAAGACGTGTGACGAATCAGCATTTTTCTGATACGAGCTTTGTTTGTTTATGTGTGATCAAATATACAGAGGCGTGTAGTGCTGTGTACCTGTCCAAAGGTGGAATACAGGAACACAGGTATCTCAGCCACGGTCATGGCTAAGGCCTGCATGATGGACACGCCCTCAGCGCTTCTGAATGACATCTCAGCTCCGCAACTCCCTCCTGCAGATGCCTTCACATCCGAGACGCTCCAAACTGATCCTGAAACAGCTGGAGCAGGAGTTCAGTTCTGTCCTCTGGTCTGGAGATCAGCAGGACTCATCCAGAAACAGAGCTTTCGATTCCACAAAGCAGTGTTGATGACATGCTCTTCATTTTTGTTGCCTTGGAGACATTGAAAACACATTTCTTATTGTTCTAGTGGTTTAGATTAGAAGCTTTGCTTATATACACAGACTAAAAGACATCATATGCAAAACATACATTCAAGTTAAAATTGGCAATTTAGAGAAGACATTTAATTAGACACCTTACATTCTAGCACCTAAATACAACAATAAAAACTTGATTTAATCTATACATACAGGTTTTTCTCAGAAATGCAATGGTTTACGTTGAGAACTCAATATACTGTGTGTATGTGAATATGAGAAGTCCTTAGCATCTAAAAGAATCACATAAGATTGTAAATATAAGCAGAATCTGTTAATTTGACAGTAATTAATAGCACTATTATTTGTAATTTTGTTATTCTTACTGAATTTACACTCATTCATAAATAAACTCCCCCTCTATGTTTACATGTCCTTAGACACCAACAGCATTAGCTTAGCTCAACATTTACACAAACATCAGGCTCTTTCAAGACAGTTTCCAGTCACATAAACATTTATATATGCTTAAAGCGGAGTTAAGATCAGAGACATCATTGCAGCCTTAACGCAATAATTAAAGTTAAATAATGAAAACCTGCCCACACTCACTTTCTCCTGGTTTGGAAGGACATTTTCATTCCGCATTGCACACACTAACCTGTGATTTCCTGGTGGGCGGGGCAGAGTTTTGAGCGACAGCGGAAAATACCTATAACGGCTTTAGATTGTTCAGTGGTAGCCAATCGGGTAAGAGGAGGTAAAGACGCAACGCGTTGGTTATCCAATGAGATCAACAGTCGCGACGCGACTCTTGCCCCTTCATGAACTGAAAGCACCGAGCATTTAATAATAATAATCATAAAAATGATTAGTATTAATTTGTAAAATATAAATAACATTACGATTTTGTGCAATATGCATAATAAAGTATGCAATATTCATTATGTGGTACTTAGTCCACAGACATCAAAAATGCAAATAACACGTAATCAAACGATATTCAATAGTATCAATACATGTTATTTATTGTAATATATTATTTTACCAGTTATATAGTATGATATTTAAATTTAGTTTATTTTAAAACCTGTGATATTTTAGTAAGACCCCAAATTATTTACATTTTATTAATGTTTTTACTTTTTACTTTTCAACGTAATCCAAAATTTATTCTCATACTTTCCTAGTAATATAGAATTTGAGTAATCTACGCTTTTTATTATTATTATTATTATTATTATTATTATTATTATTAATTATATCTGACTGCACCAAGCACATTTAATTAATTAATTAATAAATACTAATACTATATTTTTTGAAAATATAAATAATATTACAATTATGTGCAATATACATATATTGTATGGGAAAATATTGTATATATTGTAGACCCAAGTTATTTATATTCTATTAATGTCTCATTAAAATGTTTTTACGTAATCCTTGTTTTTCAACGTAATAATCCAACATTTGTTCCTCAATTTTTCAAAGTAATATCGAATTTAAGTAATCTATGCTTACTTTTATTATTATTATTATTATTATTATTATTATTATTATTATTATTATTATTATTAAACATTTATATATGCTTAAAGCGGAGTTAAGATCAGAGACATCATTGCAGCCTTTTTTATTTTTATACATTTTACATTTATTTTTACACATTTTTATAATGATACTAATACTAATTCTACTATTGCTACTACTACTTCTACTACTACTACTAATAATAATTTGTAAAATATATAAAATAGAGCATATACAGTCTTTGAAAGTGGAAATAATACAAAATAACAAAACGATATTGTATTATTTTTACAGTAGTAAAAGTACCTATTGTAATATATTTTACCAGTTACTATGAGAAAAAGGAAAATACTGATAAAAAATATATTTATTATTTGCTTTATGATATTTATTTTGATATTTAATGTCTCGTTTAAATAATTAAATGAATCCTTTATTTCAACATAATACAACATTTTTCCTTATTTTTTTAACAACAACAATAATAATAATAATTATTATTATTATTATTTGTAAAATATAAATAACATTATGCACAATATACATTAAGAAAATAAAAAACGTTATTATATTAATTTTACAGTAGTATTTATTATTATTATTAATATTATTCCCCCAGCGTCGAGATAGGGCCGATTGCAGAACAGCAGAACCATACGTCACAGCAGTCACACGGCAGCAGCGCCGCGGCAGCAGGTTCAGCCGGTAGTGGGCGGAGTCTCCAACTCCGATCGAAAGTGTGTGAAAATAATTATCAACTTATATTTTTTCTTTTCCTTTTCTTATTTTTAATGTTGTTTCTTTATAACGTGTTGTATGTTATTTAAAAATAATAATAATAATAATAATACAAATAATTTATTAATGATAAACACCAGAAATTGCACTTCTTATCTTTGTGAAGTGTTTCAAAGCTGTTAATGTTAAGTCAGTATTTAATTTAAAGTTAGTTTTTAATTGAAAAAAAAATGTAAATACATATTTCTAAATATATATGTGTGTATTCACGCCTGTTTAAATTATATATGTATTTAATCGCGCCTATTTAAATTATATATACGTGTGTGTAACATTTTTGTTGTCTTAAAAGATAAACAGTATAAACTGAGTGCAAAGCTTAAACAAAAAAACAAAACAAAACCTGAGAAATAGAACGTTTTTATATAGTTAAACTATATTTTTACTTAATAATTTCAGGATTAACCAGTTTTTCATAGTACATAATACCATGTACTATACACTATACGCATCATTTACTGGATTTTCAAAAAAAAAATATTACAAAATCAAACAAATGTTATAGCACAGAAGGCACACATTTGACAACAATAATAACCACACATTACTCACCTAACTAAATTAGGTTAAACCTATGCAGTTAATCCTGAGGCATGTTTTGTTCACACACTCTTTAAGGAAAATGTCCATATCAATATCATCCTTAAATTCAAAGTGAAACACGAAGGACTCTTTGGCCAGCAGACTCTCATCATTTGTTTCTGCAGTTCTAAAAGTTCATTATGTTGCTGCACATGAAATATAACGCGGATAACATTAAATATATATATATATTTTATCAGGTAACACACTGATTATTTATAACTCAAACCCATTTCTCCACCCGTCCGTTGATCGCGCATATCCGCCATGTTTGTAGTTTTTTTTTTTTTTTTTACACTTTTTTTGCGTGTTTGTAGTTCTAATCGAATCTTCGTTCACCGCGTAACGTGTTGTGGGTGCATTGATCCGTATGTCGTATTCTGAAGTTAAGTAGTAGACCACCCGGAAATCTTTGGAATACTTTTTAAACATAATACGATTTGGGACATACTAATTCTATTTGCGAATACTATTTAAAACGCATAGTTTGCGAATTGGGACCTGATTGGGCCGCAGCAGGAGACTCCGCCCACAACCGGCTGAGCCTGCTGCTGCCGTGTGACTGCTGTGACGTATGGTTCTGCTGTTCTGCAATCAGTCAATAGGTGCGTTCGACTTCATGCGGCGCCGAAAGAAATCGGCTGCCGCCTTACAAAACAATGCATTCTGGTAAGATCATTTGTCCGACTTTGATCGGCGCTGCAGCCGCCTTTCGATCACGTGTGCCATCAAAGTAACGTGAGAGCAAAACGAGAGCAGTCGCAGAGGTCAGGCGCTGCAGTTGCTTAAAACCGACTGCGAAAGCCTTGATGACGACACACTTTATTCTCATTGGTCAGATTATGTGATGAAGCACGACGTGTGCTGCGTGTTTTTCTTAAAAAAGTTCACGTGTGTAATCAATCTTTATATCGAATATCTGATATTCAAACAAAACATTATTGATAAAAATGAAGACTAGGCGATATGGTAAATATATATTCTTATTGTATAAGAGTTAAAAAAAAAAAAAAAAAACTGGTCAACCAGAGGCCGTTTTTTAATGGATGTTGTGAGAGGCTTCACTACACTGAATAAACTGCTTATAAAAATTGAAAAATGTCCTATAGCTAACTACAAAACCAAGATACAAATAATAAGCGTCATATTTCATTACATTGAAGTAACTCACATACTTGATATGATCAACAAAAAAGCAAAACGATTGTAGCATATAGAATAAATGATAGGGTAACTTTTTTCTTTTATTTATTTATCTTATGTAGTTTCATTTCTTCTTTTTCTTTATTCCTTTTTTTTGTGTATGTTTGAAATACAGTCTCATCGTCTATAAGTGTCCGACTTGACGGCCGTCTCTTCACTCCTCCCCCGACTGCAAGCGGCTGCTCTCGCCAGCCGGCGGCAGGCTAGTGTAGTGCATCTCGAACACACCTATTAGGTGCGTTCGACTTCATGCGGCGCCGCAAGAAATCGGCTGCCGCCTTACAAAACAATGCATTCTGGTAAGATAATTTGTCCGACTTTGATCGGCGCTGCAGCCGCCTTTCGATCACGTGTGCCATCAAAGTACCGTGAGAACAAAACGAGAGCAGTCGCAGAGGTCAGGCGCTGCAGCTGCTTAAAATCGGCTGCGAAAGCCTTGATGACGACACACTTTATTCTCATTGGTCAGATTATGTGACGACAAGCACGACGTGTGCTGCGTGTTTTTTCTTAAATAAGTTCCTGTATGGAATCAATCTTTATATCGAATATCTAATATTCAAACAAAACATTATTGATGAAAATTAAGATTAGGCGATATGGTAAATATATATTCTTATATTGTATAAGAGTAAAGTTTGGGGGGAAAAAAAACGGGTCAACCAGAGGCCGTTTTTTTAATGGATGCTGTGAGAGGCTTCACTACACTGAATAAACTGCTTATATTTGTAAAAAATGTCCTATAGCTAACTACAAAACCAAGATGCAAATAATAAACGTCATATTGCATTACATTAAAGTAACTCACATACTTGATATGATCAACAAAAAAAGCAAAACGATTGTAGCCTATAGAATAAATGATAGGGTAATTTTTTTTCTTTTATTTATTTATCTTATGTAGTTTCATTTCTTCTTTTTCTTTATTCCTTTTTCTGTGTATGTTCGGAATACAGTTTCATCCTCTATAAGTGTCCGATTTGACTGCCGTCTCTTTACTCCTCCCCCGACTGCAAGCGGCTGCTCTCGCTAGGCTAGTGTAGTGCATCTCGAACGCACCCATTGTTGCCAGCGTCACACTCAGAGGCGGAACTAGTATCACAGCAGGGATTTCCTGTCGGAACGTAAATATCGGCGTGTCACGGAAGAATGTGAGAAGGCTAATCTTACAGCTAATTATGTTGTTATCTATTGTTTTTATGCTCTCCACATACTAATATGCGATTACAGTTATGGCTCATAAAACCATTATGTAATGGGTTGTATTTTGATTCCATGGTCAGTGTGTTTAATGTCGTTCCGCTGCGATAAAAGTTTCATTATGTCAGCAGGTTTCTTACTGTAATCAAAAGTCACAGTAGTCAAACTATTTTACGTTCTATCATTCCTACAGTAGATATTAATACATTGTTATCAATCCTACAATAATGTACACACAAATACATTTGCATATACATTCACATATGTGGGTTTAATCAACTTGAGTCGTTTTTTCTTAGGAAAATGAGGGTTTCCTCCCCAGCTGAGCACCTAGGTTGGAGCTTCAGCCTCAACAGGACATGAAATCCCTGGTACTGGTGTCATATTTTATAGTATGGCTGGAAATGTGCAATAAAGATATATATTTTATTATCTATTGTATATGAACCTCTTTAATGTCTTTTATCCCTTAGAGATTTCACTGGATCTGCCTCCTCCTCCTCTCTGTGTGTCTTTTGCTATGGTACAATCATGTGATGAGATCTGGACTTACCATGAAAACAGGCCTGCGTGGTTATGTGAGGGTTTATCCCAACCCTCGCTCAACGCCATATGTAAGTTGCATTCCATCTTTGACCTATTGTACACGTTTTAAAAGAATAGTTCACCCAGAAATGTTTCAGAATTGGAGAAATGTAGCATTCTTGCTCACCTCTGCAGTGAATGGGTGCCGTCAGAATGAGAGTCCAGACAGCTTATAAAAACATCACAATAATCCACACCACTCCAGTCCATCAGTTAACATCTTGAGAAGCCAAAAGCTGTGTGCTTATAAGAAGCAAATCCTTTATTAAGATGTTGTTTAACTTTAAACCATCTCTTCTTGCTGAAATATGAGTCCATAATCCACAATAACTCTTCCTCCAGTGAAAAAGCCCTTCTCCTTTTGTCTCAAAATCCATCCACATATTTGTTTAGAGGTGTTTTGGCTAATAAACAGTTTTTGATCTGTGCTTATTTCTCACCTCATTCAGACAACTTTTTCACGAAAAGCAACATTATTGATTATGGCGAAAGCAATATTATTGATAGAGTGCTCATATTTTAGCTTGAAGCAATGGTTTGAAGTTAATAGATTAATTTCTTAGAAATGCAGCTTTTTGGTTTTGTTTGGACTCTCATTCTGACGGCACCCATTCACTGCAGAGGATCCATTGGTGAGCAAGTGATGGAATGCTAAATTTTTGCCAAATCTGATGAAGAAGCAAACTCATCTACATCTTGGATGGCTGAGAGGGAGTACATTTTAAGCAAACTTTCATTTTTAGATTAAGTATTTCTTTAAAATGTACACATACACTGCCAAACATTTCTGAACAATAAGAATTTTAATGTTTTTTAAAAGTCTATTCTGCTCACCAAGGCTGCATTTATTTAATCCAAAATGCAGTAAAAGCAGAAAAATTGAAAAATATTTTTATTATTTAAAATAACTGATTTCTATTTGAATATATTGTAAAACGTAATTTATTTCTGTGATCAAAGCTACATTTTAAGTATCAGTACTCTAGTCTTCAGTGTCACATGATCCTTCAGAAATCATTTTAATATGTTGATTAAGGAACATTTATTATTATTATTATTATTATTATTATTATTATTATTATCAAATAATAATAAATTTAGTAAATAGTAAATTTTTTTAGGATTATTTTTCGTTTAAGAAAAGAAATGATAGAAATTGATACTTTTATTTATCAAGGATACATTAAATTGATCAAAAGTTGATTATAAAGGCACCTAAAATATTATTAAATATTTCTTTTTCAGATAAACACTGTTCTTCTGAACTTTCTATTTATTAGAGAAACCTGAAAAAGTTCTACTCAGCTGTTTTCCGCCTAATAATAATAATTGTTTTTTGAGCAGCGAATCATAATATTAGAATGATTTCTGAAGGATCATATGACTGGAGTAACAATGCTAAAAATTCAGCTTTAAAATCACAGGAATAAATTACATTTTAAAGTATATTCAAATAGTAAGCAGTTATTTTAAATAGTAAAAATATTTCAAAATTGTACTGCTTTTGCTGTACTTTGAATCAAATAAATGCAGACTTGGTGAGCAGAAGAGACTTGCTGTTCAAAAACTTTTGACTGATGGTGTACTTCCTTGTTTTCAGTTCCTGGACTTCCGCTGTGGCCGCTGTGCCGTGGTGTCCAGTTCCGGGCAGATGCTGGGCGGTGGACGGGGTCAGGAGATCGACCGACAGGACTGTGTGATCCGGATGAACGCGGCGCCCACGGTCGGGTACGAGGCTGATGTGGGGAACAGGACCAGTCTGCGTGTGGTCTCTCACACCAGTGTGCCACACCTGGTACGGCAGCAGGGCTATTTCTTCGGGCGAGAGGCAGAAACTAGATTTGTCATTTGGGGCCCTGAGAAAAACATGAGGCAGGATGGAAAGGGGAAAATCTTCAATGCACTAGTGATGCTGGCCAAGAAGTATCCACATGCACACATCTACACCGTCACCAGAGACAAGGTTCAGTACTGTGACAGCGTCTTTCAAAACGAGACGGGCAAAAACAGGTTAGTCTTCCTCTTCTCAATCATCTTTGTTATATAAAAAACTAATTGTAAATGTAGTAAATAAACTGCTTTATTTTTGGCAGGATGAAATCAGGGGCGTTTCTCAGTACAGGGTTTTTTACAATGATTTTAGCTCTGGAGGTGTGTGACAGTATTCTGGTCTATGGAATGATTGACGGCTCTTACTGCAGGTGAGTTGTTTGAGTTCTGTTTAAAAAAAATGTCTTTCCGCTCATCAAGGCTGCATTTATTTGATTAAAAATACAGAAAAAACTGTAATGTTTAGAAATATTATTGCAATTTAAGATAAAGGATTTCTGTTTTAATATACTTTGAAAAAGAATTTATTCCTGTGATCCAAAGCGGAATTTTCAGCATCATTACGCCAGTCTTCAGTTTCACATGATCCCTCAGAAATCATTCGAATATGCTGATTTATTATCAGTGTTAAATGTGAACCTGTGATACTTTTTTTGTGATTCTGAAGAATCGTGTGAAACTGAAGACTGGAGCAATGGCTGATGAAAATTTCATAATATTACCTTTTTCTGTCATACATATATATATATATATATATATATATATATATATATATATATATATATAAACCTTGTGCGTACGTAGACAGTACGTAGTTATTTAAATTAAAATAAATATTAATTATTAAATTCATAATTTTTATTTTTTAATTAATTAATATAATTAATTACGTATGTTTTGTCACAAACTTTCTCACACCTTTATAGAAAAGTATTTACAGAAATAGACCATGGAATATATGTATAGACATGTTTACACTTATATTTAATAATAATTCTTGATTTTATAAATATAATTGATAATGCATGTTTTGTCACAAACGTCCTCACATGTGCAGAACATAATTAACAAAATTAATAGACTTGGGTTTTTATGTTTATGTTTACACTTGTATATTTAAAGCTCCATATATTATGTGAATATTTATTTATTAATATAACAAATATTAATATAATTGTTATATAAATATATATTAATTAAATATAATACTTCAATATAATGAATAATAAATCCTTTTTATATATATATATATATATATATATATATATATCTTTTTTTTTTTTTTCGATTTGTAATATGCATTGCTAGGAACTTCATATGGACAAAGGCGATTTTATCAACTTTAGATTCCAGATTTCTAAATTGTTGTATCTCGGCCAAATATTGTCCCATCCTAACAATACCATACATCAATGGAAAGCTTATTTCAGATGATATATAAATGTCAGTTTCAAAAAGCCTACCCTCATGACTGGTTTTGTGGTCCAGGGTCACATATCTTCAGTAACGTTGGTGTTTTGTCTTGATTACAGTAAAGCCAACCACTCGTTTGTCCCATACCACTACTACGAGCCATCACGTCTGGATGAGTGCCGCATGTACCGCGCTCACGAACACGCCAAGAAAGGCGGCCATCGCTTCATCACAGAGAAACACATTTACAGCCGCTGGGCGTCTCAGGGGAAACTGCAGTTTGTTTACCCACCTTGGTCAGCGCAGGAACAGCAGCAAGACTAGTTTCAACCAGGTTTGACTTTGTGTGAAGATGTAGGTCAGACTTTTCTTCATTTTTTCCTCGCAATGTCAGTTTCCGCTCATATCGAAAACCACTGCTGTGCTTTTACTGTGTACATTCAGCCATGAGTTGCTGCTTTGCCTTTGATAATTCAGTACGGTTTTATTCCTTCAGTCTTAATTATAATACTGCATAGTATTTTTCATAACGAGCCGTTTGCATTACTGTATTACTGACAAAAATGATTGTCAGTTTGTTGTTCTTTCATCTGATCTCTAGTTAACTAAAACTTTCCATGGTCAGCTACTGAAATACTAAACTCATCTGTGTGAGAAAATCTGAATTGGCCACATGCACGGATTACTTCCTTGTTTTAGACAAGCCAGCTAAATCATTTCCGGTCAAATATATTGTGGCGTAATAGGCGTGTACTTTGCTCGTGTTCTCTACAGAATCCATTCACAATCGAAAAAAAAGTTTTGTTTGTCTAAAGAGGACCAAACGTCCATGTATACCGTTTCAAGAATGACAAACGCAAGTTTAAAAAATATGCAAGTAAATTGGCTAAATATGCGCAAGTCATGTTATGATTGACAGTAATAACCGGACGAAACATCTGACAAGCTGATGTCAAAAAAAAGAGCTGTGCATTAAATGATTCAGACTAAATTCAGACAAAACTACAGCAGTAACAACGTTGTGTTGGTTAAATATAAGCTGTTTAATAGCTTTTGCAGTTCAAGATAAAGCTTAAATGATGTAGTTATTAAATTATATTAAATATTTCAAATTCATATCGAGTACATTCTTATACCATTAATATTTCACTTATTAAATTTGTAGTGAATTATATGTAAGTTTGTAAATAATTCACCCTTATAGGCTGTTTGTGTCTGGGGCGTTTTTATTTATTTATTTATTTTAATGACTTTCTGCACTTGCTATACTATATACTTCAATGCGGTAAAAGTACTACAATTTATTATACTAGTAATTTTACAATAAAACAAAAAGCAAGACGTCTTGAAAAAACTAGGGAGTTGAAACGGCAGCTGCAGCCAATGATTGATCCTCTGCTGCCATCTTCTGGTTATACGGGTCATTTCATGTCATTTTCATCTTAAAAGGACATTGTTTTCCGCGAAAAGACATTTTTTCCGTGTCGTCTTTATGAATGAAAAGTGAATCTTTGAAGTGAATTTTATTTCACAGCTGTAGAGTTGAAAAATAATAAAGGCTTTTAAATATTACAAGATTTAAAAAATGTGTCCATGACTATGAAGGCAATTTACTGATTATCATGTCCTCGAAGAGAAGTATTGCTAGACACGTTATGATAGTGTTTAGCTGTCAGCATTTAAATGTACAACTATGCAGGTACTCTCCTGGGATTCTGCATTTAAATTATATGTTGTAAAATAATATGAAACTTAATTTTCATGCCGCTATCATCATTTACGATGCTGCAATTTTGCTATTCAAATAGTTGAGTTTCTGATAAGAACGAGGCAGTATAGGAGTCTCAAGAGTGTCCACCTATATGTAGCTCATATAAAATGAGCTTCAGCGGGAGTTTACAAGCTGGCTTATCATTATGCGGAAGTTCTAAAGAACGCTTCGTGCATGTGGTCAATTCAGAGCTCAAATGACAATTCAATATATTAACGTCACATAATACCTCTTATATCAGACATTGAGTGAAACAAGTGTTTCACTGTGTTCATAGCGATGATCATAGCCATGCATTTACCACGCACTGACCTGCTTTAACCACTATAGACTACTGCTGTGACTTAGTTAACCAACTAACAGGATATTCCACTTCCTGTCAAAGAGAAAACTTGCTCAAGTGTTTCAGTTCATTTAGCAGATGTAAAATTTCTTTTAATTATCATTTTATAAAATTAGAAATCCAACAAAATAACTCTTAGCTGTGTAATATGACAATATTATATAATATAATCTATGCTCAGTGGTCAAAACTTAAAATACTACTACATTGTTAGCACTGCAATCCTTTATGCAATGTTAGATGTGGTAATATTTTCATTATACATTTATTAGTATTATCTATATTTGA
Organism: Garra rufa; assembly: GCF_049309525.1. Lineage (NCBI taxonomy): Eukaryota > Metazoa > Chordata > Actinopteri > Cypriniformes > Cyprinidae > Garra > Garra rufa. The sequence goes on from NC_133379.1 coordinate 38,614,125, forward strand.
ACCAGAACCACAAAAAGGTCAATTTAATGAAATTGAGATTCATACATCATCTGAAAGCTGAATAAATAATCTTTCCATTGATGTATGGTTTGTCAGGATAGGACATTTGGCCGAGATACAACTATTAAAAAACTGCAATCTGAGGGTGCAAAAAAAATCTAAATATTGAGAAAATTGCCTTTAAAGTACAATGAAATTCTTAGCAATGCATTTTACTAATCAAACGTTAGGTTTTAATGTATTTACAGTTTTAAATTTTCAAAATATCTTCATGCAACATGAACATGAACTTTACCTAATATCCTAATGATTTTTGCCACACAATTTATAATTTTGACCCATGCAATGATACTATTTATTAATTATTATTATTATAAAGTGATATTAAAACAGCTATTTATTAGTTGGCACTGACATTTTTAGTATTAACACTGTGATTTCCTAATATTTCTTAGCGAAATGATGTTATCTAAGAAGTTAGCAACAAAATGATGTGCTTGTTTGTCCAAGAAAACAAGCTTTTGCTTTTTGCACTTTTTATTTTATTATTTTTTGTGTGTTTCTAGAGAATTTTATCATTCGCCATCTAACCCAAGAGGGTTCGTTTCTATTTTTACCTAAAGGTTTTCTGTAGGGGTGACAGAAAAGGTACTGTGCTTTTATGATTATATATGTTTATTTTTGTATTTATTCCAAGGTGAATGTTACAATTATTTTCAATATTGCATGCGTGTGTTCGCTTAAGTTTTTGGTGTTTTTTTTTTTTTTTTTCATATAATAACCGGAGAGAATCTAACTGCATTTGTAAAGTAATATATAATAAGGTCACATTATTATGAATTTAATGTGAATTTTTATTTTATTTTTTACATTGCAACGTGTCTTATTTTCAACTACTCTGTATTTGATGCATAGACTAATATGAGTTTCCAATGAAAATTACTTTAATTTTTTACTTTACATTTCAAAACTGATTTGGTGAAGATTACTGTGTAATTCTGTAATGATGGTGGTCTGACTTGAAATTCCCAGTTAATAAACTAAGCATTATTCTTAATATGTATGTTTTGTATTGCCTTATTTATTTATTATGTTTTTGTCAATTATACACAAGTCAAAAGTTTTTGAACAGTAAGATGTTTAATTAAGATCTCTTCTGCTCTCCAAGCCTGCATTTATTTGAAGTGATAAAGTTTTCTATTTTAATATATTTTAAAATGTATTTTATTCATGTGATTTTTAAGCTGAATTTTAAGCATCATTACTTTAGTCACATGATCCTTCAGAAATCGTAATATTCTGCGGCTATATTTGCGGCTCAAAAACGTTTATTATTATAAAGTTGAAAACAGCATTCATCTAATATAGAAAACTTTTTTTTTTAAATGTTTTAATCAACACTTTGATCAATTTAAAGCATCCTTGCTAAATAAAAGTATTCATTTCTATCATTTCTTTCCCAAAAAATACTAATTATACCGACTCCAAGCTTTTGAATGATATAGTGTATAATGTTGCAAATGTTTTTATTTTAGATAATGCTCATCTTTGCATCTTTCTATTCATCAAAGAATCCCAGAAAAAAAACTGTTTTAAATATTGATAATAATAATATTATTCATTAGTAGTTTCTTTACCTATAAATATTAGAATAATCAGCATATTAGAAAGATTCAAGCTTTGAAAATTCAGCTTTGAACACAGGAATAAATTACATTTTAAAATATATTAGCAGTTATTTTAAACAGTAAAAATATTTTTGCTGTACTTTGGATCAAACAAATGCAAAACAAATCTTTAAATATTAAAAATTGTACTGTTCAAAAACATTTGACTGGTACTGTACATATCAAGGCTGCATTTGTTTGATTTAAACTACAGAAAAAATATATATTTTTACAATTTAAAATACCTCTTTTCCATTTGAATATATTTTAAAATGTAATTAATTCCTGTGATCAAACCTGAATTTACAGCACCATTTATCCACACGATCCTTCAGAAATCATTCTGATTATCAATGTTGACAACTCTTCCATTCTCATCGCGTCCACAGCGTGTGGCAGCGTTTTGATTGGTCGATTCGCTGTTGGCGTCATGAGCGTTCTAACGTGGGCGCGTCGCGTCTTCATTAATGTAAACGCGGTCTGCTGCGCGTGCGCACACGCTCCTCCGGCGGAGATGACTATGAGACGGCGGAAGGATTGATGTTGGTGATGATAATAATGCTGCGCGGATTCAGCAACACCCAGAATAAAGCCCTGACGCATCGGTAAGAATCGTCGCCTGGTTGTTTCTAGTCGTGCAGGTGTGTCGAGCCGTGAATCGGTTTATTCTGCAGATCAGACGCTTTATCCTGATGATCGCAGCAGCTTATATGGGCTTGTGCGCGGCAGCATCACACAGATGCTTTATGATGTGTGTTTTCATCAACGCTGATCAATAATGTGTGTGAGGAATGCATTTTGATTGATAATACTGTAATTATATACATAGATGTGTTTATTTCAGGTATTGGCCTTTATAGGTTTACAAAGGCCCTGGAGGTATGATTTATGATAGGTTTTAATATATATTTGTTAGGACATTGGATTAAAAAACATTAAACCTTACGTCTCTGCTCAAATCTTAGCTTTATAAGCTTATTTGTTTTTGTGACCCTGGACCACCAAACCAGTCATAAGGGTCAATATTTTGAAATTGAGATTTATACATCTGAAAGCTTTCCATTGATGTATGGTTTATTAGGATATGACAATATTTGGCTGAGAAACAACTATTTGAAAATCTGGAATCTGAGGGTGCATTCCCAGAAAAAATTAAAAATATAAAAAATTATATGTTGCAAAAGCTTTTTATATTAGATAAATGCTGATCTTTGCATCTTGCTATTCATCAAAGAATCCGGAAAAAAATCACTCAAATGTTTTGAATATTGATAATAATAATACTTTTTTTTCAGCAAATCAGCATATTAGAGACATTGGTGTATGGTTTTGTTAGGATAGGACAATATTTGCCCAAGATACAGTTATTTGAAAATCTGGAATCTGAGAGTGCAAAAAAAAAAAAAAATTATATTGTGAAAATTGCCTTTAAAGTCTTCCAAATGAAGTTCTTAGCAATGTAAAAAAAATAATAATAATAATAATCAAAATCAATTTCACGGTAGGAAATTTACAAAATATCTTCATGGAACATTATCTTTACTTATTATCCTAATTATTTTTGACATAAAAGAAAAAAACAATACTTTTGACCCATACAATGTGTTTTTGGCTATTGCTACAAATCTACACATGCTACTTTGTGGTCCAGGGTCACATTTAAACTAACAGGTGTCAGGTTTTAAAGTTTTATCCTGTGTGTTTGTCCCCTGTCAGAATAAAGTCTGCTGTGTGCATGGACAAGCTGTTTTTTATTTAAATCATTAATTTAAATTAGTGATTGACCAGTATTGAAATTTTTGACTATTTGCACGTATATGTGCCCGATAACTGATATGCTGAACCGATATTTATTTACTGTTTTTTAAAGTAAGTCCATAATTCACTTTGATTTTTCCTCCTTTCAGACATCCTAAAAAAGTGTAGAAAATTTGCAGATAAAACCGATATCTGATTATGGTAAAATGCTTAAATATCGGGAAAATATTGGTAAATCGATATATATCGGTCGATAACTAATTTTAAAAAATCATCATGGTTTGTGTAAATCTCATTCAATGTGTGTTTATCATGTCATTTGTGTTTACCGGTAAATCCGATATTACAAAACCGATATCCGGTTATGGTAAAATGCTTAGATTTTGAGAAAAATATTGGTAAATCGATATATCGGTCGATCTCTAATTTTAAAAAAATCATTATGGTTTGTGTAAATCTCATGCAATGTGTGTTTATCATGTCATTTGTGTTTATCAGTAAATCCGATATTACAAAACCGATATCCGATTATGGTAAAATGCTTAAATTTCGGGAAAAATATTGGTAAATCGATATATCGGTCGATCTCTAATTGAAATAAATCATCATGGTTTGTGTAAATCTCATGCCATTTGTGTTTATCTGTAAATTCGATATTACAAAACCGATATCCGATTATGGTAAAATGCTTAAATTTCAGGAAAAATATTGGTAAATCTATATATCGGTCAATCTCTAATTTAAATAAATCATCATGGTTTGTGTAAATCTCATGCCATTTGTGTTTATCTGTAAATTCGATATTACAAAACCGATATCCGATTATGGTAAAATGCTTAAATATCGGGAAAATATCTGTAAATCTATATATCGGTCAATCTCTAATTTAAATAAATCATCATGGTTTGTGTAAATCTCATGCCATTTGGTTTTTAAAATACATTTATATGTTATTTCTGAATAGAGGTTTGAATAGAATAGCTATATAATTTACACACAGGCTGGGTCATACAGGTGTTTTTTGGCACAGAAAACTGATGCGATTTCTCTTCCTTTTTTTAGGCATGAGCATTGAAACCTGATAGAAGGGTAGCAGGAGAATGAGACTGCGGTTTGTAGATAAAGTGAGTAGAAAAAACCTTAAAAATATATATGTTTAAATTACTGGTCAAAAGTTTGGATTCATTGGTATTTTAATGCATTTAAAAATGTCATCACAAGAATAAATTAAAATTCAAAATATTTTGTTATTTTTTAAATGTATTTTTAATTGTGTGTGTGGTTTTCAATAATCAATATAAAATACCTGCTGCTATTTTTGCAGTTCAAGGAGTATTAAATTAGTATAATACTTATTTATTAATATACTTTTTAATATACTGATTAAACATATAGAAAAACATACAGATAAATGTCAGATTATGTTAAGCTTGAAAGTGGCTTTTGTATGTAATATGATCAGTGCTAATCTGATTTCCACTGTGTTAATGTATAAAGTTTGGACGGTAAGCTGATGAGCTCATGTGTGTTTCCTCAGCAATGGCAGCAGGGGCAGCGGATGGTGATTTATGGGACGGTCTTCCTCATCATGACCCTCCTCATCCTCTACAGCTCCAACAGCTCAGCTGATCTTTACAGCCCCTTTAAAGTCACAGAGTTTCACCGCGCCATCAAACACACCAACCTCAAGAAATGGTCCGGGAAGGAGGGATACTATCCTGTTTATGGCAACAAGGTGATCCTGAAATTTGTACAAATATTTGTTTCTGGTCAAATATATGCATACTATATTTATACTTAGCAAATGTTTTGCATACATTTTGGCTAGAAATGTTTTTGTAAATACAGCTAAAGTAAATACAGATTTAAATAGTTTTTTCCAAAAATAAATCTTAAAATACCCCTTGGGTGAATGCAGATTTTCATAATATACATATGTTTACTGTGAAAATGAATGAAAAATTTATATATATTTTTAATTAATTAATTAATTAAATTAAATAATTAAAAAGACATTTAGTAAACTTAAATATGAAATTAATTATAAAATTAATTAAAACAATTCATAAAAAAAATAATAATAATAATTTGAAAATAATTGTCAATTAATTAAATATATAAATATATTTTAACATCTGTATTATCGTTATAATGTTTGACCATTTTTTGTATATTTTGAAAATATATATTATTTGGTGTATGAAAAGAAACACATTACAATTCTTATTGAAATTATGGATTAATATCTGTTTAATTAAATAAATAATGATAATTATTAATAATAAAATAATTATTTTAAATAATAAGTTAATTTATTAAAATAATTAAATAAAAATAAAATAATTAATATGG
>NC_133379.1:38620401-38685590 GCF_049309525.1 Garra rufa
GGATCAAATAAATGCAGGCTTGGTGAGCAGAAGAGACTTCTTTAAAAAAACAAAAAATTACCAATGGTCAAAAATATTATTACCAATATATTTTTGACCAGTTATGTATTTTTGCTAAATATATATATATTATTTGGTATATAGAAAAGTAGCACTCTTGTAATGAATTGTTATTTCAGAGCATGAACCTGCGCTGCCGTCAGTGTGCATTAGTGACCAGCTCAAGTCACGTGTTGGGACTCACGCCGGAGACGAGATCGACCGCACGGAGTGCGTCATCCGCATGAACGACGCCCCAACCACTGGCTACGAATCAGATGTGGGCAACCGGACCAGCGTGCGCGTCGTGGCCCATTCCAGCGTTTTCCGGGTGGTTCGCAAACCTGCAGAGTTCCTCAATCGCTCAGAGAGCCCTGCCATCATATTCTGGGGCCCGTCGACGAAGATCGGCCGCGACGCCAAAGGGAACGCTGTACCGGCTGATCCAGAGAGTCAGTATGACCTACAGTAACCTGTCCTTCTTCTTCATCTCACCTGGCAAAATGCAGAAGTTTGACACGCTCTTTCAGAAGGAGACCGGCAGAGACAGGTAAACACCTTCACTTCATGTACTTTATTTGTGTTTATTTGTGTATTTTTGTTGTTTTTATTGTTACAACTGTAACATTTGCTCTAGCAGGGCAGGGCAATAAGAACAAAATAGTATCACAATTTTTTCCCCATGTCATTCAATACCATTATTTATTATTCTAATATTAATTTCAATATCCAAATGCAACCCACATACTTGTTAGACCTCAAAAATGAATGCATACATAACTTATTAATTTATTAAAACTTAAACAACTGAATCAATCTTTTAAAATGTTATCAAAATGATTGTATAACAGTTCATTTATGACAAAAATAATTTTTTAATTTGTTTATCATTGCATTTTTATTTGTTTTGTTTTTTTATTATATTTTTGTAAAAAATTAAACTTGTGTACTACAACAGTTTTGTTTTTGTACCATTAATATACTATTATAATTGTCGTTGTTATTATCTTCAATTGAATTAATTTTTTTAATTTTCTGTTTTTGGTTTTGTTGTTTTCTGTCATTTTTATTGTTTTTATTATTTTAAATGTCTATATAATTTTCATTCAACTTAACTAAATTACAATAATAATTGTGATCTTTTATCTTTTGTGTTTTTTTATTTTTTATTTATTGATAATAAAACCTGCAACATGGTTGAAATATCTTGGTTGTTAATAATAAAAAATATTAATAATAATATTGTGATATTTTCAATATTGTGGATGTTTATATATTTATTTTCATTTATTTTCATTTTTTTTGCTCAGTATTGTTTTTTGCTCATCACTAATTTTGTGTAATATAATAATACATGAAGAAATTAAGTAAACTTAAATATATGATTAAATATAATTTATCATAATAATTAATAATAAAATAAAATAATTTCAGTTATTTAAAAAAATAATACATTTAATAATACAATAATAATAATTATATTGTGAATATTGTTTTTCAATATTCTGGATTTATTTATTTTGTTAGTTTTATTTATTGATATTAAAACCTACAACATGTTTGAAATATTTTGGTTGTATGATATTTATTAAAATAATAATAATAATAATAATATCAATATTGCGCATATTGTTTTCAATATTGTGGATGTTTATATATTTATTAATTTTTTTATTTAAATTTTTTGCTCAGTATTGGTTTATTGCTCAGCCCTAATTTGTCCTTTACTGTACTGTTATAATATATGAAGATAAAATAAATAAATATAAAATAAATATAATTAATCCTATTAATTAATAATAAAATAATTTCAATTATTATAAAAATAAATGTAATACTAATTTTTTTCATGTAATCATTTATTAGAATAATAAATATATTTTTACATCTATATACAAACAGCTCTAATCAGTTCTTTATTGTATTGTCTGAAAATCTTTAAGCTTGCTAAGTTTTTCAGTGATTATTATTGTTTCACAGAAAGAAGTCTCAGTCCTGGTTAAGCACGGGCTGGTTTACCATGGTCATTGCCATAGAGATGTGTGACAACATAAAGGTTTATGGGATGGTGCCACCAAACCATTGTGGGTAAGACAAAATAATTCAACCTTCAAAAGGTCCAGTTTTTTATTATTCCAGTCTAAAAATGAATTGATATACTATAGTCCCTGAAATATAATTTCCTTAATTCTCTTTCCTGTAGGAAGCGTCCTCAGCCCAAACGGCTGCCTTATCACTATTACAAACCCAGAGGTCCAGACGAGTGTGTGACGTACCTCCAGAACGAGAGGGGGCGCCGTGGATCACACCACCGCTTCATCACAGAGAAACAGGTGTTTGCACGCTGGGCCAAGCAGTACAACATCAGCTACAGCCACCCAACGTGGTGAGAAACACAAGAGAAAACAACCCATCTGACTGGTGAGTTGGAGCCAAGATGGCGGCTTTCTGTACCTCTGTGACCTTTTGATCCAAAATGGCTGCTGGTTTTTCTTTGATCTGGATTAGTGACTGAGCCAAAATGGAGGCCTTGCAAAATCCAAGAAAAAACCAAGGGTGGACAATCTTAGTTGATTGAACGGATGACGGAATTGTTTATTGTCTTAAGCATGACGTTTTCAAAACCATCTACATGTTACTGCCGTTAAGTTTTCCTACTCTTTCTCTCACACAGTTTTTCACCCATAATCAGTTGTTTCTCACAGAACGGAGGCCTTTTGAATGAGAATGAAAGAGAAATATTTTATGTCAGCTGCCAAATGGAAGATTGACTTACATCCTGTGGTACAATCAACACATCTGAATGTTAGTTTTGTGAAACTACAAGACAATAGGAAGGAGAATTTAACAACTTTACAAACTTAAGAGTATGTTTTATTGTGTAAATAAGAACTATGTAAATTGTTATTCCAAACAAATATTTTTACAAGTTTATATGGTTTTAAAATGCCCTAAAAAAAGACAACACTACAGTAAACTATTTAAAAAACACACCTTTTTAAATGACCGGGTAAATGGCCATTTTAAATCACAACACATTTTGTGTACTTTTTGGGAAGCCTTTATACCTTTATGAATATGAAAACTTACCAAATGTCAGTTAAAGTTCTAGAACATTCTATTATTTCATTTAATATGGAATTTTGTCCACTATAAGAACATCTCCAGGTCATTTTTTTGACTAAGAAAACAAGGCCTATATAGGACTATTAATGTGTTTTGTATTTTGATAGTATTGCTATAACATTTAAACACATTTCACAGCCATTTTTCATTATTGAAATTATAAATTTAAATTTTACAGTACATTGTGTAAAGTGTACATCTTAGTAATATTTGTCGCATTGAATGCAATATATACTTATTTAAAAAAATGTCAATGTATTTTGCTTATTACTGTATTATCTCATACTGGAGATTTGTTATTGTTAACTAAACCTAAAACTTTTTGAAAAGTTTTTTTTTTTTTAATTTAAAGTATTTAAAAAAAACTTGACATTTTTTGAAAAATTTAACAATTTAATTTTTAATGCTTCATTAAAAATTAAAAAATAACTAAAACTATAACTTTTTTATTTGAAATTTAAAATTTTTTGAAAAAATGAATGATTTAACTTTTAATATAAAAAATATGTAATTTTTAAAAACCACTAAAACTGAAATTAAAATAAATTAAATAGAAGTATTTAAAAAGCTAATAAAACATACACATATACACAAAATTAATAAAACTTAAACCAAAATTAAAACGAAAACTGAAAACACAAAAACAAAAGCCAATTAAAATATTGATTTATAAAATATTAAAAGAAAAACTTGAATGAAAATTTGAAATGTAAGTACTAAAATAACTAAAACTGAAAAAATAAAGCCAAACTGATAAATGCACATAACAAAATTACAAGTAAATTGAAAACTGAAAATATACAAATAATAAAAATCTTATTAAAATATTGATAACTCTAATAATTGGTGCACATAATATATTTGTGTGTACTATGTATATTTATTATGTATATGTAAATACACACATGCATGGATTTAAGAAAAATATATTATGTCTATATATTAAATATATTTTTATATATGAAAATAAATGAATAAAATGTAAATATATACGGTATGTGTGTGTGTGTGTGTGTATATATATATATATATATATATATATATACACACACACACAGTACACACATATTATTTAAACAAAAACTTTTATTTCGGATGTGATTCATCACGATTAATATTTTGACAGCACTAAAAATAATACATAAATATAAACTAAACACTATAATGCCATAATCAGATTTTCTGCAATGTAAATCACATAATTCAATCATGTTATTAGAATTAGCAAAACATCTTATTGGACCTAAAATAGGCATTGTGTAAAATATAATTTTTTTGTGTGGTAAAATATGACCTGGACATATCATATAACCCAAGAAGTAAACAAAATGTACTACATTCATACTCACTAACAACAATCACAAACATACTGTCGCCGTTTAAAGTGTCAGCGGTGTTTAGAGGCCTTTCAGTTTATTCCGACTTTATACCTAGTAGTTGTAATGTTATTGATCAGTTGTACAACTTGAATTTCTCTGGCTACAGCTGTTAGTGTATAAACACACATTTAACACACTAGAACTCGCTTGTGTTTCCAAAGTATTTCATTTGACTGTTGTAAATGCTCTGCTCTCATTGGACCAAGCTGTTTCTGACACTGTGCTTTCATTGGAGAACTCAAGTTGTTGTTGGTAACAGGTAGTGGTAGTCTGGGTAACTTGTGTGCTGCTTTGAATGTCTTGCCTTCGATTTGTACAGAAAACCCACAAATAACACAAGCGCTCAGATTCATTTGAATTTAAGAAATAGTTCACCTAGAAATTAAAATGAGCTGAAAATGACCCTCAGGCCATCAAAGATGTAGATGAGTTTGTTTCTTCATCAGATTTGGAGAAATTTAGCATCACTTGCTCACCAATATGAATGGGTGCCGTCAGAATGAGAGTCCAAACAGCTGATAAAAACATCACAATAATCCACACCACTCCAGTCCATCAGTTAACATCTTGAGAAGCCAAAAGTTGCATTTTTGTAAGAAACAAATCCATCTTTAAGACATTTTGTGCATATTTTTCTCCTGTAGGAAACGTTATTATGGATTATTGACGGTGGTGTATGAAGTACCTGAAAGCCATACTTAAGTAAAAGTACAGATATCTTACCAGAAAACGACTTTGGTAGAAGTTACCATTTAGAATATTACTTGAGTAAAAGTCTAAAAAGTATGTGATATTTTTTGTACTGAAGTACAAAAAGTATTTTTTTTTTATCTTAAATATTGAAAGTAAAAGTACAAGTAAATGCAACATTTTTTTCTTTTTTTTGCAGTTGTGAGTTTATATTATCCATTTCTGAGAAAAAAAGTTTAGAGGTTATGTTGCAATTCTGACTTTATATCACCCAGTTCTGGGGAAAAAGTCAGAATTATGAGATACAGACTTGCATTTGTGAGGAAAAAAGTCAGAATTGTGAGATACAAACTCACATTTGTGAGGGAAATTATTTCTCACAATTGTGAGTTTATATTATCAATTTCTGAGAAAAAAAGTTTAAAGTTTATATTACAACTTTGACTTTATTTCTTTCTAATTGCGTGAGTTTATATCACGCAATTCGGGGAAAAAAGTCAGAATTGTGAGGGAAAAAAATCAGATTTGTGAGATACAAACTCGCAATTGTGAGGAAAATTATTTCTCACAATTGCAAGTTTATATGATCAATTTCTAAGGAAAAAAGTCAGAATTCTGAGTTTATATCTTACAATTCTGATAGTATTTCTTGGAACTGCAAGTTTATAATCACCCAATTCTGAGAAAAAAAGTCAGAATTGGGTTTGTATTACCAGAAATCCAGAATTTCCTAAAATGAAGTCAGAATTACGAGATACAAACTTGCATTTGTGAGATTTTTTTAATCTCGCAATTCTGACTTTTTTCTGAGGTAGAGTTTATAAACTTTGTTTTTGCTGATGGAAATAAAAAGGTGAAAGAAAGAAAACTAAATTTCAATGCAAATGCTAACTTTTTTTTGTAAGAAAACACTTCCTAGATAGAACACAATACTAATGTGAGATAATTTTGTTCAGCAAAATTAAGAAGAAAAAAAAAACTTTTTTCTCACAGTTGCAAGTTTACATCTCGCAATTCTGACTATTTTGTAGGAAGTAACTATAGGACATAAGAATATGCTTCCGGGAAATACATCGGAGTAAAGTATACATTTTAATTAGGAAATGTAGTGGAGTAAAAGTAGGCTGAAAAATAAAAACTGATTTCAAGTACAGATACTTCCAAAAAATATTTAAGTACTGTAACAAAGTATTATTACTTTGTTACATTACACCACTGATTACGGACTGGTATTTTGGCCAGAAGTGATTTTGGCCAGTTTAATGCAGTCTTTAATCGCAAGTCTTTAACCTGGAGTCCGAGTCAAGCCTGAAATCGAACAGAGCTAAAAAGGCTTGAATAAAGCTTGTTTGGCTTTAGATTAAATATTATTGATTATTATTCAAATATATTTGCCATAAACAACACTGAGCGCTTGTTATGTGATCCGTTCCGCTGTTTTGGCGCGTCATTTTAGGTCGAGTATGAAGTTTATAAAAATGCGACTCCAGTGGTTTAAAGTTAAGAAGCTTTAATGATGGATTTGTTTCTTACAAACACACAACTTCTGGCTTCTCAAGATGTTAACTGATGGACTGGAGTGGTGTGGATTATTGTGATGTTTTTATCAGCAGTTTGGACTCTCATTCTGACGGCACCCATTCACTCCATTAGTGATCCAATGCTACATTTTTCTAAATTCCTATGAAGAAATCTTGGATGGCCTAAAGGCGAGCGAAACCTAATTTTTAGGGCAACTATTCTTTTAAGTTGACCTTGCATCTACAAAAGATGCTTTTGTCGCCTCTAATCATCAAGTGTCAAAAATCAAAAGCATGAGACCAACTTCTAGTTTTGAATGACATATTTCATTGTGAACATCCCAAGTATTCAATTTTTCATTTTCAAGTCCTGCTTGATAATAATCTTAATTATCACCCACAACAGAGAACGTGTTTGTCTTCATTGGTTTCATTATTTAAAACCGACCATCTGCCTGAGCACAAGAGCAGAGGGATTGTGGGTAATAACCATCTGGGGCATTTGTATTATTTCCGGACAGGGTTGCAGACTGAAATCAGTATGTATTATTATGACAATGATGATTATTACTTATGACTGCAGTGATATGAGCTGATTGTTTTGCTCGTTCCTCATTATGAATGTTCTTGACATGCCTGTCTTAAAAAATAAACGTATACATTTGAAAACAGACTTGAGTTTCATGAATTGATTGTTTATGGTTCTAAACAATATTCATGACCATTCACTGATACAAACTGATTTTTCAATACAAAATGATTCACAAAAATGTACACTGATAAGGTCTTGACAGCTGTTTTTCCTGTGGTCCTTTTAATGTACTTCCTGTGGTCATCCTTTGGATTGGTCTGGAAATATGGAAGCAATTTTCTGCCTGAGTCCTGATAAACTGATCAATATGGCCTCCTGTATGAAAGACAAAAACACTTACTTAACCTAGACTGAACAGAATGATAACTGTAGACCACAAAACCAGTCAAAATGTTTAAATAAATAAGCTTTCCATTGATGTATGGTTTGTTAGGATAGGAACATTTTTGGCTGAGATACATCTATTTGGAAATTTGAGGATGCAAAAAAAATCTAAATATGAAGAAAATCACCTTTAAAGTTGTCCACATGAAGTTCTTAGCAATGCATATTACTAATCAAAAATTAAGTTCTGATTTTATATAAATTACTTTCAATTTTGTATTACTTCATGCTGAAGTTGTTACTGTATACTAAAAAAAATAATTTATATTAAAAAATATTTTCATTAATTAAAGTTATTTTAAGTGAAAAAAAACTAACACATTTTATATGTTGCATTAAAAACAAAACAAAAATTTTAAGTCAGTGTATTGTGATTATTATTACTGTATCTCTCTATACTGGAGTGTTGTTTTTGTTAACTAAAACTCTGAATCTGAAATAAAATAAAAACATAATGGTTTTCAAATACAGCTAACTTAAACCAAAATTAAAATGAAAACTGAAAATATAAAAATAAAATATTAACTAATATAATATTAGAAGAAAAACCTAAGAAAAATAAGTTTAAGTATTAAAATGACTTAAACTGCAATAAAAATAAGCCAAACAGAAATAAAAAAAACTGGGAAAAAAAGCTAAATGCATGTAACAAAATTACTCAGTTAAATTAAAAATAAACTAAAAATATAAAAATAATTTTTAAAGTTTTTTTTTTAATATTAATAAATACTGTAATAATACAAATGATACTAAACCCTATTATGCCGTTGTAAATCACAAAATTCAATTATCTAATTTATCTAATTTCTTTTAATTGTGAAAACTAAAAAAAATTATATAATTTTCATTAATTAAAGCTGAAATAAAAAATATTAGAAAAAAATAACTTAGTGTTAATTATTATATTATTATATTATTAAAATACTTGAAATAAAAAATAAGCCAAACAGAATGATGAAAAATATATATATACACAAAATTTTCTAAATGTACTATATTCATAATTGACACCAACAATCACAAACTTTAGCTGTAGCGTGGACTTCCGTTATTCTCATTGAATTAGAGTGATTTTTAAAACTTTATAGTTATAATTATCTTTCTTGGTGTGCATGGGCCTTTAAACAAAAAAGAACATGAATTTTGTCAAAAAAAAAAAAGGTTCAAATTAAACCATTTTTCCCTATGGACCCTTTACAGAAATGCATTTTCTGTCTCACCTCAGTGCGGATGGTGCGGCTGCCCTGCCCCGGACAGGTGTTGAGATAAAGGTCAAAGAGCACGCTGGGGTCAGTGATGTTTAGATTCTCATCGCCATCAACACTGGCCTCTAATCCCTGAAGACCACCGAACACCACCAGCATGTGCCTGACGGAGAACACTGAAATATATATCTTGCAGTATAATTAAAAGAATAGTTCACCTAGAAATAAACATTTGCTAATATGTTCTAACCCTGAGATCAGTTTTGGAGAAATATAGCATGACTTGCTCACCAGTGAATCCTCTGCAGTGAATGGGTGCCGTCAGAATGAGAGTCCAAACAGCTGATAAAAACAACACAATAATCCACACCACTCCAGTCCATCAGTTAACATTTTGAGAAGACAAAAGATGCATGTTTATAAGAAATAAAAACGTTTTTAACTTTAAACGGCTAAAACGAGTCCAAAATCCATTATAACACTTCCTCCAGTGCAAAAAGTCAATTTACAAGCCAAAAAAAGGCCAAAACACCTCTAAACTAATTTGTAGGTGAATTTTGATGTAAGAGGACAACAGGGGATAAATATTTTGACTGGAGGAAGCCTTATTTTAGATTTTGGACTGGTTTATGGCCAGATATTATGGTTTGAAGTTAAAACGTCCTAATTATTTGTGCTAGTGAGGCCAGCAGGGGGTGCTCACCCTGTGGTCTGTGTGGGTCCTAGCACCCCAGTATAGTGACGGGGACACTATACTGCCAAAAAAAAAGCACCGTCTTTCGGATGAGACGTTAAACCGAGGTCCTGACTCTCTGTGGTCATTAAAAATCCCAGGATGTCTTTCGAAAAGAGTAGAGGTGTGACCTCGGCATCCTGGCCAAATTTACCCATTGGCCTCTGACCATCATGGCCCCCGAATCATCCCCATATTCCGATTGGCTTCATCACTCTGTCTCCTCTCCACCAGTAAGCTGGTGTGTGGTGGGCGTTCTGGCGCACTATGGCTGCCGTCGCATCATCCAGGTGGATGCTGCACACTGGTGGTGGATGAGGAGATACCCCTGACACTGTAAGCGCTTTGAGTGTCTAGAAAAGCGCTATATAAAATGTAATGAATTATTATTATTAATATTATTATGGATTTGTTTCTTAGAAACACACAGCTTTTGGCTCCACAAGATGTTAACTGATGGACTGGAGTGCTGTGGATTACTTGTGGATTAATGTGATGTTTTTATCAGCTGTTTGGACTCTCATTCTGACGGCACCCATTCACTCCAGAGGATCCGTTGCTGAGCAAGTGATGCAATGCTACATTTCTCCAAATCCGACGAAGGAACAAGATCATCTACATCTTTGATGGCCTGAGGGTGAGGACATTTTCAGCAACTTTTTTCATTTAATTTCTGGCTGAACAATTGCTTTAACTAAACACATTCATCAACACTAAAATAAAACACGGACAGATACTCATGCAAACTTACTTGAATGGAGAAAGAGTGACGTGATCTACGTTGGTTCCTTTCTCTGATGTACCAATGGTCAGATCATATCCATCTTTATACGGACACTCTGTGAACACAGCGCCTACACAAACACACAGAATGTTTTTAATTTTACTAGTAGATGGCGAATAAAGAATGAAACTAGTGGGAAAAGGAAA
This sequence comes from Garra rufa, assembly GCF_049309525.1. Taxonomy (NCBI): domain Eukaryota; kingdom Metazoa; phylum Chordata; class Actinopteri; order Cypriniformes; family Cyprinidae; genus Garra; species Garra rufa. The sequence continues at coordinate 38,631,000 of NC_133379.1, forward strand.
AATAAATAGAACTCACTGAGACAGGAAGCCAGACGGACACCGTAGCCCCAGTACAGACCACCCTCTGTCCTCGGGACGTGAGGAGCCACAACAACACCTTTACACCGTTTACCCTCTGAAATACACACAAAGGGTTCAGACAAACATTTGAGCAACAGGTCTGAACAACAGTTTATGCTCTATAGTGTAATGTATCTGTGAAAATCAGTGTTGACAGCCATTACCGGGGTTTAAGTGCTTTTTAGGCATTTAAGCACATATGTGACCCTGGACCACAAAACCAGTCTTAAGTCGCTGGGGTATATTTGTAGCAATAGCCAAAAATACATTGTATGGGTCAAAATTATTGATTTTTCTTTTATGCCAAAAATCATTAGGAAATTAAGTAAAGATCATGTTACATTAAGATTTTTTGTAAAATTCCTACTGTAAACCTATCAAAATGTAATTTTTGATAAGTAATATGCATTGTTAAGAACTTAATTTGGACAACTTTAAAGGTGATTTTCTCAGTATTTTGATTTTTTTGCACCCTTAGATTCCAGATTTTCAAATAGATGTATCTCAGCCAAATATTGTCCTATCCTAACAAACCATACATCAATAGAAAGCTTATTTATTGAGCTTTCATATGTATATATCTCAGTTTTGTAAATTGTAAAATTTAACCTTATGACTGGTTTTGTGGTTCAGGGTCACATATGAAAAATTATAAAAAAAAAAAAAACATTTTTGGAAAATCACCATAGAATTTTTTTTTTTTTTAATGTTTATGACTGTTATAGTGTTAGCTGTTGTCCGTTTCCCCTATAACTTTGCAGGCTTGTTTAGAATCACCTGTCGAATGTGCTCAGCAGGTTTTGTGAAGTATTGAGTTTTTCTTTAGGCTTTATAGGATTTTAGGTACATTTGGACAGGCCCCTTTTCTAAACGACCCTGTTATAGCTTCCCAAAGAGTACATTTCAACATTTTTGGGATAATTATTGACATAGAGAGGCCAGAGAATTGTACAGCAGTTTTTACTACATCTCAATTATTTAACAAATGATTTGATTGACAGCAGTGGTTCTAGAGGCAAAGTTGTCCAGAATGAGGAGTTATATCATTTGATATGAATATTGCATGCATGTGTGAAAAATCGTGCAATGTATAACTGTTTACTCTCTTGAAAATATTAACCTCCCAGTGGCTGATTTCTTTAAAATTTCTCTCAGACCTTTGGAGGCTGGCCTCCGTTAATCTTGTCTAACGTGCTCAAAATTTGTCGGCCAGTGGTGGCCATGTTTTGAGATATACATATGTCCTTGTAGACACTTGTGGCACTTTGGACTAAGACCGTGCACACCAATTTTCATGTTCATAGGACTAATGGTTGCACAGTTATAGCCATTTTTATGTTTTTTTTTTAATAGCGCCACCAAGTGGCCAAGCTCTGCTATTTCTGTCCTGTGACCTCAGATTGAGCCCTTACACAAATAATGTTATTGCTCTCCAGACTATCTTTCTGCACTGGTTTGGTTCTGATCAAGCGAAAAACCTTGGACAAGTTCGCAAAAGTAGGTTTTGCGAAAATTTAAGACACTTGAGCCTGTGACTGACGGTATAGGATTTATGAGTGATTTCATACTTTTGATCACTATAGCGCCCCCGTCCGGCCAATTGGGGCGAGATTTGGTTGTTGGCAGTGTGAGTACTACCATCCCTCCAAGTTTCAAGTCTCTACGACTTACGGTTTGGTCTGCACTATCAGTAGTTTGTGGACATCCCTGATCCATGACAATTCTAACAATTGCAATAGGCTTTCAGCGCTACGCTCTTGAACCCCTAAAAAATTATGACAACTCATGCAGGGTGTGTACCTTTGTTTTGGTTCTTGTTGAGCTGTACAGTCACTCTCAGTCCAGGCTGTAGCTGTTTATCGATCTGAACATCCTGTAAATAGAATAGACAGACTGAGGTCACATCCTGTTCAATGAAAAATCAATCAGTCTGTGCAGCTTCAAACACACACCTTCCTCATCCCACAGTTGACGAAGGACCCTTTCCCTGGTTTGCACGGCTTATCGAGCACCACCCCTTCTCGAAACTCGGCCTCCTCATCGATGCGCATGTGATGTGGGCTGTCCAGAGGATTCAACAGACCTTAAAGGAAAAGTTCAGCCAGAAGTTATCATTTGCTGAAAATGTGCTCATCATCAAGCCATCCAAGATTGTTATTTCATCAGATTTGGAGAAATGCAGTATCACTTGCTCACCAATGGACCCTCTGCAGTGAACGGGAATGGGATCATAATAATCCACAAGTAATCCACACCACTCCAGTCCACCAATTAACATCTTGTAAAGCCAAAAGATGCATGTTTGTAAGAAACAAATCCATCATTAAGATGTTTTTTTTTATATTGGGAGTCCTCAGTACATAATATTGCTTTCTTCATTGAAAAGGTTGTCTGGTCTGAATCAGGAGAGGGGGAAAAAACTGTCCAAAACAGCCCTAAACAACATTTTCACTGGAGGAAAACGTTATTATGGATTATGGATTTATAATTTGGTCAGAAGTGACATTTTGAAGTTGAAACTTCCTTAAAATTATGGATTTGTTTCTTACAAACACACAGCTTTTGGCTTCTCAAGATGTTAACTGATGGACTGGACTGGAGTGGTGTGGATTATTGTGATGTTTTTATCAGCAGTTCTGGCGGCACCCATTCACTCCAGAGGATCCAATGATGGAAAATGCTAAATTTCTCTAAATCTGACGAAGAAACAAACTCATCTACATCTTGAATTTTCAGCCAATTTTCCTATTCATATAAACATATTTAAACTCATTAAGCAAACTCCAATAAAATTAAGTTTAGATTCTCATACTCACCAGCAAACTGAAGGTCTCGATGCTTCGGGAAGAAAGATTTCCGCAGATACCTGTGCAAAGCACAGATACAATGCTAAATCTGCTGTCTATATGTACTGAAATGACTGAAATGTGATGGTGACAGCACTTACTGTGGACACTCGATGTATTGCAAGATGCGTGCGAGCTGAATGCAGGCCTGGCCTTTCTTCCCAACGCCTTTGAACTCTCCCTCAACGCTCCTGACATAAAGATAATATGAGTTCCTAACAATTTGAATAGCTGGTACATGATAATCAATGACAAAAACTATAAAGTATCAACTCACTTTGCATCCTCCCCCAGCTCATCGAATATGATCACCTCATCCACACAGAACACACCGCAGGCGCGGGCGATCTGACCCGCCAGATACGTACGCAGCTCTGGCGACTGAGCATTATCCATCACTGAACCGGGAAGAGCCACGCTCAACGTATATAAACGACCTGACAAGACAAAACAAATAAGAAAGGTATAGTACTCTGGTATAATACTGTATATAGTAGCAGTCTTATTTTAATTTTATCTTTGGTGCACTATTAAAGTTCTTATTAATGTTTAGATTATTATTTTGTTTCCATTTTAATTTTAGTTAAAGCTTTAGTCGTTTTTTGTGTGTTTCTGTTTTGTTTTTTTATGTATATGATATATTTGTATTATTCTTTATTTAAGTTTTAATTATTTTGGTACATTAACACTATTTAATGCTATATGTACCCTGGACCACAAAACCAGTTTTAAGTAGCACAGGTTTATTTGTAATACATTGTATGGGTCAAAATTAGGAATTTTTCCTTTTATGACAAAAATCATTAGGATATCAAGTAAAGATCATGTTCAATGAAGATATTTTGTAAATGTCCTACCGTAAATATATTGAAACATAATTTTTGATTGGTTATATGCATCGCTAAGTACTTTCTTTAGACAATTTTATAGGCGAATTTCTCAATATTTTTATGTTTTTAAACTCCTCAGATAATGCTCAGATTTTTTGGCACCCTGTATAAATCTCAATTTAAAAAGAAAAATCAGTTATGACAGGTTTTGTGGTCCAGAGTTTTTATTTAATTATATATATATATATATATATATATATGTGTGTGTGACCCTGGACCACAAAACCAGTCATAAGGTTAAATTTTACAAAACTGAGATGTATACTTCATATGAAAGCTCAATAACTAAGCTTTCTATGGTTTGTTAGGATAGGACAATATTTGGCCGAGATACAACTGTTTGAAAATCAGGAATCTGAGGGTGCAAAAAAATCAAAATACTGAGAAAATCACCTTTAAAGTTAAGTTCAAATTAAGTTCTTAACAATGCATATTACTAATCAAAAATTACATTTTGATATGTTTACAGTAGGAATTTTACAAAAAATCTTCATGGAACATGATCTTTACTTAATTTCCTAATGTTTTTTGGCATAAAAGAAAAATCAATAATTTTGACCCATACAATGTATTTTTGGCTATTGCTACAAATATACCCCAGCGACTTAAGACTGGTTTTGTGGTCCAGGGTCACACACACACACACACACATATATACATATACATATACATATATATATATATATATATATATATATATATATATATATATATATATATATATATATGCACTTAGTTTATATTTTAAATTTCATACATATTTTATATTTCAGATTTTATTTCAGTTAACATTTGTTTTATTTCAAGTTTTATGTAATTATACAATTTTTAGTTTTAGTTAACTATAATGTATAGTACAATATGTAGTACAGAACAGGGGGTTTTCAAACTGGGGTCCATGGAAAAACAGTATAAAAAAATGTATTAATAAATAAAAATTGGAAAAAATACTTTTAAAAAAATAATTAAAATATATAATCATTTAAAAATATATAATTAATAAACACATAATGCAGTACTACAGCGAGTAGAAAAAAATAATAATAACATTTATATAACATTATTGTTTTCAATACATCAATTCGATTTTTTTTTTAGTATATGAAACTATAGTTGCCTTTTCAATTTTAGCATGGGTGTCCCTCGCACAAGGATTATCATATTTGTGAGTTCATCTAAAAATGGCAAGTTTAAAATTCCTAGTATAGTATCCATTATAGTGGGATGTACACAGTCTAATACAAATATTGCATGATGGTGCTGCTCACCTTTACTTTCCTTCTCTTCCTGTTGAACCCGCTGCTCATGTTCCTCTTCTTCTTTCTTCTTCTGCTTCTGCTTCTCTTTCTCCAGCTGTTGGATGAGTTTGCGCTCTTTCCACTGTCTCCTCTCTTCTTTCTCTGGGGCAAAAACGCAGACAGCAGTTATGAAGTCAGCACTACAATATTACATTTAATATATGAATTACTAAAGCATCTAAATAATCAACATCAAAAATTTGCTGAAAGTGAAAACCCTATCGCACATCTTCAGCTCATGGATCATGAATGTTTTTTTGCTGTGAAATCTCCACTGATTTTTATAAAGTAAACATAAGAATAACATTGATATTATTAACAATATTTTAAGAGGAACACAAACTGGATTTAAGATAATAATCTATAATTTTTTAGGAAAATCATGCTGAAATGATTATCAACTATGATAATCAGGCTTTTGAGACTCTTTAAATTATTCATCTCTCAATAATTAAGGTATATTGCATTGCATTATATGTTTTGATCATAAAATAAGCATATAAACGTTATTACACATAATACTAAGACATATTATTGGGAGATATTGAGTGACAGCTGATATTTACATGCATTTAATGCAAGTTATACTATAATTATTTGATTGACATCACAAACGGTCAGAATTAAATACGAAATGTACAATATTTTAACTTTGTCACTTACTTTGTTCTTTCAATTTCCTCCAGTCTATTTTCTCTTCGCCCTACAAATAGGAATATTATAAACACGTGATATTAAACCAACATAAACACAGCTTTAAACAGTTTTAGACCATAAATGTGACACAAAACAACCTGCCAATAAAGTCATTTTTATCATTTCAAACGTATAACGAATACAGTATTATAAAAAGCACAAATTAAGTTCAAACCTTTTCATTTGAGGGTGTATTTGGTTTATTTTTCTTCACTGGAGGTTCATTCGCCATGCTGCTCTATGTGTGTTACACCTGCAGTGAGCCTCGAAAGAACAAACACCCTAAATATTTAGTTCCTAACGTTCTTTGCAAACACTGACGTCTTTTTTATTTAGCCCAACGTGATTTTCTTACTACATCAATACATATATATTTCATATATTTATTTTCAGCATAGAAATAAAGAATTAATACTCAAATCAGGAGAAGTTTTGCAGTTATTGCAGTGGATGAGAGTGTTGTGACGGACGGATTTAACAGACGCGCTTCCTCTACAGAACAGGCTCTGAGTGAAAAACATCGCGAACTCGAGCCTCGAATAAAACCATTAAAATATCAGAGCTAAACATCAAACAGCGGATTAAACAACACTTGACAGTTCTATAAATACCTCAACACCACACATCACATCATGGTAAGAAGAAAAAACTGCTAGTGTCGTGTGAAAGTCGTTGTTTAGTCTGGGTCTGGCTGACATGTGGCTGTGTGTCTGTTTATGTGTCGCTCAAATAATAATGGGTTTAAGATTTTAACATATATTTTATACGTAACTACATCCATTGTGTTTGTTATGAAAAAGCTGTAAACATTTAACATTTTCTCTATATGTAAATAAACTAAACTGATTTTTTAAGATTTCTCTTCTGCTTACCAAGTCTACATTTATTTGATCCAAAATACAGCAAAAACACTATTACTATTTAAAATAACTGTTTTTCATTTGAATATGTTTAAAAAAGGTAATTTATTTCTGTGATCAAAGCTAATTTTTAAGCATCATTACTTCAGTCTTTAGTGTCACATGTTTTTTCAGAAATCATTCTAATATTCTGATTTGCTGTGCAAGAAACATTTTTATTATTATTATTCTCTATATTTAGAACAGTAGAGTACTTTTTTTTCAGAATGATTTGATAAACAGAAAGATCAGCATTTATCTGAAAAAAAAGCTTTTGTGACATTATACACTATACCATTCAAAAGCTTGGAGGAATTATAGACATTAATTTAGCAAGGATGCTTTAAAATTGATCAAAGTGTTGATAAAGACATTTATAATGTTACAAAAGTGTTCTATTTTACATAAATGCTGTTCCTCTGAACTTTCTAAAAATCTACTCTATGTTTTTTGAGAAGCAAATCAGATTATTAGAATGGTTTCTGAAGGATCATGTGACAAATTCAGATTTAAAATCAGGAATAAATTACATTTTAAAATATATTAAAATAGAAAGCTGTTATTTTAAATATTTCACAATATTATTGCTTTTGCTATACTTTGGATTAAATAAATACAGGCTTGGTGAGCAGAAGAGACTTTTTTTTTACAAAAGCATTACAAATCTTATTGTTCAAATGTTTGACTGGTAGTATATATTCTAATCTATAATATTTTTTCTTCAGTATAATCATGGCGATATAGTTATAAAGGCGATTTAAAATGTATCTTAATTATAATGTACAATAAAATAATAATAATACATCTATATAATGTGTAGAGATATTTTGTATTTTCCAGTTTAATTTTAGTTAAAGTTGTAGTAACCTTGTTGTATGCTTTTAACCTTTTGTTAACAGTTTATGCCTATTAAAAACGATGTCTATGTAGTTTTTATTTAAATTTTTGTTAGGATTTTAATTTTAGCTAGATCAGGATAAACTAAATAAAAATGAGAAATGTTGCCTTGACAGCTAGATGAAATAAAATATTTAAAAAAAATGTTTTGTATATTTTATTTCAGTTAACATTCTTTTTATTTTGAGTGAAATTTTCATTTTGTTTTTTAATTTTATAAAACTAGAGTAACTAAAGCTATATTTGATAATACACTACTGCTCAAAAGGTTGGGACCAGTAAGATTTTTAATGTTTTTTTTAAAGAAATTTCTTATGCTCATCAAGGCTGTGGTGATTTGATTAAAAATGCTGAAAAAAATGTAATATTGTCAGATATTCTCACGATGTAAAACTATGTTTTTCTATATTAATATACATTAAAATTTCATTTATATTATCTGTTGAATTTTCAGGATCATTACTCCAGTATTCAGTGTCACATGATCTTTCAGAAATCATTCTAATATGCTGATTTATTATCAGGGCTGGAAACAATTGTGCTGCTTAAAATATTTTTTATATGTTTTTAGGGATTCTTTGATCAATGAAAGGTTAAAAAGAACAGTATTTACATTTACATTGTTAAAAAAGATTTACATTTTAAACGCTGTTCTTTTTAACTTGTTATTCATCAAAGAATCCTGAAAAAAGAAAGACAGGTTCCACAAAAATATTAAGCAGCAAAACTGCTTCCAACATTGATAATTGTAATAATAAATCAGCATATTAAAATGATTTCTGAAGACTGGAGTAACAGTGGATGAAAATTCAGCTTTGCTGAATAATTTATATTTTAAAGTACATTAAAATAATAAAAAATTATATTGTAATAATATTTTGCAATATTACAGTTTTCTGTATTTTTGATCAAATAAATGCAGCCTTAATGAGCATAAGAGACTTTAAAAAACTTTATAAGACTTACTGATCCCAAACTTGTGAGTGGTATGGTATATATATATAGTTTTTTTTTGTCAAATAAGTTTTTTATTTAGTTATCGAATAACCTTGCAAAAATTAATTTTCTGATATGCACAAAAAACTTACAGATACAAAACAAAAAATAAAATGTAACACCCCTTCCACAGCCTGTAAGTATACAATACAGTGAGTGGTATGGTATATTTATTACATACTACACCACATCTTAGTTAAATTATGCCAGAACTTTGAGCCATTACTGTGAAGCCAGCGTTTATAATATTTGTTTTTCATCTGATGTTGTTATAACAAGCCCCAGTGAGTCACATTTGCATGTTATCTTTACACCTATTTGTTTGCACTTTGATTTGTGATGCATATCACGTGTTGCCTATAGTCATATTTCCCATGACTACCTCTGTATTCAATGTAGCTATAAGAAGGTGGACTCGGATGTTTCAGTTCTGATCATAGTGGGACAGTTTCATATTTGGGAAAACCATTAATGGTCACAATTGAGTTTCAATTGAGAATATCAGTATTGTGTTTCCAGTTGCGGTTGAACTAATTTTCAAATGATCTTGTGTCCGTCCACAGCCGCAGAACGAGCACATCGAGTTACACCGCAAGCGGCATGGCTACCGTCTGGACCACCACGAGAGGAAGAGGAAGAAGGAGAGCCGTGAGGTGCACGAGCGATCGCACAAAGCCAGAAAGATGATCGGCCTCAAAGCCAAACTCTACCACAAACAGAGACACTCTGAGAAGATCCAGATGAAGAAGACGTGAGCTTTGCTTTACTTTGGTCGAAATATAGGCAAAAATGATCAAGGAGGTTTGCTAAACTATTGTGTTCATTTGTGTTCAGCATTAAGATGCACGAGCAGAGGAAGAGCAAACAGAAGGATGATGACAAGACACCAGAAGGAGCCGTGCCAGCTTACCTGCTGGACAGAGAGGGACAATCACGCGCCAAAGTGCTGTCCAATATGATCAAGCAGAAGAGGAAAGAGAAAGCTGTAAGTGTCCAATCAGGGTAATTATGGAATTAGAATGATTTCTGAAGACTCGAGTGATGATGCTGAAAATGCATCTTTGATCACAGGAATAAATTACATTTTACAATATAATTACATAGAAAACCATTCCATTAAAATTGTAATAATATTTCACAATAGTACAATATTTACTGTATCTTTAATAAAAAAAATGCAGCCTTGGTGAGCAGAAGAGACTTATTGTATTAACATTAACAAATCTTAATTTTCCAATCCTTATCAGAAGTTTAAAATGTAGCCGAGCAAAAAACTTCTCATTTGGTGCGAATACACTACCAGTCAAAAGTATTTTTTTTATGTTTTTTTAAGAAGTCTCTTCTGCTCACCAATCCTGCATTTATTTGATCCAAAGTACATCCAAAACAGGAACATTTCCAAATATTTTTATTATTTAAAATAACAGTTTTCTATTTGAATGTACTGTACAATGTAATTTATTCTTGTGATTTCAAAGCTGAATTTTCAGCACCATTACTTCAGTCTTCAGTGGCACATTATCCTTCAGAAATCATTCTAATATTCTGATTTGATGCTTAAAAAAAAGATAATTCCAAATTTATCAAAGTGATGATAAAGACATTTAGAATGTTACAAAAGATTTCTATTTCAGATAAATGCTGTTCCTTTGAACTTTCTATTCATTTCAGCAGTTTTTAACATAATATTTTTTGAGCAGCAAATCAGAATATTAGAATGATTTAGAAAGGATCATGTGACTGGAGTAATGATGCAAAAAATTCTGCTTTGAAATCACAGGAATAGATTATACTTTAAAATACATGAAGTTTTTTTATTTTATATGGTAAAAACATTTCAAAATCTTACTGTCTTTTATGTACTTTGGATCAAATAAATGCAGGCTTGGTGAGCAGAAGAGACTTCTTTAAAAAAACATTACAACTCTGGTAGTGTATATGAAACTTTTCAGTAAAAAACATTTATATTTTAATGTTCAAACATAAAAATTTGACCAATCCAGACAGTTATCAATGGATTAAACCAAGCCACAGCCTTCCTTTTTTGTATATTTCTCTCCAATTATGCACATTTGGTAGTGTGACACATTACAGAAGTTTTGCAAAGACTGTTTGCAAATGCCAATGACATGTAGCCTTTTTTGTCCATGCTAAGTATGAGGTTTGTTTATGTGTCCCTTTAGGGAAAGTGGGAGGTTCCTTTACCAAAGGTCCGAGCCCAGGGTGAAACTGAGGTTCTGAAGGTCATCCGCACAGGAAAGAGACAGAAAAAGGCCTGGAAGAGGATGGTGACCAAAGTCTGCTTCGTAGGAGAAGGATTCACACGCAAACCGCCCAAATACGAGCGCTTCATCAGACCTATGGTAAAATATTGCACGTGTGAACTTATCACGAAAGGTTTACATTATTATTTAATTATAATTATTTTTGGGTACCGTGGAAGTCAAAAGTTTACATACATCTTGCAGAATCTGCAAAATGTTAATTTTTTATCAAAATACATAAGTGGGATCATACATAATACATGTTATTTTTTTATTTAGTACTGACCTGAATAAGATATTTCACATAAAAGATGTTTACATACAGTCCATAAGAGAAAGTAATAGTTGAATTTATAAAAATGACCCTCTTCAGAAGTCTACATACAGAATGATCCACAGCTGTGTTTTTTTATTTAGTGATAGTTGTTCATGAGTCCCTTGTTTGTCCTGAACAGTTAAACTGCCTGCTGTTCTTCAGAAAAATCCTTCAGGTCATCTTCATGTTTCGCAGAAGACAAATTTAGTTAAATTTACCCTGATTCTTCAAATTCAAAAAGTTTTCACTCCTGGATCTTAATGCATGGTTTTTCCTTCTGAAGCATCAGTGAGTGTTTGAACCTTCTGTAATAGTTTCATATGATTCCCTCAGTTGTCCTCAGTGAGAAAAGATGGATCTCAAAATCATCCAGTCATTGTTGGAAAGGGTTCAAATACACAACAATGCTGAAAAAAACAAAGAATTAATGGAACCTGAAGGATTTTTCTGAAGAACAGAAAGCAGTCTAACTGTTCAGGACAAACAAGGGATTTATGAACAACAATCACTAAATAAAAACACAGCTGTGGATCATTCAGGTAACAACACAGTATTAAGAAAATCAAGGGGGTGTACAATTTTGAACAGGGTCATTTTGATAAATTCAACTATTATTTTCTCTTGTGGAATATATGTAAACATCTATGTGACAAATCTTACTCAGGTCAGTGTTAAATAAAAAATAACATGCATTTTTTATGATCCCTCTTGTTTAAAAAAGAAAAATTCTTTGACTTCAACTGTATAAATATTTTTTTGAGTTTTAATTTTTAATATCTACAGGGTCTGAGGTTTAAAAAGGCACACGTCACTCATCCCGAACTGAAGGCCACGTTCTGTTTGCCCATCCTGGGTGTGAAGAAGAACCCATCTTCATCCCTTTACACTACTCTAGGGGTCATCACCAAGGGAACAGTCATCGAGGTCAACGTCAGTGAGCTCGGATTGGTCACACAGGGTGGAAAGGTCATCTGGGGTGAGTGTCTGATTGGCTCTTCACTTTTTGCCAATGCGGTACAGGATGAAAAACTAAGATACGATCTTGTGTTTCAGGTAAATATGCCCAGGTGACGAATAACCCAGAAAACGATGGTTGCATCAATGCCGTGTTGCTTGTATAATGGAAAGCTGAAACGTTTGATTCAGAACTGTGCCTCTGAGTGCAGCCGGGAACGGCGCTTGTGTGGAATACTATTGTCATCGGAATCATCTTAGCAATCATAAGAAGATATGAAGACCGCCGAGTCGAGTTTAGTCGTCACATCTGGACCCAAGGCTCACAAGAACATGTGGATCAGAAATAAAGTGCTGTTTATATTCAAATAAAGAGTTTCTCTTTGCATTTGTTGTTTTTCACAAATGGTTCTGTGTTAGGAGAGCAGCTGAAATAGCTGTATTTGCACAGTATCCTGGGACAATTCACACCTGCCATTTAGATTATTCAGATGCCATAAAAAGGTAATCATTTACTTGAAGTGAGTCATTATTTTAAGTGACATTTAAAATAGGCCTCAAATGTGCAATGTTACATTGCTTACTACTGAATCTTATAAAATATATTAAAATAGACTGTTTTATTTTAAATAGTAAAAATATTTCAATCTTACTTTTTTTTGCTGTACTTTGGATCAAATAATTGCAGGCTGATTTAAAACAAAAAATCTGGTAGTGAATATGAAACTTTTCAGTAAAATCTGGGTTTTATTTATTTTTAAACAATATATTCTGTCTTTGACTAAATCAAAATAATTATGGGAATAATTATTGTGCTCATTTGTTTTTGGTAAACTTGATTTGTTTGGGATTAGTTAGATTTTTAATGCTTTTTAAAGGAGACTTTTCTGCTCATCAAGGCTGTTTATTTGTTACAAAAATATGGGAAAAAAAAACAGTAATATTGTAAAATATTATTGCTCTATTTTATTATACTTTAAAATAGAATTTATTCCGGTGATGCAAGTCTGAATTTTCAGCATCATTACTCCAGTATTTAGTGACACATGATCCTTCAGAAGCCTGTGACGTTTTTTTGGAAGCCTGTGATACAAATTATTTGATGAATAAAACAAGGAAGTGTTAATTTGGTAAAAAGTGATATTAAAGACTTATAGTGCCAGAAAGATTTCTATTTTGAACAAATTATGTTCTTTTTAACCTTTGATTCATCAAAGAATCCTGAAAAAGTATCACAGGTTCCAAAAAAATATTAAGCAGGACTGGAGTAATGATGCTGAAAAATTCAGCTTTACATCCCAGAAATAAGTTATATTTGAAAGTATATTAAAATAGAAAGCAGTTTTTTAAAATTACAATAATATTTCATATTATAACCTTTTTTCTCTATTTTTTAAAATTAATAAATCAAACTTTGATAAGCATAGGACACTTATTTAAAATATTTAAAATCTTACTGATCACACATTTTAAAATATAGGCATTTTTATACTATTTCTAGGATGTCTAATGATTATCGAATTATCATGGACCTCTGGAATGAAAAAGTAATAGAAATTAATTTGTCAAAGTGTACAAGAATAAAATTCTCAAGACTGAGTCTGTTTACATCATAAAGTTTTATCAAAATCAATACGCAGATTGAATCCTTCAAGTATTTTGCCATTTTCTCAAAACGAAAAATTTCAGGACTGCTTCAAAAGTTTCTTTCTGGTAAGATAAACAGGCACTTTGATTTGCTTAACAAAAAATCTGAACCAGTGGCACATACTGACAACACAAAATGAATCTTGACAGTGACACATTAGAAAAAAAAAAAAGATCTTTCACTGGTCAAATGAGGACATTTAAAAAAAGTCAGAAATAAACATGTCTGTGATCTTTCAAGATAAAAACAAATTAATGCTCTTCTCCTCATGATAATTAATACAGATCATTATAAAATTACTGACAGCCAGTGTTTTCACAAGCTCCACGATGTGCAAAGTCTTTTAATAAAAGCTTCCTCTTCAACTTCATCGTCTTGCACAGAAACGCCCTTGAGAGCAAGGACTTCAGCAGCCGATCAGACATTAATAAAACAGTCTGTTAGTGCATAAAACACCTGTGATCGAGTAAAAACATCTCCTGCTTCAGAGACCATGTGAGTCTGAGGAGCAATTCTGCAATTCCTTCTATTGCAGAAGAAGTTCTGTGAAAAAAGCACACAGAGGATAACCAGTTTGCTGTTTTGAGTCTTTGTTTTTTCCCCTCTCGATCAAATATAGAAGTCCAGTCTGGCAGGAATGATCTTGCAGCCCTGCATGGAGAAGATGCGCTCCTCTTTAGGAAAGTAGTTCAAGTCGCGGGCCATCGTTTCAACCACTTCTTTATCTGGGGCACGACCCTTGGAGACCATCTCAGCCAAACCGCACTGAATGACGTGCTTGTACTCCAGAGGTAGGAACGGCACGAAGAAATCCACCAGGTTCTTATCGATTAAACTCGTGTGCCAGAAACCACCTGCGGAAAGAGAAGAACGACAATGCAAATGTTTTGAGATCTTTATTACACTGCAAAGCTTAAAGTATTCATTCACTTCCAGAACTAAAATTTACAGATAATGTACTCACCCCCTTGACATCCAAGATGTTCATGTCTTTCTTTTTTTAGTCGCAAAGAAATTATGTTACTTGAAGAAAACATTTCAGGAATGTTCTCCATATAGTGGACTTCAATGGTGCTCATGAGTTTGAACTTCCAAAATGCAGTTCAAATGCAGATATAAAGGGCTCTAAACGATCCCAGCCAAGGAAGAAGGGTCTTATCTAGTGAAACGATCATCATTTTCCAAAATAAATTGACACTTTATACACATTTTAACGTCAAATGCTCGTCTTGTGGATGAGGTTCAAGACAGTTAGGGTATGTCAAAAAATTCCCATCTCATTTTCTCCTCCAACTTCAAAATCGTCATACATCCTTGCAGAAGTACCAGTGTTTACAAATAGAACTTGCAAAGGTCAAACGCCCTACAAAAAAAACGGTAAAACAGCGATGTAGGGTGATTTTGAAGTTGGAGGAGAAAATGAGATGGGAGTTTTTTGACATTCCCTAACTGTTTTGAACCGGAGTACACATAGTATGCATGCGCATAGCAGAGATAGACGAGCATTTAAAGGAACACTCCACTTTTTTTGGAAATAGGCTCATTCTCCAACTCCCCCCGAGTTAATAAGTTGAGTTTTACCGTTTTGAAATCCATTCAGCCGTTCTCCTGTTCTGGCGATATCACTTTTAGCATCGCTTAGCATAGATCATTGAATCCTATTAGACCAGTAGCATTGCGTTCAAAAATGACTCTTGACTCTTCTGTAGTTATATCGTGTACTAAGACCGGTGGAAATGCAAAGCTGCGAGTTTCTAGGCTGATAAGATTAGGAACTACACTTCCATTCCGGCGTAATAGTCAAGGAAGTTTGCTGCTGTAATAAGGCTGAAGCAGGAGCAGTAATACCATGCAGCACATGTGCTAATGCTAAACTAGCTGGGAACTCATTTCTGATAATACTCCGCCTGCTTCGGCCTTATTACGGCAGCAAACTTCCTTGACTATTACGCCGGAATGAGAGTGTAGTTCCTAATCTTATCGGCCAAGAAAACCACAGCTTTGCATTTCCACCGGTCTTAGTACACGATATAACTACAGAAGAGTCAAGTTTTAAATAGGACAAATATGGAAACTCGTTGGTCATTTTTGAACGTGATGCTATTGGTCTAATAGGATTCAATGATCTATGCTAAGCTATGCTAAAAGTGATATCGCCAGAACAGGAGAACGGCTGAATGGATTTCAAAATGGTAAAAAAATCAACCTATTAACTCAGGGGGAGTTGGAGAATGAGCCTATTTCCAAAAAAAGTGGAGTGTTCCTTTAAGGTTAAAAAAGGTATATAAATTGTCTTTTTTTTTTTTTTTTTAGAAAATAACATCGTTTTGGTAGATAAGACCCTTGTTCCTTGAGCCCTTTGAAGCTACATTTAAACTCCATTTTGGAAGTTCAAACTCACGGGCACCATTAAAGTCCACTATATGGAGAAAATTCCTGAAATGTTTTCCTCAAAAAACAATTTCTGTACGACTGAACAATGAAATGAACATCTTGGCTGACAAGGGGGTGAGTAAATGATCTTTAAATTTTTGTTCTGGAAGTGAACTAATCCTTTAATGCATAAAATAATGCATAATCCACTTGTGAGCATTTTCTGCTCCACATTTTAGCAAATGTGAAAGAGAAACGTGACATACTGTTTTTATTGTTGAAGACAGACAGTGACAGCGCCGTCTCTAGGTCCTTCAGCTGAATCTCCTCTCGTTCTCTACCCTCCTTCCAGAAATTCAGAGCCACCTCAACGATCTTCTCACCCCCGGCGTTGCTATAAAAACAAAAACAAGTACGTTTCAGAGGCTGTTTGAAGACTACATATTCTATTGCACCTTTAAAGAGCTGCATTTATTTGATCAAAAATACAGAAAAAAAAACTGTAATACTGGAAATATTATTTCAATTTAAATAATTGTTTTCTATGTGAATGTATTTTAAAATGTAATTTGTTACTGTGATACAAAGCTAAATTTTAGAGCATCATTACTGTTCACAACGGTTCGCGTGACACAGCTTGAAACCAGACTTCGTTCACCCCAATGGAAAGCATATTTACACGGTCTACATTTAAAAATGAAGATTCCAAAGGAAAAGTTTCCTAGGAACCTAAAAAAAATATTGAAATATCTTTAATATTTCTTGAGTTACAGACATGCAAAATACATTTACAGTTTCAACATTATTTGTTCTTCATGTATTTCTCTTTAAACACAGTAAGTATAGGTTGAATGCACACCTAAATTTGATTTTCGACCACTCAAAATGGATAAAATGTAACATTTTGGACATGGAGCTGCTTTGTGATCCCCGCATCTCTGGTATTGAACCAGAGACATAAAAATAATAGTTTCTAAAAGGATCCAGAATCTAAAAGGATTTTAAGATATTTTAATACTTCTTTTACAGGCATGCAAACTTTGGAAAAATACATTTTTTGGCTTATAAACAGGTATGTTATTGTTTTGATAGAGGAAAACAAGATACACTTTTAAAAATTATTTGTTCTTCACACACTACTCTTTAAAATAAAAATGTATCAGCTGCAAGCTAGGTGACCCAAATTGAGTTTTTGGTCACTAAAATGGGTACAATTTACTCTTGGAGCCACACTGGAAATGAATGAAACAGGACCTTGAAATAGACATGCTATCAATGCTGCCCTCTTTCTAAAGTCATTTAACCCTCTGTAATCTCTTTTGTCATTTCAGTTGAACCACTGATGTCACATGGACTATTTCAGTAGTCATTTACTCCCGACATCTGAGCCGCTGAAGACGCAGAGGTTTAACGTTACTTTCGTTTTTAAAAGGAAAGCGCTGATCCCGATCTACATATGCGTCTATGTTCGTGTGAATCATTCGTGATGCAGCTTCACCCACAGCAGAAGTGAGTTATAAGGGTTTTTTATGCATCTTTGCAAATGGCCTTTCTTAATAATGGGCTTGTTGGGCAAGTTTCACAGATAAACGCGAATTCCAGAGAGGGGCGGGGCGAGTAGAGCTTGCTGGAATTTAAAGGGGCCATGTCTTAAAATGAGCTGAAATTTTGCAGAGCTGATTTTTACACTACTATTGAGAATTTTTAACCAAAGTATATTAGAGACTTTTCATTAAGACCCTAAAGAATCATATGAACTTGTGGAAAATGGGCATCCGATGACCACTCTAATTATATCCTTGCTACTGTTCTGGACTTTGAATGTTTCAGTTGTGTTGCTGTCTGAGCAGGGTAAGAAAGCTCTCGGATTTCATCAAAAATGTTTTAATCTGTGTTCCAAAGATGAACAGGTTTGGAACGACATTAAGTAATTTTTTGGGTGAAATATGCCTTTAATTGCAGATTTACAGAAATACAATGACACTGACCTGAGGAAGATGAAGATGGCCTGTCTGTACGACACTCCGTCCAGGTTTTCATAGAAGTCCAGGTAAGGTTTAATACTGTCGATCAGCCCGGGATGCATTTTATCCATTTCATCAAAGATGAACATTGAACGCGGGCAGATGGAAACATTCCCTCGTATCCACTCCTGTAAATGTGTCTAAACACATGCAACCATACATTATGTACAGTCTTTACTATAAAACTTTTGATTTAATCACCATACTGAACACTTTGTGTTGGTGCAATGAAGTATATAATGTCATTTCCACGCATTTGCATTACCTTGTAGGTGTCAATGTGAGCCTCGTGAGGAAAGTGTGCTGTCGCTGTAAACAGATGAACAAAGCTGCTCGTCATTCCTTTCTGGTAAATGTTTTCTGCTATAATCTGGCTCACAAAGTTCTTCCCGGTCCCGGTCCAGCCGTGGAGGGACAGAACCAGTGGTTTCTTTGGGTTTTCGTTGTTCATGAAGCCAGTGACGGCTTTTAGGATGACCTGAGCAGCGACATGCTGCCCGAACAGCTTTGTGTTGAGGTCATACTTTAGTCCTGTGAATGAGAAGAGAGATTTACAGCAGCCATATGGTTTATACATACACCTGCATTTACAATTAGAGCTGCAAAACGATTAGTTTTGATCAATCGAATCAAAATAAAAGTTTATGTTTGCATACTATATGATAGTGTACTGTGTATATTTATTATGCATTTTTAAATACACACATACATGTATATATTTAGGAAAAAATCTTAGATAAATTATATACACGTGTTTACACACACACACACACATATGCCAAACGACTAATCATTTTGCAGCTCTACTTAAAATTAATAAATCATGCATTGGACAACAAAACATTTTAATTGTTTACAAAAGGTTATTATAGTTAAATAAAAGGAAAACTAAAAGGGTTACAAACATTATCTTAACTTAAAAAAGTAGGTAGTCTAGACTAAAGTCAAATAAAAATATATCAATACATTTTAATATAATAAACATTTTGCACAAAAAAGAAAGAATTAATGATCAGTTTAATAATAAAAAAATTATACCACTTTTTAAAATCAATATTTAGACTACAGATAAAATTAGAATTAATAAACAAATTTATTTTTTAAAAATAAAACATTAAATTATTACAATTAATAGTAAAATGATTAAATGATAAAATAATTAAATATAATAAAATTAATAAAAATATATACATTTAAAATTTCAAAAAAAATTTAATTTAACTACAATGAAAACAAACGCAAAAACGAATTCAAAGCATCAAACTAAATTCTCACATAGAGCTGTATTGTTTGATACGTGTTGACAATCTGATCAAATCAAATTGATTCTGAATGAACAAATCATTCAGATACTGAAACACATTTCTTGGTTTTCAATGAGAATTTGAAAATAAACAATTCGACAGCAATATTTTAAATATAATACAACAACAAATAATTACTTTTTTAATAATGATTACGAACACTTACTAATTATTAAAAAGCCATTCTAAAAATAAAGCGAATAATAAGGAACGAGAGAGAGAAATAAGCAAAAGTGCTCAAAAGGTGGATTCTGGGTGCTTTTGCCAAACACAACGCACAAAAGCACAACTATAACACACAAACTGATCAAATGTTCACCTGTTGCATTAAAGTTGACCCAGTTCCCATCACACGTTTCATATAAATAGCGATAGAGTTTCCTTCCCAGCACTGCAGCTCCTGTTCCCAGCACCACGGAGGTGGACACGGGCTCTATGGCCTCCACGATCAGCCCTGAGATCAGGAGGCAGTGCAATACGGTTGTCCATGTGCGAATCGGCCGAGCTTTCATTTTACTAAATAATTCATCGATAGTTTTAATTGAAAACCGAAAGGGAAAAAAACAACACGCAGGATCCAACTCACAGCCCCGCTACTTCCTACTTGGGAAGATTGACGTCGTTTGCGTGCGACGCATGACGCAAGCGCGCAGCGTTCGGTTCAATAGTGCATGTTGACATATTCGGTCAGTGACTATATTGTATACATCAGGGCTGTAATATTTTTAAATCATATATGGAGAAAACTGGCGGAAGGAAAATGTGGATTTATAGGATACAATATGACCCAGTATTGAAACCATAAACAGATTTATACTTGCAAACCTGTTTTGTTGAATGAGATCCACTGTGGCCTGCAACACTACTGAAAGTAGTAGTGCACCACGGTCTGATAAAGGGACAGCAATCCGTTGAGAGTCGCGGCCATATCGAGGATGCTGCCGATGATCGGTCACCGAGCAGCGAAAACGACGCGGTGGTGTGGTCGGAGACGCCAAACTTAAAGGAAGCGCGGAAATAGGCTACAAAGTGATAGTTTTGGATTGCGAAAGAAATAGAAATTAAAAGGTCGCGGCATAAAACTAGAATTGAAGCTGGAACAGAAAATATAAAAGGAGGAAATGTAATTGAGGCGAAGCAATTGCTAAGGAATAAAGGAAGGAAATTGGGTGGAGAGTCTTTCTGTAACGTTGCGTTTTGCCAAGTATGATTGGATACGTCCGTTTTCCGATAAGGATGTTTGTGCGAGGACCATTAAGATGTGATAATTGTCAAAGATATGGTCATATTGCATGTACGGCTCTGCAATTAATCGAAATTCAGTTTCGATTTCGGCCTCAAACGATCATGAAAATGCAGTAATAGAGATGAAACGATTATTGCGCCCCATTCCGCCCGCTAACCAGTGGTGCGCTTTCGCTCCTCCATAAAAGCCTAATTTCGCATGCAAATCAGCAAAATCATGTAACGTGACTTTCATAAAACGGGACGTGCTTGATTTATTAATATTTCTTTGATGTTGTGTCTTAAAGGTCCCATATCGTACACATTTCTGGAGGTTTATTTTATTTGTTGATGTCCTTAAGAATATATATTTGCGGTATAAGTGCCAAAATCCATCTCAATATATTTTTACAGCTCCTTTTTTAGGAGCTCTGTCAAAAACAGGTCGATTTTGGCCCATCTAATTAATATTCATGAGCCTCTCTTCTGATTGGCCTGTTGTTTTCTGAGTGACGCACAACCAGGCCAATCACAGGTAACTACGGTCATGTATGCTGTAAGCGTAAGCGAGCTCAGAGCAATAGAGAGAGCTGATACTCAACAGGATATTTTAGAATGATCATTAATGTTTTTTCTTTTACAAACACCGAATGCAGTAGGCTACATAACTGTTGCTTTAGTAAAGCCCCTTTCACAATGCGCGCTGATTCTGGAAAATTACGGGAACTGTGTGAACCAAAGCCAGAACCTAAAGGCAGTGTTGTAGTAATGATGCACGTTATCAAGCGACTCTTCACAACGAAAAATAACGTTACGTGCAAAGTGGAATGAAGCAGCGATCATCAGGCAGAGCCAGCTCCTCACTCTCAGCGCTGAAGCACAGTTTGTTCAGGTTAGTTTCAGTTTAGTGAAACGTACGCGTCGCATTACATCTCACATCCAAACATCACATGTCTTTATGGTTTGTGTGTAAAGCACGCACAGATTCCGGAAAACAACTGTGAATGAACCAAATTAAACAATTCCGGAACAAATCGTGGGACACATTATCCGTGTATTTACCGGAATCGCTGTGTGAAAGAGGCTGAAGTTGACGTGCCGCTGGTCTCTTATATTAACGTTGTTCTGAAGCCTGTGTAATGATCGTAGCTTGACATCTATCGACTGAACAGGGTTTTCTCCACTTGTTTTCCTGTTGTTGTTGCTCAATGGAATGGATGCGTTGTTGTCTGGGGGTTTGACAAAAGGAGGGTGGGACGTTGGTTTGTGACTGAAGGCGGTGACTTGAGTCGATCGGACGTCACATCGTTACGGAAGTCACAGCTGCTCGTGAAAATGAACAGCTACTTTAAGCAGGCTGTGTGCAGTTTACTGTGGATTGACTGTTTTGAAACTCATGTGGTAGTTAGATAGCCCCTAGACCTTAGTTATCATGAAAAAAGCCAGGAAATTTTGATTTTGACGATATGGGACCTTTAAATAGCGCGTAAGAACACTTGCGCTGTTCTGTTTATACGAGACGGAAAAAAACACGGATGTGTGAAGTTATCTTTTAGCTCAAGGTGCGCGCCTAACCGCTCAAATACACGCAAAAAAAAATTCAAAATGAGTTAAGAAAGAAGAAGGAGAAATAAAATAAGGATGAGCTGAGAGATCAGTCCAGAGATGAGGCAAAGTACACTCTTAAAATAAAAGGTGCTTCAAGATGCTACAGAAGAACCTTTTTTGTTTAAATGGTTCCATAAAGAACCTTTACCAGGGGAGTTGCTAGACCTAAAACTAAATTAAATTATTGTAAATTATAACTCAAACTCAAGATTTTATTGGGGCACAGCAGATTTTTACTGGGGCACGTGCCCCAGTAAAAAGGGTCACGCAACGCACCTGACCTTTACCATCTGAAAAACCTTTCCCCCGGTTTCCCAGACAAGGCTTAAGTCTAGTTCTTGACTAAAATATAAGTCTGAGCTGTTTCAACTGAAAAATACTTGCACTGACTGATCTTAAAATATATCAGTGCCTAGGTTAGGGTTAGGGTTTTGTCTCAAGATGCACACCAGTAATGTTTTTATAAGATACATTTATAAAAAGTACTTAAATGTCCTAATTGAACTTAGTCCTAAGCCTGGCTTAGGCTAAGCCCTGTCTGTGAAACCAGCCTTTATGTTTCACAAAAGGTTCTTTATGGCGAAAGAAGGTACTTCAGATTATAAAAAAAGATAAGAAAAAGATGGTTTTTGACTGAATGGTTCGTTGTGGAACCAAAAAATGGTTCTTCTATACATTGCTGTGAAGAACCTTTTAAAGCACCTTTATTTTTAAGAGTGTATAGTGAGAGCAGCAGAAAGATTTCTGGATATTAACCCTTATGCGGTCTTCGGGGGATTTCTGGACCCCGAATGGCGTTCGCTAAAATTTAAAAAAATGTTCCCTTTGTCCAAATGGTATGAGACTTTGTAAATCAGTCAACACTATCTTGATCTACAAATAAAAAATTAAATTGGAATGATAGCTTGATTTTATGTTAGTGTGAAAAAAATACTCACGTTCATGGTCTTTGGGGTCTCTGGAGACAAAATGCAATTTTTGTTATAAAATAGTTAAAAAAAAAAAAAAAAGTTATTTTCCTGTTTATTAATGTTTTTACTCCTCAAGTGTGCAGTTTTTGGAGGATTTAGGATATTTTTTTAATATATATAAATTAATACATTAATATTTTTTATAGGTTTTTATTCAAAAACAGCTTTTTTTGTAAAATTCCCTTTCATAAAAAACCCACATGTCTAAATTTCATTCATGGGGATAAAATGGATCATTTCACATGGTTTAGTGTAAGATTTTTGCCCATCCTTTGGAAAATCCAGTTTTAAACGTAAAAAAAATACTTTTACCAGTAGGTGGCTGCAGAGCTCCACTATATGCTTTTTGCTATTTGACCACCTGAAAGACATCTTTTCACAAGTTTTTTTCAGTTGAGTTCATATCTACATATCATGAAACACACAGGACTACATTTGGAGACCATAAAAACTGCTCTCTTATAATTTGTCAAAAAAAAAAAGAAAAAAAGATGTTGTTGTTGCATTCTTATGTTCATGTTGTGTACTGCTACTCAATATGTAATAGAACTGGTATTGTTTCAGTACAAAAAATGCTTAACTTTGACAAAAAGCATTTTTTATTGTTATAATTGTGATTTCATAATATGTAGATATGTACTCAACTGAAAAAAACTTGTGGAAAAAATATCTTATTGTTGGTCAAATAGCAATTAGTTAATAGTAGTGCTCTGCAGCCATCTAGTGGTAAAAGTTATATTTTTTTACTTTTAAAACTGCATTTTCGAAAAAATGGGCAAAAATCTTACACTAAACCATATCAAATTATCCATGTTATCCCCATGAATGAAAGTTTAAAATGTGGGTATTTTGTAAAGTGAATTTTACATAAAAAGCTGTTTTTGCATATAAAACTATTAAAAATAAATATTTATTTAATAATTTATATATATTTAAAAAATAGCATAAATACTACGAAAACTGCACAAATGTGGAGCAAAAACATTCATAAACAGGAAAAAAAATATTATATATTTTTTTTAAATATTATTTTGTTACAAAATTTAAGTTTTGTTGCTTTCTCTAGAGACCCCAAAGACCATGAGTGTGATTCC
The DNA here is from genome assembly GCF_049309525.1 of Garra rufa. NCBI lineage: Eukaryota > Metazoa > Chordata > Actinopteri > Cypriniformes > Cyprinidae > Garra > Garra rufa. Next base: position 38,655,362 of record NC_133379.1, read on the forward strand.
AAAACGAAGACCGCATAAGGGTTAAAGGGCTGACATGGGAACTGGTTAGAGATGGTCTAACTTCAGATAAACAGCCAAGTCAAGAATCATGGGGTGGGCACTAGTCTTGATGCTAATCATACTACAGTGGAATGCTAGAAGCTTGGTGTCTAATGGATTGGAATTTAAGGGTTACTTAAGAGATGAATGAAAAGGAGTCATGGCTGAAGCCTTATCTAGAGCGGGAAAAAGAAAGTGGTGGTGTTGAATGTATTACGTTTATTAAATCTGGAGTACAATATAGAGTGGAATTGAAATGGAGTATGTGGTGGTAGAGATATGGAGGGATAGGAGTATTGTAATAATACATTTTTATAACCCATGTAAGCAGATGGTATTTATGAATTGAAGAAAATAGAAGGTCAAAGTAAAAATGGGTGATTTGATGTGGGGACTTTAATGCCCATTGTAGGGAGAAGGTAGGGTTGATAGAAATGGTCAGGTGATTGAAGAATTAATGGATGAAATTAATTTTATATGCCTTAATGATAGGAGTGGCACAATGATAGACATGAGATCAGGTCAGGAAGCAGTACTTTATTTAACTTTAACAACAAGTAGCCTAGAAGGAATCAGTAATCGGAAGGTGTTAAGAAAACGTACTATTGGCAGTGACAGTTTTCCAATTATGATAAGGGTAAGTTTGAATGTCTTGGTAGAAAGAAGTTTGAGAAGGCAAATTGGAATGAGTATGCTAAGATGGTGGAGGATGGTTTTCAATCAGTTGATGCAATTATAGAGAATGATATAAAATCTATTAATGGGAAAATCAAAGAGATCATTAAAAGTGCAACACAAAGTAATATTCCCAAGAGTATAGGAAGAAGGAAAATTTGGATGGTGCCATGGTGGAACAAGGACTGTGATGAAGCTATTAGGAAGAAAAGGAAGGCTTATTGGAAGGCTTATTGAAAATAAGCGAGCACAGGCAGAAGTTAAAAAAGTGCTAAAAAAAAAAGCAATATTGGAGAAAATTTTGCAGTACAATAGAGAGAAATACATCAATAGAACAAGTGTGGAGCATGATTAAAAAGAGGTGATAATATAGCAGTAGATAACAGTTTTGCAAAGCATTCATTAAGGTAAATAGCACCGAGAATTTGACAGAAGAGTTTAGGATATATTAAAAGAACATCCTCAATTAATGGAAAAAAGAAAGGCTAGTGATAATTTATTGATTGTACCATTTGGAATGATTGAACTGAAAAGAGCACTGAGTATGATATAACTTATGATTAAGCAGCTAAGTGATGATGCACTGACAGAAATTTTAGCATTTTATAACAAGGTTCGGAAGCTGGGGACATTGCCTCAAAGTTGGAAAGAGGCAATGATATTTCCAATAAGAAAGCCAGGAAAGGATCTCAGTGCATCAGCTAATTATAGACCAATAGCCCTCTCATCTCATATGGGTAAAGTAATGGAGAGAATGATTACACATAGATTATTGCATTTCTTAGAAAAACAGAGGAAATTTTCACCATCTCAAAGGTGGTAGAATGTTTAACTGGATTAGTGATTTTCTCAAGCAAATAACAATAAGAGTAAGAATAGGACAATCTGTTTCATCAAGGTGTAGTAGAAAATGGCAAGCCCCAGGGTAGCATGAAAAGCCCAGTGCTTTTTAGAATAATGATAAATGATATTTTCAGTAACGTAGATAGGAGTATCGGAAAAAACTTTGCAGACGATGGGGCTTTGTGGTTTAGAGGAAGGAAATAGTATGATATGGAGAAAATGCAGAAGGCTGTGAATGAAGTAGTTAAATCGTCATATAGGTGGGGATTCAAGTTGCAAACAATTATGTTTTCTAATAAAAAATAGACAATGATCTGAAGTTAAAATTATATAATAAAGAGTTAGCAAACGTATCCGTAGTTAGATTCTTAGGAATGTGGCTGGACACCAAATTATCATGGAAAGAGCACATAGACTAGATGGTAAGCAAATGTAAAAGAGATTTAAATGTTGAAAAGCTGACAGAGGGGCACTAAAAACAGTCTACAAAGCAATGATAAGATCTATGGGTTATGGGTTAGCTGCTAAATCTCATTTAGTAAAACTAGATAGAATTCAAGTGCAGGCATTGAGAAACTGTTGTGGAGCATTGATGGCAGTGTATTGGTCGAACCTTAAGAGTCAGGATGCAGTGCATCCAACAAAAAAGGTAATAGAGATGTGTTGGTCCGAAAGGCACAGGAATGATAAGCGAGATGGGTTTGAAGGAATATAATTGCATATCAAGAGTCATTCAACCACATATCCCTTTGTGGATTATTCCATGTCCAAAAGTAGTTTTAATTTGAATGGAGATGAGAGAAATAGATGGAGATCAGGGTAGGGTTGCACCAGCCATTCGTAAGTTTTTACTTAAATTGGAACGTAAAGTCCACACTAGAGGCTTAGTAACTACTAGCTAGTTTGTAACTAAATCTATACATTATTTGGTTGCACCAGTTGTTCGTAAGGCAGGACTTAGCTAGTAGTTCGTAAGCTCTCCGTAAAGTAATGCGTAGTCGCATAATATGAGGTTTACATCAAATCATCCTTCAAAATATGCGAGCAGAACTTGTTTAAATGCTATGAATTGTAATTTTTCCAACATTTTAACTTCTTTTGCCTCACATATACTAACGGTAAAAACAAGTTTCCATTAAAAACGAAACAATAATATTAGTTCATATGTAAGCTATTTTTTGCCCAGGGTCACATTTGTAAATAACATTCAGAGACTAACTGAAATAAATAAGGATCAATAAAAAAAAGAAAAAAAGAAATGCCATTTATTTATTATTTCATCTGACATGCTCAACACGAAATGCACAAAGTCGCACTGTAGATGGGGTGTTAAAGACACAAGTACGTTTATTCACATATCGTTCTCTCTCTTAATATGTAAGTGAGTGTAAATGTCAGCAGCATCATATATCCCTAAATGATTGAAGGTTGTCGGTTAAAAAAAAAAGAGCATATTGATGCAGCTCACCCAGTCTGCTATTTTATTCCAACCGTTACCCCTGACCAGACCCTTCCGTAAATATTTAGTTTATACGTAGAGTTACGTTGAAACTAAGTTTAATGGTGCAACGCAAAAATATTTAGTCGTGCGTAAATTGTAACTTAGTGTCCATTTACGTCGCAACTATAGGCTAAGTTGTAACTTACGCACAGCTGGTGCAACCGGCCCCATGCAGGTAATGGAGGTAGAGCAAAAGAGCATATAAATATTAATATGGACATAGTATCCTTATATTCACAGATGCTTCCAGAAGTGAAGGACGAGTAGGAGTAGCAGTAAGTATCCCAAAGGTACACAAGGAAAAAGGCTAGAATTACTGATCAGTTGGCAGTATGTGCTGGCAAAATGATGGCTATTCTGCTAGCAGTACAGTTGATCAAAGAAATCGAAATACAAGAGGTGGTTATTTGTTCTGACTCAAGTTCAGCATTAGTATCAGTTTGCCAAAAAAAGAAGAAACAAACAACGCGCTAGATCCAACTCACACGGTAAAGTCTAGAAGGGAGACATATTTCGCTACCAAGTATGCGCACATCAATCTAATGTTATTTGTTAATGTTATTTTATTTATTTTTTTTATTATAGTAAGGGCTACGTTTAGGGTTGGGGTAGGTGTAGACGTAAAAAAAAGCAATCTAATAGGTAGAAAAATTAATTTCATTGTTAGTTTCCGGTCGGAGATGTATCCCCGATGTATTTTTTTTATTATTGCAGTTTTTAGAACAAAACAAAAAAAGAACATACAAGGGCAATTACATAATACATAAAACATAACATAAAAAGAACATTTTAATTAAATAAGGAAAGCAGTAACATCACATATCCATAATCAAGTACAAATAGTTATGAATTATTTAAGAAACCAATATATTTAAGGATTTCAAGTAATTTACTGTTTGTTTTTTGCTTTGCTATTTTTTGTTTCTTTTAAAGTACACCGGTAGTGAGCAATTTCTATTTTAAAATGAGTAAAATTTGTTTTTGTTTTTCACTGCCCATTTACATTTATGAATGAAAAACTTTCCATATATGAGTAAATTCACAATATACCACAATAAGTCAGCAGTATACTCATAAAAAAAAATCCTTTTCGTTGAGTTGCAATTCAACATTAGTACTTTGTTTAACAAAAAAACAAAACACACCAAAACAATTTTGTATAAAAACAATCATAAAATAAATGGACAATACTATCATTTTCCTTTATACAGAAAACGCACTTTAAGTCAATATCCTTACAAAACTTTGCAATTACCCGTTTTACAGGATAAATACGATGAACTATCTTGAATGATACCTCTCTAATTTTATTAGTAATACAAAAACATTTATCCCTTCTAGCCACTTCCTACTTGGGAAGAGTTACGTCGTTTGCGTGCGACGCAAGACGCATGCGCAGTGCATGTTGATATATTTGGTCAGTGGGTCAACTGCCACAGTGACTATATTGTATACATAAACATTTTTAAATCATAAATATGAAGACGAAGACTTGCGGAAGGAAAATGTGGATTTAAAGGATACCATATGACCCAGCACTGAAACCATAAACAGATTTATACTTGGGTTCTAACACAACAAATAAAGACAAAGCGGCTCTTGCAAACCTGTTTTGTTGTGTGAGATCCACTCCGGTCTGCAGCACTCCTGAAAGTAGTAGAGCACGTTCTGATAACGGGCCAGGAATCCGGTGAGAGCCGCGGCCATACCGACAGCGATGCTGGTGCTGATCGGCTCTATCGCCGCCGTGATCGACAAACTCCACAAAACACTGCCAGCGAACAGCAGGCGACATGTCAACCGCATTCTGCAGTCTGACACCGAGCAGCGAAAACGATTTTAATCCGGTTTGGTAAATAATGACGCGCAACTTCCGTAAACCGAATCAAAAGCTTCCGTTCAGAATCAAACACGAGCTGCGAGAAGTTCCACCACAGTGACGTCATGCGGATCAATAGCATTGAAATGCTACTCTGGTTTAATGACTAAAAAGCAAATAGACAGTATTAGCATTATTCTGAAATTTTTAAAACATAATCAATTTTAACAGATTTATACTTGGGTTCTAACACAACAAATAAAGACAAAGCGGCTCTTGCAAACCTGTTTTGTTGTATGAGATCCACTCCGGTCTGCAGCACTCCTGAAAGTAGTAGAGCACGTTCTGATAACGTCTCTCTAATGCGGAAGTGTTATTTCTCTATTTGTTAATCAAATATAAATATTTTTAACCTTCAAATGCAAATAGCTAATTTTCATAAACACAAACTGTGTTGTTTGTTGTTAGAAATGTTACTTAAATAAAATTGTCATCATCTACATCATCTACACCAGGGGTCCCCAAACTAAGGCCAGCACCTAATGCGGCCCGCCCCCTCATTTAGACAGGCCCTCTGCACAATGCCAGAGACATATTTTGAAAATGAAAAAGAAAAATTTTAAATATATGTTTTACTTACATCATAACGGTGTTTGATAATAAACGTTGGCTTTCAAACTAAAATTTCCCTTAGTTATTGACATAATTATTTGTTAAATTCACCAACAGAATGGTACATTCAACATAATGTGTCATTGCAAAGGTGATGCGCGAGCCAGCTAGAAAAATCAGAGCGATGACAAAATGACTCAGTAGCATTTGAGGTGAAACCAGAGAAACCAAATGCGTTCCGATCGACAGGGTCTACTAAGGCCCTACTCCCTTAGCACGGTATATCCGTTGAAGTGGACTTCGCTGACAATAATCGCTCATTTGGAATGCTCTGGAACGTCATCAAAGCAAATCAACGGCAGGGTCACGCAGATTATGATTTAACATAAATAAATATTGTAATTTATTTTACTTTCAAATTTAAATACATATAAAATACATATAAACGTATGTATCTAAAAAATATAGTCCAAATGTATATGTTTAGACCGTTAACAGATTAACAGATTGTAGTGGTCTTATCTCACGCACTTTTTTTCCCCACACACAGCCTATATTTAACTATCCTGTGGTAGCATGAAATAAAACAAGACAGAGCTTCACCTCGCCAGTTTTACTTTCATTAATAAAATACAATATGCAAATGTAACATGAATCGCCATAACCATTCATAAACACTCTAATTTGTATAATAATGACATTTATTGCAACCGCTCCATTTCAGAGCCTTTAAAAAAAACTTCAACGGCTCTGCTCCATCATTACTTCAAACTGGTGACGCGGTGCGCAATGACAGTTGGGTAATTTTCCCCGTCCACTTCCTGTGAAGTGAAGTACCGATGTTCCCTTATTCCCTATGCCGTTCGCAGTGCCCTTCGAACTGAACATGTTCGCTCCCTTCGGTTTGGAATCTCACTTAAGATGGCGGAATACCCTGTGAAGTCCACTTCGCAGTCCACTTACGGTCGAATGGAACGCACCTTAGCACTGCTTGTGGGACAGGTGCAAAAGCAAGATTTCACTCATCTCCCAGTTAGCCAAAGTTTTTCAGCTGAGAATCCAGTGGCCCCATTCTCAGTTGAAAAGTCTGTGAAAGCGCTGAAAATGATGAAGGCAGAGTTTGACGTGTGATTCAAAAAACACAGTGGATTCTTGAATTGATTTTGCTTGACAAGCCTCTCAAGGCTGCGGTTCTCTTGGTTGGTTGAGCATCTTTTTCTTCCACACTTTTTCCTTCCACTCAACTTTCTGTTAACATGCTTGGATACAGCACTTTGTGAACAGCCAACTTCTTTGGCAATGGATGTTTGTGGATTAACCTCCTTGTGAAGGGTGTCAATGATTGTCTTCTGGACAACTGTCAGATCAGCAGTCTTCCCCATGATTGTGTAGCCTAGTGAACCAAACTGAAAGACCATTTTGATGGCTCAGGAGACCTTTGCAGGTGTTTTGAGTTGATAATCTGATTGGCATGTCACCATATTCTAATTTGTTGAGACAGTGAATTGGTGGGTTTTTGTTAATTGTGAGCCAAATCATCACAATTAAAAGAACCAAAGACTTAAACTACTTCAGTCTGTGTGCATTAAATTTATTTAATACACAAGTTTCACAATTTGAGTTGAATAACTGAAATAAATTAACTTTTCCATGACAGTCTAATTTATTGAGATGCACCTGTATATCTTTTGAAAAAATCATGATTTGCCTTCTTGGGGTCCCTCTCATTCAGTTAAACATAGAAGTCCAGTCTGCTGGAAATGATCTTGCAGCCCTGCATGGAGAAGACACGCTCCAATTTAGGGAAGTAGTTTAGGTCATTGGCCATCCTTATAACCACCTTTTTATTTGGGACATGACGCTTTCTGGCCATCTCAGTCATACCGCACTGAATGACGTGCTTGTACTCCAGTGGAAGAAATGGGACAAAGAAATCCACCAGATTCTTATCGATTAAACTGGTGTGCCAGAGACCACCTGCGGAAAGAGAGAATTGTACAATTGTAAAAGGTAATGCAAATGTTGTGGGAAGTCACTATGCTATACTTACAGGGGTCATCGGATGCAAAACTACCTTTTCCATGTTGTTTGAACATTAATGTGTGTTGGCAGTTTGTGTACACAACTAACCCTACAATGATAAAAAAAATCCACCCAGTGGTATTTTTTTATCTTTAAAAGTAATATCCCCTTTTTAAAATCAGGTCATTCTCAGCTTTTTGTCAGTTGGACAACACACAGACAGAGGCCACTCCCACGATAGTTGATTGACATGAGTGCCTTACCTTAGACCTGCCCTCACCGAGCTGAAAAAGTCCAACTCCGATCGTCATTGTGTGACTCAGGTGCAGAGGAAGACAAGAATGTCTCTGATTGAGCGATTGAGGTGTTCTGTTGGATGTAATAATGAACACAGCAGTCGTCATTTACTCCTGACATCTGAGCCACTGAAGACGCAGAGAAAAATTGTACTTTTGTTTTTTAAAAGGAAAGCGCCAATCCCAGTCGACATATGCCTCTATGTTCGTGCGAACTGTTCCTGATGCAGCTTCACCCACAGCAGAAGTGAGAATTTAGTGAGTTTTTTATGCATCTTTGAGAATGGCCTTTCTTAATAATGTGCTTGTTGGAAAGTTTTGCCACTATATGTGGCTAAACATGGCTAAACGCGGCTAAAGGAAACATTACGTCTCATAATCCCACATCAGAGAGGGAAGGGGCGAGAAGAGCTCATTTGCATTTAAAGGGACCATGTAATAAAATGAGTTGAATTTTTGCAGAGCTGATTCTGACAAGGTAAAAGTGTTTTTTTTACACTACTATTGAGAATTTTTAACCAAAGTATATTATAGACTTTTCATTAAGACCCTAAAGAATCATATGAACTTTTGGAAAATGGGCATCCGATGACCCCTTTAAGGAAACAGAAATGGCTGTAAAATCTGAGACCAGTTGGCCAGCTTGTGCTAATAATTTATTCATTTCATTACTTATGTTATGTTGCCTGGCAAACAGCAGTGAGACTAATGGCTAGCTAGTTAACAATAATGTAAACATTTTTTAATCTGATTATTTAAAGTATAATAAAAATGTGTGTTTTACTGTTTTTGTTGTTGAAAACAGACAGTGACAGTGCCATCTCTAGATCCTTCAGTTGGATCTGGAATCGTTCTTTCCCAAGCTTCCAGAAATCCAGAGCCACCTGAACGATGCTCTCACCCCCAGCGTTGCTGTAAAAACAAAAACAAGTGGTTTACAAGGGTTCTTTGGTCAAAATAAAGGGTACTCTGAAAAAAAGAGAAAGTAAATAAATAGATTTTTTAGAATATTTAATCTAAAGGTTTAGCATTTTTTATATTTTTTCTATTTTGCCCAGCTCTTACAGCAGCCATCATTCAAACTAAACATTTACATTTAGCAGACACTTTTATCCATAAATACTTAGCAAGGTTTTTTAACGGATAGAAAAAGAATAGAGCAAGCTAGTTTTTTGTGTTAATTGTATAATAAAGAAAAAGATAGAAAAGAAAGAAGATATAAAAAGAATAAAGGATTTTTTTTTAAGAATAGAAATAGAATAGAGAGTGCTAGAGTTAGAGGGTAAATTAAAACAGAGGAGATGTGTTTTTAGCCAATTCTTGAAGATGTCTAAGGACTCAGCTGCTCGGATTTAATTTGGTACACTCTTAAAAATAAAGGCGCATCAAAAGGTTCTTTAAGCGATGCCATAGAAGAACCATTTTTTGCTCCACAAAGAACCATTCAGTCAAAGGTTCTTTAAAGAACCATTTCTTGCTTACCTTTTTTATAATAGTATTTGCCACAAAGAACCTTTTGTGAAACAGAAAGGTTCTTCAGATCTTAGAGGTTCTTTATGGAACCAAAAAGGTTCTTCTATGGCAGGTTTATTTTTAAGAGTGTAGGTCATTCCACTAAGAGGGAACTTCTAGGTAAAAGTCTGTGAAAGTGATTTTGTGCCTCTTTGGATGGCACAATAATCTGCCGTTCACTTGCAAAATGCAAACTTCTAGAGGGCAAATTGATGAAGATGGCATGAAGGTGTGACGTGTGTTCTTTTTGGTTCATTGAAAATTAATCTTGCAGCCACATTCTGGATCAATTGTAAAGGTTTCATAGAACTTGCTGGAAGTCCAGCCTGGATTGAACAATGAGTTGTGAAGCATGTTCCGAAAGAAAGGGCCTGATTTTCCTGATGTTGAATAAAGCAAATCTACAGGATCGGGCAGTTTTAGCAATGGTCAGCTGATCATCAATAACAACTCCAAGGTTTCTGGCTGTTTTTGAAGCAGTTATGGTTGATGTGCCTAACTGAATGGTAAAATTGTGATGAAATGATGGGTTTGGTGGAAACTCAAGCAGTTCCATCTAAATATTAAAGGTGCCATAGAATGGAAAACTGTGTTTACCTTGGCATAGTTAAATTATAACAGTTCAGTACATGGACATGACATACCATGAGTCTCAAACAGCAACGTTTTCTCCTTCTTATGGAAATCTAGTGTTAGCAAAAGACCACCGAAAAATAGGTCAATTCCAACATAACACCGACTGTTACGAAACATCCCCGGGATCGTTAATAGTTACGCCCCCAACGTTTGCATCGCCCAATCAGCAGTAACGTCAGCACATCAGTAAAATAAGGCAAGCCACTGAAGGGACACGGTTAGCTTAATGCTAGCGCTAGCCTGTTACATTGCAGTATAAATATATTTCACTTACCACATAAACAGGGAGATGCCTGCGCTGATGATGGTGAATGATGGAGAAATAACTGCGCTGATGATGGCGAATGATTTACAGATCCCAATATCACTGACAAGCAGCTGAACTTGTGTGGTAAGTAACGTAAGCACTCCCTCTGCATTATAACTTTACACAGATCACAGTAATGAGACTAAAATGTCAGCGATTCAAAACGGCAGATTCAACAAACCACATATTAAAAGCGGCTAGAGCTCCTAATTAAATAGATATTTTTATCAATGTGCCAGCTATAGACATGAGCAGCTCTGTGAAACAGCCAATCAGAGCAGAGCTCATTAATATTCATGAAGCTTCCAAATCAGGCAATAACGGAGCATTTCATTCTAGGGACAAATCCTAGGGTTGTAAATGGACCTGTAAAACCATTTTCTGGAGATTTTTTGCCCTTTCCTATGCCATATGCACAATTGAAAAATATTCTCTCAATGCATTCTATGGCACCTTTAATTATTTACACATTTACAAACTAAAAGAAAGCTCATTGCTTCTTGATCTCAAGTGCTCTTAGTTTTCTGTGCCGAAAACTGACCTGAGGAAGATGAAGATGGCCTGTCTGTATGACACGCCATCCAGGTTATTGTAGAAGTCCAGGTAAGGTTTAATACTGTCGATCAGCCCGGGATGCATTTTATCCATTTCATCAAAGATGAACATTGAACGCGGGCAGATGGAAACATTCCCTCGTATCCACTCCTGCAACTGTGTCTAAACGCATGCAAACATACAGATATGACAGTGAAAGAAAAAGACTGATATATGAATATATTGAATACTATTGTAATTGTTAGAATGTTCATGGATGAGTCTTCTCTGCTTTGTCAAAATCGTTTAGACCAAGTCGTAGGGACTTGAAACTTAGAGGGACGGTAGTACTCACACCACCGACAATGTCACCAAGGCTCGCCCCAATCGGCCTGATGGGGATGCTACAGCGAGCAAAAGTACGTAATCATTCCTCATAACTCCTAATACGTCTTATGTCGCTGTAATCCTTGGCTCATGGTGGACAAAACAAATGCCTCAGATTTTTGGGTATTTTAGATTCTTGCAAAACCTACTTTTGCAAACTAGTTCTAGGTTTTTCACCTGAACTCAACCAAAGCAGTGCAGAAAGATTCTCTAGAGAGCAAATATTAATAATTATCACAAAAAGGGGTGAAGGGGCGCCAAAACATTTGAATAGTGCAGGGCCATTTTTAGTAAAATGCCTATAGCTCCTGAACGGAATGAGATATCTTCGCCAAACTCAGAACACTTGTGTAAGAGCTCAATCTGAGGTCGCAGTACAAAAATTGTGGAGCTTGGCCTCTTGGTGGCGTTATACGTGGGAAAAAACATGGCTATACCCATCCAACCATTTGTCCTATCAACATGGAAATCTGTGCGCACGGTCTTGGTACAAAGCGTCGCAGGTGTCTATAAGGATAAAAAAAAAAAACATGGGCACCATTGGCCGATGAAGTTTGCACACCTATTAGATATGGTTGACAGAAGCAGATTGGAATGAAACTTGGTGGGCCTGTTTGACTCATTGCCTCAAGATCTGTGAGAAATTTGAAAGAAATCGGCCACTGGGGGAGGCAATATCACTTTTTTTAAAGGGGGTAAACGATTGTGCATTGCAGTTTTTCACACATGCACGCGATATCAGAACTCCTCATTCCGGACAACTTTGCCTCTAGAACCACTGCTATCAATCAAATTGTTTGTTGAACGATTGAGAAGATGTAAAAAAATCTACTTTTGCAAACTAGTCCTAGGTTTTTTAGCTCACTGCAGCACTATTCTTCTGGACTCTCTAGGTCAATAATTATCCAAAAAATGTTGAAATTTACCCTTTGGGAAGCTACAACGGGGTCGTTTAGGAAAGGGGCATGCCCGAATTTACCAAAAATCCTATATAGCCTAAAGGAAAACTAAAAACTTTATATGGTGAATTACCTGTATTTGCAAAAGAAAAAGGATTGCTACATAATGTCTTTTTTCATATGTGCTTAAATACTGGTAATCACTGCTTGCAGCTATATTAAAACATAATCTTATTAATTTTGGTGGAACAAAATACGTGTCATTTTCATGTATTTGCATATTGTCCATATACTGTATAAACACATTACCTTGTATTTGTTAATGTGGGCCTTATGAGGAAAGTGTGCTGTCGCTGTAAACTGATGAACAAAGCTGCTCATCATTCCTTTCTGGTAAATATTTTCTGCTATAAGCTGGCTTGCGAAGTTCTTCCCAGTCCCGGTCCAGCCGTGGAGGGACAGAACCAGTGGTTTCTTGGGTTTTTTGTTGTTTATGAAGCCTGTGATGGCTTTCAAAATGACCTTAGCAGCAATGTGCTGCCCGAAAAGCTTTTTTTTGAGGTCATACTTCAGTCCTATGGATGAGAGGACAGATTTACAGCAACTATGTGTACTGTAGTAGGCTACATTCCAGCAACATCCAAACTGTCATGCCAAGATACATCTAGTTTCAACATTATTTGTTCTTCAGACATTCCTCTTTAAAATAAATAAATTTAAAAAAAAAAACATTTTTTTCACAAACTGTCCCACATTTGGTTCATGACCACTGCAAATGTGTACATTTGAACAATTTACCCCTAAAGCCATATTGAAATTCCAATATCTCTAAAACCGAATCATATAGGACCTTAAACATAAAGATGCAAAAAGGAAAGGTTGTTAAGACCCAATATCTAAAAGGGAATTAAGATCTTTAATACTTTTTGAGTTACAGACATGCAAACTTTGGAGAAAAACTTGAAAAGTTTGTTTCCCCATTTCAAAAATAGGCCCTTTACAAAATAGTGGATTACTCAAGAAATATTCATCCACAACATTTAATATTTTGTCTTTCATTACTATATATGTTTATCTTTCTCCAGAAAACAATATCAGCAAAATCTAAAATTTGATCCGGGGATTTTTTTTTTTTTTTAAATTGGTTGATTTGACACGGAATTACACATTAGTATTTAGTCAGTAAATTGTATAAAATGTATTTATTATATAATCTGTAAAGTAAATTTCCTCATTTATATATTTAAATTTCGTTTATTAATACTGCAGGTTTCGCATATCACAGAACTGTAGTCTTATCAAATCTACTTTCACTTTCTCTTTTACCCGTTTTATTAAAGTTGATCCAGTTTCCATTACAGACTTCTTTATTCCAATAGAAATGCCAGTATGTCGCACCCAGAGCTGCAACTCCTGCACCCACAAGTAATATGGTGACTTGAGGGGGTATCCGGGCTGTCATTTTACTAAATAAATCATCGACACAAAAAACAGGCTTGAACTCAGCCTTCCTAGTAGTATGATCTTCCTGATCGGTCCGTGTAGCCTACGTTTTGATCATTTGTTTTTCACTTTGAAATTAAATGAGCAGAAATCAGAAACGGGTAGAAAACGGATAAACGACTTCAAAAATAGTTTTCCACATGTGGACAGTCACAAGACGTTCCTTTCCGCCGTTTGATGGACAGCACCTGGACCGGTGACGTCATCAGTTGTTTAAAATAATTTACAGCTTGTGTCGCGTTAAAAAATACAAAATAAAAAAAAAACTTGTGTCCCGTTGAGGAATTTTGGTATGATATTGGTGTTTTTGTTAAATTGAATATTTTGTTTTTTTTAAATGAGAAATATTATATTTGGATATTTTTACTGCACACAAAAGAAAATGCTTGTTTTATTATAAATTTAATTATTTTCTTAAGCAAATTTTATATTCACGAATGTAAATTCTCAAATTCTAAACCTGTCTTTGTGGTCATTTTAAGAGATATGGAAAACTATATTAATTTTATTTCAATATCTGAAAAATAAGAAAGCTATGAAAACTGTTAAAACTTGTTCTGCACTTAAAGTTTTTGTGTAAGGAATTTTATGTACAATGGCCCTTTTTTTGCTTTGTTTATTTTATTTATTTTGTATTATTATTATTATTATTATTATATATAGTTTGAATGTTTGTTATCTTTCAAGTATGTTCTTGTTCTTGTTCTTGTTTTTGGCATTACTAAAAAAAAGTAAAAAAATAAAAAATAAATAAACAAAACAAATAAATTAGTTATTCAAAAAAAAAAGATTGTTTCGCGTTATTTCTTGTTCCTTTTAACTAATTAGTTAAGTTAATTTTTTGTATACTAGAAATATACGCAAATTAGCGCATTTTTGATTAAATAATGCATCACTTGCATATTTAAACCTAACATTTTAGAAAAATTGTAATACAAACTTACCCAGTTGTAGAAAACCTAATTAAAGAAATTTGAAATAATCAACCTGTTATAACATCTTTAAAAAAGTCAAGTACTGCTCACTGCAGAGCCAAATGGTACTTATTCTGGGAAAATAATCTAAATTGGATCGATAATCTGCGTGAGTTGTAATTACTATCTATGTACTCTAGATGGCTGCAATGTCTACATTTTCTTTTATGAACGGTTTCCGTTGCACTTTTATAAAAAAAAAATTTTTTTTGGAGCTATAGGCTATAATAACACAATGTAATTAACAATTAATTAATCAATAAGTAGGCTAATAATAATAAAAAATAACAACAGCCGTAACAATAAAAGGGAACAAATGACAAATAAATATATTAAGATGTAATTAGATGTAATAAAGTATAAAACAATAAAAGAGTCAATAAAACAATCATAAACAACACTTAGGAACACATTTTAATGATTCGAATTTAGTCAGAGTTTTAAGACGGGCGGCTGACGCATGACGTCATTTCCGGTTCTGCCATTTTGCGGTTGCGGATCAGTCTTGAGCTGCTGGTGCGATATCTTACCGAATACCGACAATATAGTCTTAATATTAAAGCCCAGTTAAACCGGTAAGATGTCAGATTTTGACAGCAACCCCTTCGCGGACCCGGACTTCAGCAACCCGTTTCAGGTACTGTCATATCACTGCTGTTTTTATCATAGTGATTCGGCGTAACGCTTTTTGTGTGTTTTTACAGATAAAGTCAATACCTTTTCTAGTCATTTCGATCTCATCATATAACATAAACTAATGTAATACTTAATTATCATCCTAATACCTGAAGTGAAATAGACAGAGCCTTTTTAAACTGATCAGGTGTGTGTAAATATGTCAATATTGGGTTTTGGTTTTGTTTGTTAGCTTTTATTATTATTATGATTGCGTTTCTGATATGGATTATGCGTGCTATTGTAAGTTTAATCAGTCTAGTGAACTATAAATTACATTTGATCACATCAACATATTCTCTGTAATACTTTAATTATATTTATTAAGACGAAGGAGGCTTTAATTTTTGTCATTGGGCTTTATTCAACATGTTTTGGGCTTTATATTATATTTTTAGTGTGTGTTATCTAGTGAATTATCTGCTGTTATTGAAGCTGTCAGTGTGTGAAAAGAATATGATCCCTTTACAGTCTGTGTGCAGGTTTACACAGGGTTGAATGATGACGTTTAGGGCCAGTAAAGACTGATGTGTTTGTGTTTGAGCTGTGATGGATGGATGGATGGATGGATAGATGTAGGCCGCCCTGTTTTGATCAGTGATATGACTGTGTGTGTTTGTGGCTCTGGTCAGCTGAGGGAATTAGATCCCTGACAGCCTGTTTTATTTTTTATTTTGTGCAGCCAAACCTGGAAGCATTTGTCCTCTGTGCACCTTAATGCACCAAAGCTGATGATTTGTTGAAGTAACACTGTTTTGTAAATAACTTCATCCGATAAAGCCTAGTGTGTCATATGTGTTACCAACATGATCAAAACTTCGATCAAAGCTAAAAAACCTGTTGCACCCAATCTAGCACACACAATCTAGCAAGGAAAATGCCTTTTAGTCTACTTATACAAACGCTTTGAATTCTAATGATTTTTAAAAAGCAGATATAAGAATAACTTTGATATTGTTAGTAATATTTCACGACGAACACTTACTGCACTGAAGAAGCTTAGGTTATCATTTTTCGATAAATCATGTTGTAATGTAAGCATCGAATATGATCATCAGGCTTTAGAAGAACATTTATTTCAATCATCACTCTATTGCATTGCATTGCATTATATGTTGTGATCATTAAACTAAGCATTTAAATATCATCTTAGTAAGACATATTATTGGGAGGTACAGAGCAACAACTGATATTTATATGCATTTTATGTACGTATCTGCTGTGCTGTTATAAAGATCACATTGATTTACATTACAACCATCAGAATTCATCACTTTTTGGCCATAGAAATATCAGCATCTGCACCAAATTGCACATTTTTTCTCAGTTTGGGCCTTTGAAAAAAAACAGGTGTTTTTTCCTTAATGTTCTCAATATATCATACTAAATGAGCCATAAAATCCAGATGTATCAAATATTATTCTTAACATACCAGTCAAAACAGTAAGATCTTTAACGTTTTTAACGAAATCTCTTCTGCTCACCAAGCCGGCATTTATTTGATCCAAAGTACAGCAAAAACAGTAATATTGTGAAATATTTGTACTATTTCAAATAACTGTTTTCTATTTGAATATATTTTAAAATGTAATTTATTCCTGTGATTTCAAAGCTGAATTTTTAGCATTATTACGCCAGTCTTCAGTGTCACATGATCAATCAAAAACCATTCAAATATTCTGATTTTCTGCTCAAAAACATTCATAATTATTATATTATTATGTTGAAAACAGCTTAGGATTTTTTTCAGGTTTCTTTGATGAATAGAAAGTTCAGAAGACCAGCATTTATCTGAAATAGACATTATAAATGTCTTTATCATCACTGTTAAACAATTTAAAGCACCCTTGCTAAATAAAAGTATTCATTTCTATCATTTATTTCCCCAAAACAAACAAATAAAATAAATAAACGTGTATACTGACTGCTTTTTAATGGTATAGTGTATACTGTTACAAAAGCTTGCACTTAATTGTTTATAATATTGATAATAATAATAATAATAAAAAAACTGAACAGCAGATCAGCATATTAGTATGATTTCTAAAGGATCATGTGACACTGAAGACTCAAGTAATGATGCTGAAAATGTAGCTTTGATCCCAGGAATAAATTACATTTTAGAATATAGAAATAGAAACCAGTTATTTTTAATAGTAAAAATATTTCACAATATTGCAGCTTTTGCACAATAATACAGGCTTTCTGAGCAGAAGAAAATTCTTTCCTATGTCAGGCTTCACAGGTTAATACACAATGGCCGTCTGCCTGGTGTTCCCCCTCCTTTGTTTTCCTCTCTCTTGTAGTCTCTGGGGAGAGTCTGTATATTTGACATTACAGGTGTTGTAGACTCACAGGTGGGATCGGATCCATCTTGGAGGAGCAGCGGGACAAATGCAAATTCTTGCACAGCAGATTGTGGCCTTTGTTCGGCCAGATAAGACATGATCATTTAGACCTCTTAGAGAAAGAAGAACCTTTGCTTTTCCTCTTTTTCAATATCAAACCACCCACGTTTGCACACGCACACATTGTTATAATCATCAGCAGCAGCAGTTTTCTTTCTCAGAAGTGTTTCTATTAAAGCATACCTCTTAAGCCGTCATTAAACTCAGTTGGTCAGACTGGTATTTCGTTAAGTGATCGGCAGTAATGGTATGCGGTCCGTCATGGTGTTGCCGTGGAAACTCAACACTGTAGCCGACCGACTGTAGCGGCACGTCTCAATAATTAATGCGGCCTCCTGATTGCATTGTGTTTCTGACTCAAGTCCGTCTTGAGCTTTTACATTCTTATTGTCTTGATTACTTTGGTTTGGCTTCCAGACCTCAAAATAAACCAGATCTCAGCAAATATCTGACATTCCTGGGGTTTGGTGTTTTCTTCATCTTAGCCGATCAGCGGCAGACAATGGCATATCGCTTGAATCTCGTCATGTTTATGCCGCTATTATGATGCTAGATGTTTGTGGAATTGGTTTATAATGTTTAAAAAGACAAATGTTTGCTTTGTTACAGCCTTTACTTATTGACTGACCATTATATGAACTTTATGAACTTGATGTGAAGGTGTATTTGCTAACTCACAAGAGCTTTAAATTAGAATTATCTAGATTTTAGAGCTGCAATAATTCATTATAAATCTTTCATTTGCATATCAGGGACTGTGTAGTTGAGCTGCAGAACAATTAGTCGCGATTAATCCATTAAAAATAAAAGTTCATGTTTGCATACTATATGTGTGTACTGTGTATATGTATTATGTAAATGCACACATATATGACCCTGGACCACAAAAACAGTAGCATTAGCAATAGCCAAAAATACATTGTATGGGTCAAAAAGATATATTTCTAGTAAGCCAAAAATCATTAGGATATTAAGTAAGGATCATGTTCCATGAAGATATTTTGTAAATTTCCTACTGTAAATATATGGAAGAAGCTGTAAGTGGTTCGCACTCTGAAAAAACTAAAAGTCTTTAACAAAAAGATTCAAGTGTTTTAATGAAGCTCCATTAAAACACTTGATTCTTTTTGTTAAAGACTTTGTTTAGTTTTTTCAGAGTGCGAACCACTTACAGCTTCTTCCATACTTTATTGATTTTTACGCACCTGGACTTACAAATAGCCTTCGTCTGAACGCAACAATATTTCCTTGCCTACTGTAAATATATCAAAACTTACTTAATTAGTAATATGCATTGCTAATAACTTCATTTGGAAAACTTTGAAGGCGAATTTCTCAAAATTTAGATTTTTTTGCTCTCTCAGATTCCAGATTTTCAAATAGTCTTATCTTGGCCAAATATTGTCCCATTCTAACAAACCATACATTCATGCAAAGCTTATTAATTATGACTGGTTTTGTGGTCCAGGGTCACATAAATGTACATATTTAAAAATATATATATTTGTATGTATTGTATTGTGTATGTATTTGTATGTGAACACTTATTTATATAGATCTAACAGATTTTTCCTTAATATACGTGTATATGTGTGTATTTATAGATATAATACATGTACACAGGACACACATAAACATTTATTTTGAAATGATTAATTGTGACTAACCGTTTTGAAGTTCTACTGTATAGATTTAATTATTTCGTTTTTTTATAATACTTGGCATGAAATTAAAATTCAGTCTTGTATGTTTTTGATCTTATTGTGTTTTTTGTGTGTTTTTTTAGTCATCAAAATATCATGAAAACATAAGCAAATAACATAACTCAATATTTTGGTGAATCGACACTTGAATCAATT
This sequence comes from Garra rufa, assembly GCF_049309525.1. Taxonomy (NCBI): domain Eukaryota; kingdom Metazoa; phylum Chordata; class Actinopteri; order Cypriniformes; family Cyprinidae; genus Garra; species Garra rufa. The sequence continues at coordinate 38,674,863 of NC_133379.1, forward strand.
TGACATTTGAATACTCAACTTTTTTTTTTTTGAAAATATTTACATGTATATATTTATACAGGTATTCATATAATTTATATTATATGTATATGTGACCCTGGACCACAAAACCAGTCATAAGGTTCAATTTTACAAAACTGAGATGTATACATCATATGAAAGCTCAATAAATAAGCTTTCTATTGATGTATGGTTTGTTAGGATAGGACAATATTTGGCCGAGATACATCTATTTGAAAATCTGGAATCTGAGGGTGCAAAAAAATCTAAATACTGAGAAAATCACCTTTAAAGTTGTCCAAATTAAGTTCTTAACAATGCATATTACTAATCAAAAATTACATTTTGATATATTTATAGTAGGAATTTTACAAAAAATCTTCATGGAACATCTTTACTTAATTTCCTAATGATTTTTGGCATAAAAGAAAAATCAATAATTTTGACCCATGCAATGTATTTTTGGCTATTGCTACAAATATACCCCAGCGACTTAAGACTGGTTTTGTGGTCCAGGGTCACATATTTCATATATATATACGTAACATATATTTCTTAATTCTAAAGTACTTAAAGTAAAGTATAATAATATATAACGTAAACAAAAGCTTTTATTTTGAGTGCGATTAATCATTTGACGGCACTACATTTAGGAATAATTTGCTCAAAAATGAAAATGTTATCCTTATTTACTCATTTACTCATACACTATTAAGCTCATATGAATTTCTGTGGATTTTACCACTTTTTTTAATGTTACAATTTTTTCCTTACAGATTTCATTTATGCATTTGGTGTTATGCATATGCATTTGGAGTGAGGCATTTGAACTTTAAAATGGATACACAAGTACCATAAAATCATAAATGTCATGTCAGATAATGAGGTCATGAATGCAACAGCACTGTATATAAAAAAAGGATTATTGGAATACGTTTCACTAGACAACATTATTTAAGTCTTCTTCAGTACTTCAAAAAATAATGCATAATTCAGTGTGCTACTTTGTTCTTTATAATTGTGCATTTATGAGCAATTTTTGAGATTTGTGTGAGGAAATGACGGACATTGAATGAAAACATCCACCTTGTTCCAACTCTCCTTGTTCATGAGAGAAGTAATTGAACAAATCATTCTTTTGAATCAGATCTGTTCAGTGAATCATTTCAGCTCACAGCGGGAGGATTATGACTGAATAATGACCTCATTTTCAAAGTCATGCAGGTTTGCATTGACGTGAGGATGAGTAAATGATTTATCGGTTAACGTCTTCAGAAAAGACAAACGCTTCGAGTTTGGAGGATGAGTCATGCCTCAACAGAGTTCTGTAATCCTTGTTAAACAATTTCAGACTCTACAAAGGCAGCTCCTAAATGAAACAACAAAGCAAATAGTCTTTATCCTGGAAGAGATCCTGGTAGAAACGACTCTCACGTTGTGCTGAAACAGTCTGAAATGATGCAGCCTCATCAACAAGTAGGCGTGCTGCAGGATGTTGCAGAACCGTTGCATTGGTGTGTGTGTCTGTGTAAGATACTAACTGTATGCACGCAAGCTTGTGGCCCTGACTGTGCACCTTTTACCTTATTATAGGCATTTCATAATGCGGAAGCTGTCAGATTCATAAAACTAGTCAGCTGTGTGTGCCAGCGGTAAGAAAGTAGGCTGTCTAAATGAGGTCCGTCTGATTCTGTCCGTCACCCGGCGATCGTAATGAGAACGGGAGAAGAGAGAGAGCAAACTCTAATGATCTGATTAGTTGGATGTTTCTGGAGACGTGGGCCGCTCTGCAGATGCAGGGGAACCTATTACAGTGAGCCGCTGTCACCGCGTGCGTGTTTGCCTTCATTCACACTGTTTGTTGAGGGAGCGGTGACTAAGAACAGAGTGGTTTTATTTTAGTTTCTCTCTGAGTCACTCTCGTCATTGCCGGTGGAACGTTATTGTCACGGGACTCAGAGATGGTTTCACTGAATGAGCATTTCGTCAGTGGAGCTTCCGCTCAGATCTTCTGATTTCTCAGAATGACCGGCTTGTCTTTGAGCGACACTTTAGATCTGTTCCAAAACATAGTCAGCTATATTCTAAGGCAGCATCTGCTTTGTATCTGAAGCCTCAAAAGTGACTGATTCGGAATGCTTTAGGCAGCAGACATGAATAGGATTGATAAAGGATAGACAATTATGTTCATTCAAAATTATTGAAACATAAGTGATTAAAAAATTATCATAAAATGTACATAAAAAAATACAATAAAATATAAAAAAAAATAAAAAATAAAAGTGTAAATATACACGTATAATTTTATATTAAAACAAAGTAATTAAATATAAAATGTAATTAATTAATAAATATTTTGAATAATCATAAAATATACATAAAAATGATAAAAAATAAATGCATATAAAATAAAATGCTAAAAATATTATATTACATTTATTAATATTATATTTGTTTATTTGATCCACAGTAAAACAGTAACATTTTGAAATATTTTTACTATTTAAAATTTCAGTTTTCTATTTGAATATATTTTAAAATGTAAAAGAAAACATTCTAATATTCTGATTTGCTGCTCAAAAAACATTATTATTATTATTATGTTAGAAACAGCTGAGTAGAATTTTTTTCTGGTTCCTTTGATGAATAGAAAATTCAGAAGAACACTTTTTTTTCTGAAATAGAAATCTTTTGTAGCATTATAAATGTCTTTCTTCATCACTTTTGATCAATTTAAAGCATCCTTTGTAAATAAAAGTATTAATTTCTATATTCTTTCACAAAAAACAAAAACTGACTGTTCAGAAAAAAATATTTTTGAATATTTATAATAATAATGTTTGAACAGCAAATCAGCATATTAAAATGATTTCTGAAAGATCATGTGACACTGAAGACTGTAATAATAATGCTGACAATTCAGCTTTGATCACAGAAATAAATTACATTTTAAAATGCATTCAAATAGAAAGCAGCTATTTTAAATAGTAAAAAAAATTTAAAAATGTACTGCTGTACTTAGGATCAAATAAATGCAGGCTTGGTGAGCAGAAGAGACTTCTTTAAAAACATTAATGAAAATGATACTGTTCAAAAACATAAATTGCAGTGAACCTTTTATAACACTCTCTAATGTGTACATGCTTTAGAATGCTGTTCAGTTAGGGATCTCACTAGGTTTGCACCAGAGCTAGCGTGTCTCCGCATCAAGATTGCTTGTCACTTTCTTTTCCGAAAGAGTGGGTGGCTGGATTTTTTTTTCTGCATTTTGCCTTCAGTGATACTTGGACACAGATATTTCTGAAATGTATTTTTACCTGCGAGGTAGACAGCGGAACAGAGAAGCTGCATACTGTTCTCATATTTTCCTTACACTGTTATTCTTCATTCTTATAAAGTGATTTCTTAATAATCATTGTTCTTAATATTAATTTTTAATTTTCATAGTTTTCATTTTTTTTATGCTACTGTTTATATTGTATGGTTTATCTAAAGCTCTTTGTTTGCACTTCGTCACTTACTTGTGGTCTTGTAGGTTTCACTTGCATATCTGTGAGGTGACATTTTAGCTTCCATTTGTCTTCAAGCCCACACAAACCTGCATTCTTCTTGCCTGTCCCTTTCCAAAACCACATTTGACCTTAAATGTGAGCATTCACAGCACAGTCAGTGTTTAAACGGCCTCTACGAGACAAATAAACCTGTTAAGCCAATCTTCTCCATATTAACCACAGATGTATTGCACCAGCCTAACACTCCGAGTTTGTTTTGCATGTGCTCAGGAAAGTTTGCAGCAGCTATGTTTGCATTGATCTGATTTGCACCGTTTTCATCTCAGCTGCATTCAACACTAATCTTGTTACTGTCTAAAATAAGCTTTCGTTCTGTGAATACTCGAGCACTGTGCTTGTCAAGCCTCTGTGTACATCCTAAAATCATCTGTAGTCCTGAAGAAATGCTGAGTGCTGAAGGAGGTCAAACCCAATCGCGCTGCTGGGGTTGAGTTTCCCGCTTTAGAATCGGGTCACCGAATGCGAGCAGCCGCTATAGAGTGATTTACAAGGACATATGCGGTGTAAATGTTTGTTTCTGTGCTTTATCTTCACAGTTTGGGTTGCATGTTACAGTACAAGTTTTTATCAGCTGTTGGGACTCACATTCTGACGGCACCCATTCACTGCAAAGGATACATTGGTGAGCAAGTGATGCAATGCTACATTTCTGCAAATCTAATGAAGGAACAAACTTATCTTCAATTCAATTCAAGTTTATTTGTATATTGCTTTTCATGATACAAATCGTTGCAGCTGTACAAAAAAAATATATGCACACATGTGTAATTTTATATTAAAAAAGTATTTAAATATAAAATGAAAAATAAAATACAATGGTTATAAAAACAAAATATAAATAAATAAAATGCACATCTATCTATCTATGGACATACAGAAAATTTAGATAACTACAATATATTTAGTAGCTTACTAGTGGGGACTACTGTATGTCAATTTGATATACATATGTGACCCTGGACCACAAAACCAGTCTTAAGTCGCTGGGGTATATTTGTAGCAATAGCCAAAAATACATTGTATGGGTCAAAATTATTGATTTTCCTTTTATGCCAAAAATCGTTTGGAAATTAAGTAAAGATCATGTTCCATGAAGATTTTTTGTAAAATTCCTACTATAAATATATCAAAATGTAATTTTTGATTAGTAATATGCAATGTTAAGAACTTAATTTGGACAACTTTAAAGGTGATTTTCTCAGTATTTTGATTTATTTAATTTTGCACCCTCAGATTCCAGATTTTCAAATAGATGAATCTCGGCCAAATATTGTCCTATCCAAACAAACCATACGTCAATGTAAAGCTTATTTATTGAGCTTTCATATGATGTATAAATCTCAGTTTTGTAAAATTTAACCTTATGACTGGTTTTGTGGTCCAGGGTCACATATGGTATAGATGTATGTCAAAATCAGTAATGGTGTAATGAAACAGATGAACACTATTAATAATAATGATTATGTGTTGCATCTACATCTTGGATGGCCTGAGGGCACATTTTCAGCAAAGTTTCATTTTTGTGTGAACTATTCCTGTAGCATTTTATCACTTGCTCACCAATGGATCCTCTGCAGTGAATGGGTGCCGTCAGAATGAGAGTCCAAACAGCTGATAAAAACATCACAATAACCCACAAGTAATCCACACCACTCCAGTCCATCAGTTAACATCTTGAGAAGCCAGAAGCTGTGAATTTGTAATAAACAAATTCATCATTATGACTTTTTTAAAACTTCAAATAGCCATTCCACTGTCATGCAGTTATTCACTTCTCAAGACGTTAATTGATGGACTGGAGTGGTATGGATTATTTGTGGGTTATTGTGATGTTTTTATTAGCTGTTTGGACTCTCATTCTGATGGAGAGCTGTGCTTGATCTGTGCAGATTACTCACCTGAATCAGATCAGACAGTGTCTTCACTATTTCAAGTGAAATAGAGAACTCATATTTTAGCTGGAAGCAACAGAAAAAAAATGCAAAAAACAAAAACATCCAAAAAATGCAGTTTTTCTCTTCTCAAGATGTTAACTGATGGACTGGAGTATTGGGGGTTACTTGTCAATGATTGCAATGTTTTTATCAGCTGTTTGGACTCTCATTCTGATGGCACCTATTCAGTGCAGAGCATCCATTGGTAAACAATCGATAAAATGCTGACGGCATTCTGACGGCACCCGTTCTTTCATAATTCATAAATGAACTGAGGGCAAGTACATTTCCAGCATATTTACATTTTTGGGTGAACTATGCAAATTGAAATAAACAGTTATTGTGTTGCTAACCTACAGTTGAAGTCAAAAGGTTACACTCTCTCCATTTTGTACGTCCGATGATCATGTGGCCTACTTGACTTACTTTCAATCTCCCCGCTGAAAGGGGAGGGGTTTCGTGACGTTTGATCCAAGGAGGTGTGTAAAGGGAGGGCTTTAGGTTTTTAGTTTTTAATACTAAACTATTCAGCGTTTGGCTCGAATCACCTGAAATAACTCAATAACTCGCTCATGAAGTGACTTACCGCCACCTGCTGGTAGTTGAGTATGTTTAAAAGTATGCATCCCCACTCCAACATTTCTAATTTGCACATTCATAAATGTATTTAAAACATTAATGTCATAACATGTTTTATTGCACTTTTAATTTTGCAGTGTAAATTATGTAATCTGACTGCTAACAGCCACATAGTATTTGATTAATTGTAATAATTTCAAAGGTGATGCATACATTTCAAAAGTAAAAAAAAAAAAAGGCCTCAAATTAAATATGCAGATTTAAGATGTAAAAGCTAACAGAGCATTGATGAAAATATTGCTTCAGAATAAATTGTTTAAATCACCAGATATCTCTAAGTGGTACTTTTATGGGGATATTTTGTGTTGAATAGTATCTGCTGATATGAAAAGTTCTTTGTATATCGTAGTAATAAATATAATTTATGACAGCCATGAAATATTGTTTACTTTTTACATTAAACAAATTAAATATTACATATATGCATGTAATATAATGTGTATTTCCATTACAGGTTTAGGTCTTAAATTTCATAAAAGGTGGTATTAAAGAGGGTCGTAAAAATTCTTAAATCATATGTGCAGACACATAATGCCTAAACATGCTTTCTAGGTAAGTAGTTCACTAGGTTTGGCGATAACTTCAGGTGATCATAGTGTGTGATATCAGACGTCACTGTCGCACAGTGTGTATATGATAACAATACTGAAGACATAGTGTCTTCCTTCTACAAGTGTTTGTGTGTGTGTGTGTGTGTGTGTGTGTGTGTGTGTGATTATCCCATGAAACATTCATTGTTATACAGACTGAAATATTCATGGCTCTGGAGTCCTGACAGTTCTCCAGCCGTATGAAACGGATCCGCCTCAGGACCTGAGCGCTGCATACTGGGGCTGCTATGGAAACAAGGGACTGTTTTAGTGTGTGTGTGTGTGTGTGTGTGTGTGTGTGTGTGTGTGTGTGTGTGTGTGTGTGTGTGTGTGTGTGTGTGTGGTGTAGTTAAAGGGATGGTTCGGAGTAGAATTGACTTCATTGCTATGCACTCCGAAGCCCATCTAAATACCCCATCCGAAGTTTTTTTTACCTTAGTCAAACATTTATGGAGATATTAGAGTTTTTCGAATTGCTTGTTAAAGGAGTGAATGGTACATGTGATGTATCTCGTAAATTGCACCACTAAACGTGCAAGTAATCTTACCAAACTTGTACAGTAGTGTAAATAGGTTATGTACTCACAAAACGCTGCATCAGAACATTAGTAAGTCCACCATGAGTGTTTTAAAAACACGTTTTACCCGAGAACTACTAGTCTCAGAAACTACAAGTCGACGTCACTTCCCTGGTTTGAAAAAAGCACGTAAAAGTCCTCCTACTACATCTGTGTGCATGTCAACTTGTAGGAGGACTTTTACGTGCTTTTTTCAAACAAGGGAAGTGACGTCGACGTGTCGCCATTTGTAGTTTTTGAGACTAGTAGGGATCGGCTAAAACGTGTTTTTAAAACACCCATCAGAAGGAGATTCCGGTTCATTCGTTACATTGAACATGGGTCAAGTCGGGTGCATTTTGTGATACAATATTTCACAGTGTGTGTTATTGTGCGTCTACTGTCTACTTGCAGTATAAGTGATCATTAATTATGATAATAACAATACATGTTTTAATTGTTGCAGAAATAAAACAATGTATTCTGTTGATTTATTAATATGGGCACCATGCAGAAATATTGCAATGATAATAATAATAATGATAATAATGATAAGAATAATATTAATAATTATTCTTAATATAATATTAAGTTATAATATTATATAATTTAGTATTTTATATTATTATATTATTTAGTATTTTATGATTCATAAGAATAATAACAATTTATTATTTTCATTTATGTATTATTGTTAGTGTTGCTGTTGATATTAATAGTAATAATATTATTATTACTATTATGGATGATGAGGATTTGCTAATTGTAATTATTTTATATTGATTATTGTAAATCAGTATGCAGAATTTATAGAATTGCTTCATTTTTGTTAATAGTAATATAGATTATAACAATAACAAATATGTGTGTATATGTATTATGCCATTTTGTTATTTATTAGTTTATTATGCATAATAATATTAATAAATAATTTTCCATGTAAGTGTTTTAAATAATAATTGTTAGATTTGAAATATTTGTTTTAATTTATGTATATTATTATGATTATTAGTGTTGCTGATAATATTAAAAATAATAATTATTATTATTACTACTAATATTATTATAGATGATAATTTGCAAAATTGTTTAAATTATTTTATATTTCTTATTGTTAAAAGCAGAATCTAAAGTACCTTTATTTTTAGTAATAATATAATGATATAGATAGTAATAATACTAATTGTTACAAGTATTTTTTATGTATGTATTATAGCATTGTTTATTATTTTAATAATAATAATAATAATAATAATAATAATAATTTCCTATGGAAGTATTATTATTATCGATTATAATTAGCAGAATTGTTTTAATTATTTTATATTAATTATTGTTATTGTTTTATATTAAGTATTGTTTTATTATTTTTTGTTAATAATATAATAACATAGATTATAATAATAATTACTAAAATTAGTTTTATTTATAAATGTATTATGCATTGTTTTGTTGTTTATTTTATTATTATTGTTATTATTAAATAATAATAATAATAATAATAATAATAATAATAATTTCACATGCAATTATTTTAAATATTTTTTCCTGAATAATTTTAAATATTATTTTTATTTATATATGTATTATTATTAGTGTTGCGGTAATTAATACTATTATTATTAATAATAATAATAATAATAATAATTGTTATTATTAATTATTATAGATTATTTTTTGTTAATAATATGACAACATAACATAGATAATAATAATAATAATAATTATTATTAAAAAAAATATATATTTATTATGCCATTGTTTTATTTATTTTATTAACAACAACAACAAAAATAATTATAACACATATATTTTATTGTTATCAGACGTATTATTTTGTCTAATAACCAATAGGCAGAATTTAAAATATTGCTTTGTAACCATTACAAAATATATTTACTATGGTATTGGTCCTAGAGAGGCCATATTGGTTGTAATCGTTGCTCTGAACCCGGGGTTGATCTCTCCCCCTCATCTATTTATAGCTTTTGCTCTGTGTAAATTACTGGAATCAGGCAAGAGAAAATTACAGCTTCCGTCTGGTATTCCTGATGTTCTGGGCTGTGGAAGCGGAGGACAGAATGTGGAGTATTTCCTCGGTGAAGCGTGACATAATGTGTGTTTGCGTTCTCCCTGTTGTTCTGTGTTTAATCTGATGCCGACTCAGCACTGGGCGTCAGGATTAGTTTGGCCCGTTCTCCCACATCTCTGTGACATTAGTCATGATAATTGTGCCTTTATCAGCAGCACGTGAGACGAAAGTTTGAGTTTGTTTAGACCTAAGTTTATGCATTTAAGCTGTTTGTTGTCAAAGCTTGTTGCAGGGTCATGTGTTGTGATGTAATAATTATAATGATTTCTCAATGACTTGTTTGTGTAGTTTCGTTTCAGCATATGTGTAAGTAAGACGGGTTTAGCACACATGCCAAACAAACGGTATAGTTTCCATAGTAATACAAGTATTTTTATCTACTGTACACACTGTTCAGTTTCATAAAGTCAAGCCAAACATCAGAAGGAGCTTTATTTGCTAAGTGCGATCTCTCTCTCTCTCTCTCTCACACACACACACACACACACACACACACACACACACACACAGGAGCGCTGAACACTTGAATAAATATACAAGAAGATGCATAACAAGTAGATCCGTTCCTTCTAGACTCAGACGGCAAATCCACCCACAGTCTGTGTGCTAAACGTCTGAAGAAAAAAACGAAAATTGCTATCTTGGTCTAGTAAGCACTGCTCTTATTGGATTAAATTACTCCCCAAAATCAGAAGAAATAAATAAGAAATTTTCTTTTCTTTGCTTTTCTTAATCATTTTCTGAATTGTCATGAAAATTTTGCTTTTAAATTCTCATTAATATATGGCATTAACATCAGGAATCTGTCCATATCATATGACTTCCCAAAATCATAAATAAATGAGAAATTATATTTAAAAAAATTATTATTTTGTATTTTAAACATTGTATTTATTTATTTAGTTATTTTTAGTGACATAATTTTTTATGACAATTAGGCCCCAAAGTATACTTAGTATAATGAATTAAAATCAGGATCTTGTCCATGTCACATTGCTCCCCAAAATCATAAGAAATTATTATTATTTATTATTAATAATTTTTTTAATGATTTTATATTTTAATAATTATATATATATATTTGCTAGACAATTTGTATGACAATTAAGTATATTTTTGCTAAAAAAAAATTATCCTTACTGTAATGCATTAAAATCAGGATCTTATCCATGTCATATTACTCCCCAAAATCAGAAGAAATAAATGAGGAATTATATTTTAAGAAATTATTATTTTATATTTTCATAATTATATAATTTTTTGTAATTTATCTATTTATTTTTCATGACAATTTATATGATATGTAAGAATTTATTATTATTATTTTTATTATTGGAAATTATT
>NC_133379.1:38686090-38728964 GCF_049309525.1 Garra rufa
AATATAAGATGTGTGTGAAGTCAGACAGTCAGATTAAAAGCGTATTAGTAAAAGTAGACAAGAGTAAACGGAAAACCTTTATACAGGTGTGTGCAAATTTTGTAAATAAAATCCATGCAAAGTATCCTGAACAGGCAAATACTTAAAGGCTGTTTCCTATCTGTGTTTTCTACAGGATCCATCAGTGACACAAGTAACACGAACTGCCCCACCTGGCCTGGAGGAGTATAACCCGTTCACAGACACAAAGCCGGTGAGACGCCCAGGACAGAGACAAACTGACTCTTGTATGAGATGCTGGAAATGTACTAAATTAACAAATGTGCAGGTTTTCTGAGGACAATAATAATTAGAACGGCTCAAAAATATCATCCGCCAACACAGCGAGAGGGAGGCTGGTCGTCTTTGTTTAGAAGGGCTTTTTACATACCAGTGTTATTTTGGTATCTTTTGGATACTTTTATAGTTTTATTAATATTTTTATTAAGTAATTTTTATTTTGCTATTATTTTTTTGTATTAAAATGTGTTTTTAAAATTATTATTATTATTATTTAAATAAATATTTATATATAGTTTTTAGTACTTTTTAAAGTTTATTTAGAACATCAAGTTTAACTAAAAATGATAACCTTTCAAGTTTCCTGAATAATTTAAGTTATTTTTATTTATTTATGCATATTATTATTATTATTATTATTATTATTATTATTATTAGTGTTGCTGTTGCTATTAATACTAATAATAAAAATTATTATTAATATTTTTAATTATTATTGTAGATAATGTTAATTTGCTAAATTTTTTCCCTATTTATATTTATTTTATATTGTTATTTTTTATATGTATTTTATATAATTATATTTTTAATAATAATTACTAAATTGTTTTATTTATATATGCATTCGGCATTGTTTTATTTTTATTGTATTATGTATAATAATAATAATAATTATAATAATTTCTCATGCAAGTATTTTAAATAATATATTTTTCCCGAATGATTTAAATTATTTAAGTTTATATGTGTATTCTTCTTTTATTATTATTATTAATAATAATAATAATAATAATAATAATTAACCATTATTTTGATACATCAAGTTAAACTGAAAATGAAAAAAATCCAATTTTCCTGAATGTTATTTTTATTTATATATGTATTATTATTAGTATTGCTGTTGCTATTGCTATTAATAATAATAATTATTATGTTATTATAAATAATGATCATTTGTTGTGATCATTTTGTAAATTGTTTCTTTTTATATATTTTATAAATGTATATATGTTTATTATAATAATGATTATTAAAATTGTTTTATTTATATATGTATTATGGCATTATTTAATTTTTATTTTATTATTTATAATAATAATAATAATTATTATTATTATTATTTCCCATGCAAGTATTTAAATAATACATTTTTTCCTGAATAATTTAACTTATTTATTTAGATGTGTATTAATAATAATAATAATAATAATAATAATAACAATAATTAACCATTGGTGCATTATTTTAGTATCTCAAGTTAAACTAACTGAAAAGGAGAAATATCTGAAATAATAAAACGTTTTTCTTTTAACTGTATCTTATTTTATTTCAGTTAAGAGTTCATTTCAAGTATTCAATTTCTGTATGGTTTTATAATAACAGTTACATATACAGTAAATGCTGCAGACTATTTCTGAGAATAGTGTGTTATGCAACAATAAAGATTTCAAATCTAATAATAGAAATACAGCTGATTTGCAATTTTAATCCAAGTTAAAAAAAAAAAAAAACTTTTTTTTGCATGCAATCAAACAATGAGATTATGGCTGATGTCAATTATCAAGCTTATAATGGAAGGTCAATTGGAGTACATTGCATTGTGGGATACAGTATTCCATCTGGAGTGCTTTATTTTATACTGCACATCTTGACAAAATGTTGTAGGCCATCCAAATGTGTGTATATGGTGCACTGTATACATTTAGATTTAGTATGGATAGGATGTTTTTTTTTCTGAACAAGGCAAGGAAACAAACAGCATACATACAGTAACATACAGTGCATAACTAGTGAAGCTGTACCAGCGTAGGGCTCACTGCCCAGAACAGCCCACACTTACAGCACAAACCCGTCAGATTGCCAGTCAGTTGACTGAAAGCCCTTTTTATTACATTTTCTTCCCTTTTCTTAATTGTACTCATGAATTGCTTCGTTTCTGAATGATCCAGAACATTCAAAACACTGTCAGACACATTCAGTCAGTTTGGAGTTGTGAATGAAGAGAAAAGGTGTTATGTTGTTAATATGTTATGATTGAGATGAAATTGTGGTGTTTTGCATGACGGTGTCTCATGTTTTATTTTGTGGCATTGTAGGTCCCGCCAGGCTCCGCCCCTAAATCAGTCCCGCCCACAGCCAACACACAGCCGGCCATCATGAAACCCACCGAAGAACCGCCAGCTTACACTCAACCTCAGCAGACGCCGGTACATGCACCTCACTTTATTCTTTAAATGATACACTGAAATGGAAGTATAGCAGCCAAAAAGTAGAGAAAGTTGTTATTGTAAAATTCTAAATCATCCTTTTGACATTGCACTAATGTTCCTAATGTCCCATTTTGATATTACCATTACCAATTTTTTTAAACATATTGCAGTTGTGATTTTTTATATATATATTATTTATTAACTTGTTTAAAATTATAATTTAATAATTTTGTATTATTAAAAAAATTGGTTATATATTAACACGAGTATAATATTAATAATATTATTATTAATAGTAATAATATAAATAACAGGATATAATATGAATATAATAATATCTTTTGTATTTAATTATATTATTAGTATTAATAATAATGCTAATGATAATAATACAACTATTTTTATAAAATTAAATTATTATATAATAATAATTTTAATATTATGGTTTATTTTTTAATTATTATTTAAATAGTTTTTGTACTATTAAAAATTATTACTATTAATATTAATAGTAATAAATATAAATAACAGGAAATATAAATATAATAATATACATTTCATTCAGTTATATTACTTTTTGTTAATAATGCTAATGATAATAATAAAACTATTTTTATAAAATTAAATATTTTTATAATATATATAATAATAATGTTGTTATTATTATAATATATTTTATTTATTATATATTTCATTTTTTAATATTTTAATTGTTTTTGTTTTATTAAAAATCTCCAGGTTTGGTCAATAATTTTTTGGTTATTTATTAACACGATTGTAATAATAATAGTATTATTATTTAGGGATGGGCATTTTAAGCAAAAACACTATTCATAATCGCAGGGTATTATTTCATTATTATTCGAAAATCGCACCCCTCCCGCGCATGCACGCCCATACATAAACAGAGAGAGGAAACAAGACCATTCACACTTTCAATATGTATGATAAACTGTTTAATTCATTCGAGAATCTGTCTTAACAAATCTGTCTTAACATAAGCCGTTTAATGGTTGTAATGTATGATTGCTGAAATATTAATATAATAAACATAAACGAATTATGGCACTTATTAATGTAACTGTAAATCGATTAGCATTCAGTTGCTCATAAGCCTGAGACATTTCTATTTTAAAAATGAGCATGAACATTCATAGCAATATACATAAAAAAGCAAAAAAAACATTTGATTAGTTAATCCATGAATATTAGGCTTAAAACGTTGCGCGCTAAAACATATTGTAAACACCCTGAATAACGGTACGTTTTAATATAATAATTACCTATATAGTGTTTTTATTTAAAAAAATGAGCATGTCCACATGATCGGGATAAAGATGGGAGCGCAATCTGTTCACAATATGTTTCCATCCAAAAATGCGAATTAATGCGCAAAACTGGAACATGGCAATTGCGCACAAAGCACCGTTTCTATACAACGAGACAGAGAGAACAAAAATAGCACTAAGAAAACTAGGAAAAGCACTGAAAACAATAATTTTAATATAGATAATAAATTGCTTGCCCCTCAGGGCGTACAGCAGGGATGTGACTGTGAGGAAATTTTCCCACCAGTCACCGTGTGACAACAGGTAATACCGGTAACACAGAGGGGAAATGTTGGGGGATAGTTCGTTAGAGTTTTCCCTCGTTCCCACGCTTTTCTTTGCTTTTAAATGGCTTTATATAGCCTGTGAGCATTTTACTTTTACTTTCGATTTAGCCTCAATTCATTGAATGGACATCAACAAAACAGTACGACAAAATTATTTAGTCTATATTAAACATAGAATTATTAATTTATTAAGAAAAATAAAATAACTGTTACAGAACTTCCACAAAATTGATAGGCGTACTGAAAACCAGCAAACACGGTGGAACCAAATAAATAAACGATCGTTCTTCCGATGAGCTTCCAAAATCACCTTTTAGATAAACGGCAGCAGCCAAATTATTTTTAAAACAGACAGTTTTGCATTTCGTTTAAAAACTAAATTTTTTGCCAACATTTTGCCTCTCTCACCCTAACTCGACTTAACACTCCTCATGTGACTCATGCCGTGAATGTGACTGTTAGATCCACTGCATTGAGCAGCCGCGTTCAGTTCTTAATTGTACTGTTTGTTCTCTAACTGAACGAAATGATTTTTATTACTAAAAATCAAATAATCAAAACGACGGAAGCGCTGGTGCCTTGGTGGGCAAGTGACAGCAGGAAGCATTTTAGAATGACTAAAACAACATTTCTGATGCTGTGCAACAAGATGGGTCCGCTGGTTAGTGAAGTTATCCCGTTCCATCGTGCAAAGTCACATGACTTTTTTAAAGCACATTTTTCTTATTGTAGTTTATGCGCATTTTTTTTCTTATCGGACAAAAAGTTTATCCTACTTAATTGTGCACTTACGTTTTATGCACATTTTTTAATTAATGCGCATCTTCACGTTTCCATTCAGAGTTTTTTATGCGATATTCCGGCCGCAGAGAACACCCTTTGCATTGCAGTGGTTCAACTATGATACACAAGCCTCGCACGGCAGAGTTTGCACTACACTTCATTCTCATTCATTTTATTAGAATTAGAAATGTTGTTCTTCTGTTGTCCTTGACAGCTTTGAAGTGCGTTATTGGTGGCGCATCATCACCGAAAACTTGGGCAATTTAATCGGTAATTAAATCAACTAATTGAATATTCGAAAATCGTGACCCATCCCTATTATTATTATAAATAGTAATAGTAATAGTAATATAAATAAAAGGACATAATAAAAGTATAATATTATACATTTTATACAATTAAATTATTATTATTATTATTAATGATAATAATAATAAATAAAATTTTTATACAATTTAATTTATTCATCATCATCATTATAATATTATTTAATTACTAATGTATGTATGTATTTTTACTTTAATTATTATTTTAATTGTTTTGTATTATTAAAAAGTTCCAGTTTTGGTCGAGAGTATTGTGATTGTATATGAACATGACTGCAATAACAATTAAGTAAGTATTATTATTAATAGTAATAATATTAATAACAGTAAAAATAATATTCTAATATACATTTCATTAATATTAATAATAATAATCAATACTATTATAATAAAATTAAATGTAATATTTATTTAATAATAATAATAATTATACAATAAAAAATCTATAATTTTTTTTTAAACATAACTTCAACTACTAAATCTAAATATATTTGTATCTCTAGTCCTCTAAATACGTTTCCAGTTCATTTTTACACACTGAGGGACGAGTCTGAATTATTTGATGTGTTAATCGATTACATGAAGCTCCTTTAGAAGGACTTTCTGGAACCTTAAACCCCCTATTTGGGTTTGTGTGAAGCACAATCCCTGCTGTTAAACGATATCCAGCGTGGAAAATCCTCCTTGATTTCACAGAAAGATCCTCAGTAGGACAACAGAAGCTTCCAGCAGGCAAAAGCTGCGAGCCGGTCTGCTCACGAGTGGGTTATACTGTATAATTCAGCACGCCTGAGGGACAGGGACGCCTGTCTCCAGACATATGGACACGCAGGCACACTTTGGGCGTGTGTCAAATGACTCACTCGCCCGGGCTCCACGCGTGACGTCAGACGCTTTGAGTTAGGACACAACAAGGTGATCCAGATCTTCAGGAGGAGGCCGGAGGCAGGCGGATCAGAAGCTGCTGTTGTTCAGCTCATGATCTGTTCTCTAGTCTTTAGTTTGTAGGAGTTGAGCCTCAGGGTGACAACAGAAGGCTTGTTAAAGGACTTGTTGCCCACTGGCTTTATTAAGCCGTGCGGGTCACGTGATGCTGCCTTCAGGGAAAGCTGGGGATTTCTGAGCCCTTAAAATGACCCAGAAACAAGGGCAGAATGCGTCAACAGATTGGCTCAGATAAGAGTGATTCTTGAAATTATAATCTGTCATAACTGGGACGCCGCTGTAATGAGTGCAGCATGTGTCGCCGCTACGAGGTCTGGCGCAGTTAGGACTTTATTTTTGGTTGAAACATTGTTTCAGCAGTATTCATTCAGATCATTTACTTAAAAATTGTTTACTGATAATAAAACTTTTAAGTATTGCACTTTCAAGTAATAATAGCATTTTTATTATATTGTTTTTTTTTATTATTTATTATATTATATATATATATTATAATATATTATATGCGAATATAGTAAATATTATAATTTTTTATTTATTAATCAAAGAAAACTAGTGTCATTTAAAAAGAAAATTTTCTTGTTTGATTTATAAATATATTATGTTAACAGATGCATATATAATAATTTTTAATGTTAATTATATATATATATATATATATATATATATATATATATATATATGTATTTGTGTGTGTACTGAAATAATAAATAAATAAACAAAAATAAATATAAATAAAATATAACCATCTACTATTTAAATTTGAGGAGGTTTTGTTTTTAAAGGAATTGAAACTTTATTCAGCAAGGATGCATTAATTTGATCAAATGTGACATTAAAGACATTTATAGTGTTACAATAGATTTGTACTTCAAATAAATGCTGTTCTTTTGAACTTTATATTCATCAAAGAATCCTAAAAAAAATAAAATGCATCACAGTTTTCACTAAAATATTGGGCAGCACAATTGTTTTTAACATTGATAATAATCAGAAATGTTTCTTGAGCAGCAAATCAGCATATTAGAAGCAGCATACTGAAGGATCATGTGACACTAAAGACTGGAGTAATGATGCTGAAAATTCAGCTTTGATCACAGGAATAAATTACATTTTACAATATATTCACATAGAAAACAGTTATTTTAAATTGTAATAATATTTCACAATTTTACCAGTTTTACTGTATTTTTAATCAAATAAATGCAGCCTTGGTGAGCAGAAGTAGTGTTGAATAGAAGTCCTGCCATAATCAGTTATAAAATAGGCATATTCAAATTTACAGTGTATAACAACTCGCCAGATAAGATATGCCGCAAATAATCTAGACAAGACTCGCGTTGTCAGTCAGACAGTGATCTGTCCTCACGGGCCTGAGTTTCAGACATGTCTGTGATTGGTTCTGACAGCTGTGTCTCCTCTAAACTGTCTGAGAAAATCCCTTGGTGTGTTATGATGTTGACACTCCTAAAGTTGTTCTTCTGTGCCTATAAGGAGAATTACTCTGTGTTCAGGATCAGGCGCGAGCCCAGGCGGAGTTATTGCGGAGACAGGAGGAGCTGGAGAGGAAAGCCGCTGAGCTGGACCGCAGGGAGAGGGAGATGCAGACTCTCAACGCATCAGGAGGTGAGTTATTAGCCTCGCGTCAAGCCTGTCGGTGCTGCATCGCTTATTCTGGCCAGAAATCGCCCACTCAGACACTACATTTATACTGTATATATAATTGTATTTAAAAAATCAAAATTATATATATATATATATATATATATATATATATATATATAGTGCCTTGCAAAAGTATTCATACCCCGTTTTGTTGCAGCATTATGTTAAACTGCTTTAAATTAGTTTTCCCCCACATCAATTTACACCCCATACACCATAATAATGACAAAGCAAAAAACAGTTTTGCAAATTTTACAAATTTATTAAAAATAAAACACTGAAATAAGTACATTGCATAAGTATTCATACCCTTAACTCATAGTTGAAGCATCATGTCGCCATTTGTAGTTTTTTCAACTAGTAGGGATCGGCTAAAACGTGTTTTTAAAACACTCATGGTGGACTTACAAATGTTCTGATGCAGCGTTTTGTTAATTAACTTTGTTAACTTTTGTTAATTAATTTTGATTAATTTAATAATTTTTGTTAATTAATTGTTAATTTTGTTAATTAACTTTTGGCCTTATAAATTATACACTGTGGGTAAGATGTAAAATAGAAATGTTCAGTGTTCATAATAAATTCTAAAGTATTTGTTAATTAATACTTTTTGCAAGACACTGTGTGAGAATGTATCAGTATATACAGTACAGATATACAGTTCTTAACATTTTTGTGTGCATTATGCATCAGCTGATCTGTACACATTCGTATGGTTAAAACAATATCTTGCTTGTCATCTCGCACAATAAACTTTAGATTTAGTGTGATTTATTGTCTCTGTGCACCAGGAGGCGAGGAAAAACAATTACTGTTCTGTTTCCCAGTTCTGTACCCCAGTTTACCACTTATTGTCATCATGCTCCTATTGCGTCATCCACCTCTTTCTTTCCATTTTTAATTGATTTTCCCGTTTTCCGCTTGTTTCTAAGGGAGGAAAAACAACTGGCCGCCTCTTCCAGAGAAGTTTCCAGTGGGTCCATGTTTCTATCATGACATATCAGTGGACATCCCAGTGGAGTACCAGAAAACCGTCAAGATCATGTACTATCTGTGGATGTGTGAGTAACTCTTGACCAATCCCATAATGCCAACAGTCCAAAAACAGTAAGCAAACATAATGCCTGTGAAGGCTTACCAATCACAACGGAGGTCATTTACATGCAGTAGGAGTCTTAAAGATACAGTAACAAAAACGGCCTTATAAATCATATACTGTGGGTAAGATGTAAAATAGAAAATGTTCAGTGTTCATAATAAATTCTAAAGTAAAACTGTAGAGTAAAACGGTGTAATCCTAATATTTTCCTCTTTCAGGTTCGTATGAACCTGAAAAAAAAATTAATACTTCAAATACTTAATTTAAAATGTAATTTAAAATACTTTAAAATTATCTATTTATTTAATTATTTAAAAAAGTGGAAGTAACATAAATCAAATGAGAAATTTCGAAGTAGAAAAAATTAAATAGTATCTTATTTAAACCTACTTGAATAATCTTGATTTACTCTGTAGTGTTTATTCACATGACTGTTGTGATTGTTGTTGTTGAGTGCACAGCTGTCTCTGTCTGGGAAGCGTGTCAGGTTTTTGGTTTGTGTAATAATAGTCTAAAGACTCAGGGGAAATGAAATGAAATTAATAGGCTTCAGCAGTGTTTGTGCTCCCAGAGAAACTGTCTTTCTGTTTGATGAGTTTCATATGGGATGAAATCATGAAGTCATATGATATTAGATGAGTGGGGGAGGGGCGGAGCCCCCTTGCATCATGTGATGGAGGTATCATGTGATTAGTATCAGCCTGGTGTTTCGCCTGATCTTGTTTTGTAGGAATTTGGGAGGGAATTGGGCAGAGACCGAGAGAGACCTGAGACATTCTTGGCAGTTTTGCAGTAAATGTGGGGAAAGAACCATAAGGTGTTATCTCACACCGACAAATTCCACACCAAAACTTTGACAACCGCTGCTGAATGAATAACGTAACTTGCAGCAACATTAAAGGCGATACCATGCATGGTAAACTATAATATATACACACGCAAAACATATCTGATTATCATTGTTGAAAACAGTTCTGCTGGCCAAAATCATTATATATTTTATTTTTCAGGATTGTCTGATGAATTGAAAGTTCAAAAAGAACAGCGTTTATTTGCAATCAAAACATTTTTTTGTAACATTATGAATGAAGGATTCCCTGTGAATGATGGGTTGTGTGTGTGAATACGCTCTGGCTCTGCTTTAGCTTAAATATAAATGATTGAACAGCCTGGCTTTGAGCTCTCTATTAAAAGAGCAGCTTCTGAGTAACCGTGAAGAGGTTTTGCAGTCATTCAGTTAATATAAAATACTGTGAATGCTTAGACCACTTTAATTATTAACAGCTTTTTGAATGAAACATCAAGAAGTTTTTTTATTTTCAGTTGTCATTTTCATTTTTGTTCTAATATCAGTTTAGTTTTTATTTTAAAAATGGTTTAAAGGAGTAGTTCACTTTCAGAACAAGAATTTACAGATAATGTACTCACCCCCTTGTCATCCAAGATGTTCATGTCTTTCTTTTTATCAGTCGTATATGTTTTCTGAGTAAAACATTTTAGGATTTCTCTCCATATAATGGACTTCTATGGTTCCCCCAAGTTTGAACTTCCAAAATGCAGTTTAAATGCAGCTTCAAAGGACTCTGAATGATCCCAGCCAAGGAAGAAGGGTCTTATCTTGAGAAAAGATTGGTTATTTTCTAAAAACATCTTGCTGAGCTAGACAAGACGAGCATTTGAGGTTAAAAAGTGTATAAACTGGATTATTATTATTTTTTTTTTTTAAAATAACCCATTGTTTTGCTCGATAAGACCCTTTTTTCCTCGGCTGTGATGGTTTAGAGCCCTTTGAAGCTGCATTTTGGAAGTTCAAACTCTGGGCCCCATAGAAGTCCATTATATGGAGAGAAATCCTAAAATGTTTTACTCAGAAAACATACGACTGATAAAAAGAAAGACATGAACATCTTGGATGACAAGGGGGTGAGTAAGTTATCTGTAATTCCTTTAAGGTTGCTAAACAGCACATTATGTAGCAAGTTTGTGTGATTAGAGATTCACAAAATAAAACAACCTTTTTCAAAATATTCTTTTCCCATGTAATGTTTGTAAGAGTAACACGTGGATGATGTTTCTTTGTCTCTTTTCTCCTGTTCCTCTCTTGTAGTCCACACGGGGACGCTGTTTGCCAATATATTTGGCTGTTTGTCGTGGTTCTGTGTAGATGCGTCGAGGGGAGTGGATTTTGGTCTGGCCATGCTTTGGTTTATGCTCTTTACACCCTGTTCATTTGTCTGCTGGTACAGACCTCTGTATGGAGCGTTCAGGTACACAAACACACAAGACACATGCAAACACACTCCCTTTATTGGAGAATTCAGACTGTAACCGTTTTCTTTTTCTCTTTCTGAAGGAGTGACAGCTCTTTTAGGTTCTTTGTATTCTTCTTCGTCTATATCTGCCAGTTTGGCGTCCATGTGCTGCAAGCCATCGGCATTGCAGGTTGGGGAGCCAGGTGAGAATACACACACACATGTACACCAGAATCTGAAATTAACCCGGATAAAATGGCAAGCACTGTTGAAAGGGATAAGTTGCCCTTATTTCATGTGCATAAACACCACTGACCCTTACAAGATCCACCTCTATGGGTAAGCATTCATTATAAAAAACTCACAGGACATTCATTTTGAAAACTATGCAAATATTTTGAAATTTCAAGCAAAAGATTTAAAAACCTCTGTACAATTATAGTTTAGTTAAAAAATACATTTTTTGATTTTCTATTCTAGTTCTGTTTAGTGATGCAATTAAGTGCTTCTTACACCACATTACTGTAATCGTATAATTATTTAAAAAGGTTTTTTTTATTATATCAATGGCATATTTTGTGGCTTATTTACAGTTTTAAACGTCACAGTTATAACATTGATGATTGATGTAAAAATCAAACATCTTCCTATAATTGGAAAAATGTCCTTGAAAATCAAGTCTAGTGGGCAAATAATGACCCTTAATCAAAAAACCCTCATTTCTGACAAACATTTTCACTTTGCTTTTATTTAACTTGACTTTTCCTTCCTGCATCACTGTATTATACGGTGTGATATGAAGACTGATCCAGCGTTTGTGTTTGTAGTGGCTGGATCTCAGCGCTGACTGGGCTGAACACAAGTATTCCCGTCGGCATCATCATGATCCTGATCGCTGCCCTCTTCACCGCGTCGGCTGTCATCTCTCTCATCATGTTTAAAAAGGTGCATCACCTTAAACATTTCATAACATATGAATAAAATACATGCTCACCTCAAATGCACTTACATTCAAAGTTAATACTATTAAACATTGTTTTTATTGCTTAAAATAATGCTGAAATGAAACTGAATAAAGTAAGTTTAAGTACTGCCATAACTCAAACATGTTTATTTGCAGGTTCATGCGCTGTACCGAACCACCGGTGCCAGTTTCGAGAAGGCGCAACAGGAGTTCGCCACTGGCGTCATGGCTAACAAAACGGTGCAAACCGCCGCCGCTAACGCCGCCTCCTCTGCCGCCCGGGGAGCCTTCAAAGAGCAGATCTGATTGGCCCAGACAACTCCGACTCCGCCCACGCTACTCTGACCCCGCCCTCCGTATTCCTCCTAACTGTCTCTTTAGCCAATCATCAGCTCTGACTGGCTGTTGAAGACCAGACCCACTCTCATTGACTTAATGCACTCCTGTGACTGACTGAGACCCTGCCCACAGCCCCACCCCTCCTGTCAATCAGCAGGTGTGCTCACCTGTTCTTTAGTTGGAGTGAGTGTGAGTGTGAGTGTGGAACGCCTGTCTGTGTGTTAACAGCCTAAAAGAGTCACTTTATGTTCACATCACTGTCAGGTGTGCGTTTGTCCCTGTTAAACAACAGGAAGTGATGTCATCCAGTGTCCTTTTATGGGATCCAAGGAAAAAGAAAAGATGCCCTCGCAGGTCTGTCTTACCGATCATCTCGGCTTAAACGCTCGTAAAATCACGTCGAAAACATTTCCAGGTCACAGTCAACATCAAAATCGAAAGAAAATCTTAAGAAAATACAACATTTACGATATTTTGTCTAGTTTTTGTGACAGTTGAGCACATTTAAATGGTATTATTAACCATAAATCCGCTTTTCTTCGGATTTTGGGTTATAATATTGCCTTTTACATAACAAAAATTCACTTTTCTTTTAATCTTAGGGCATAATATGATCTTTTATTTATCAAAATGTGGCATTTCATTGGATTTCAAACTATACCAGGACATTTTCATTAAAAATAGTTGCTTTTCTTTTCTTTTGTGGTATAACATGGCATTTTGCATAAAAATTTGTCTTCTCTTTGGATTTTGCTGTACAATTTGACCTTTCTCAACACAAAATAGCTTTTCTTTGAATTTTGCAGTCTAATATGACCTTTTATACAACAAAATTTGGCATTTCATTGGATTTCAAACCATAAAATGACATTTTCATTAAAAATAGGTGCTTTTCTTTGGATTTTGTGGTATAAAATGGCATTTCGCATAAAAATTTGGCTTATCTTTGGACTTTGGGCTACATTGCAACATTTAGCAAAACAAAATTTGCCTTTTCTTTAAATTTTGGGGTCTAATGTGGCTTTTTATATAACAAAATTTGGCATTTCATTGGATTTCAAACTATACCACGACATTTTCATTAAAAATAGTTGCTTTTCTTTTCTTTTGTGGTATAACATGGCATTTTGCATAAAAATTAGTCTTCTCTTTGGATTTTGGGCTATAATATGACCTTTCGCAAAACAAAATTTCGCTTTGCTTTAGATTTTGGGGGTATAATACAACCTTTTGTAGAACAAAATTAGTTATTTCATCAGATTTCACAGTACAACATGACATTTTCATTAAAAATGGTTTATTTTCTTTGGATTTCATGGTATAACACGGCAAAATTTGGCTTCTCTTTGGATTTTGCGGTACAATATGACCTTTCTCAAAACAAAATTTAGCTTTTCTTTGAATTTGGCGGTCTAAAACGACCTTTTATACAACAAAATTTGGCATTTCATTGGATTTCAAACTATAAAATGACATTTTCATTAAAAATAGGTGCTTTTCTTTGGATTTTGTGGTATAAAATGGCATTTCGCATAAAAATTTGGCTTATCTTTGGACTTTGGGCTACATTGCAACATTTAGCAAAACAAAATTTGCCTTTTCTTTAAATTTTGGGGTCTAATGTGGCTTTTTATATAACAAAATTTGGCATTTCATTGGATTTCAAACTATAACACGACATTTTCATTAAAAATAGTTGCTTTTCTTTTCTTTTGTGGTATAACATGGCATTTTGCATAAAAATTAGTCTTCTCTTTGGATTTTGGGCTATAATATGACCTTTCGCAAAACAAAATTTCGCTTTGCTTTAGATTTTGGGGGTATAATACAACCTTTTGTAGAACAAAATTAGTTATTTCATCAGATTTCACAGTACAACATGACATTTTCATTAAAAATGATTTATTTTCATTGGATTTCATGGTATAACACGGCAAAATTTGGCTTATCTTTGGATTTTGCGGTACAATATGACCTTTCTCAAAACAAAATTTAGCTTTTCTTTGAATTTTGCGGTCTAAAATTACCTTTTATACAACAAAATTTGGCATTTCATTGGATTTCAAACTATAAAATGACATTTGCATTAAAAATAGGTGCTTTTCTTTGGATTTTGTGGTATAAAATGGCATTTCGCATAAAAATTTGGCTTATCTTTGGACTTTGGGCTACATTGCAACATTTAGCAAAACAAAATTTGCCTTTTCTTTAAATTTTGGGGTCTAATGTGGCTTTTTATATAACAAAATTTGGCATTTCATTGGATTTCAAACTATACCACGACATTTTCATTAAAAATAGTTGCTTTTCTTTTCTTTTGTGGTATAACATGGCATTTTGCATAAAAATTAGTCTTCTCTTTGGATTTTGGGCTATAATATGACCTTTCGCAAAACAAAATTTCGCTTTGCTTTAGATTTTGGGGGTATAATACAACCTTTTGTAGAACAAAATTAGTTATTTCATCAGATTTCACAGTACAACATGACATTTTCATTAAAAATGGTTTATTTTCTTTGGATTTCATGGTATAACACGGCAAAATTTGGCTTATCTTTGGATTTTGCGGTACAATATGACCTTTCTCAAAACAAAATGTAGCTTTTCTTTGAATTTGGCGGTCTAAAATGACCTTTTTATACAAGAAAATTTGTCATTTCATTGGATTTCAAACTATAAAATGACATTTTCATTCAAAATAGGTGCTTTTCTTTGGATTTTGTGGTATAAAATGGCATTTCGCATAAAAATTTGGCTTATCTTTGGACTTTGGGCTACATTGCAACATTTAGCAAAACAAAATTTGCCTTTTCTTTAAATTTTGGGGTCTAATGTGGCTTTTTATATAACAAAATTTGGCATTTCATTGGATTTCAAACTATACCACGACATTTTCATTAAAAATAGTTGCTTTTCTTTTCTTTTGTGGTATAACATGGCATTTTGCATAAAAATTAGTCTTCTCTTTGGATTTTGGGCTATAATATGACCTTTCGCAAAACAAAATTTCGCTTTGCTTTAGATTTTGGGGGTATAATACAACCTTTTGTAGAACAAAATTAGTTATTTCATCAGATTTCACAGTACAACATGACATTTTCATTAAAAATGGTTTATTTTCTTTGGATTTCATGGTATAACACGGCAAAATTTGGCTTATCTTTGGATTTTGCGGTACAATATGACCTTTCTCAAAACAAAATTTAGCTTTTCTTTGAATTTGGCGGTCTAAAATGACCTTTTATACAACAAAATTTGGCATTTCATTGGATTTCAAACTATAAAATGACATTTTCATTAAAAATAGGTGCTTTTCTTTGGCTTTTGTGGTATAAAATGGCATTTCGCATAAAAATTTGGCTTATCTTTGGACTTTGGGCTACATTGCAACATTTAGCAAAACAAAATTTGCCTTTTCTTTAAATTTTGGGGTCTAATGTGGCTTTTTATATAACAAAATTTGGCATTTCATTGGATTTCAAACTATAACACGACATTTGCATTGAAAATAGTTTCTTTACTTTGGATTTTGCATAAAAACGTGGCTTATTTTGTCAGCAATACGAACTTTCGCAAAACTAGATTTACCTTTTCTTTAAATTTTTGGGGAGTAATGCAACCTTTTGTTACAAAAATGTGCCTTTTCATTGGATTTCAAACTATAACACGTCATTTTGCGTTAAAAACCATTGCTTTTCTTTGGTTTTCATGTTATAACATGCCCTTTTGCATAAAAACAATGAGTTTTTCTTTGGATTTTGTGGTATAGTGTGACCTTTTCTTGGCGAGATTCGGCCAAATATCATCGTAAACGCTTCGTCCTGCAAATGAGCCATCAGTACACAAAGATGTGACCATAAACGCTCCACACGCAACTCAGAGGGTCTCTCTCTTGTAAATATATAAATATATATATATATAAACCTGTATGATGACTTAAAGTATTGACTGATTTTAAACATATGAATGATTTTGAGGCTTCCTGAATTCTTTCTTTCTTTCTAACAGAGTTGTTTTGGAATGGAAACTAATTCTTAAAAGCGTGAACCACTCAGGATACGTTCCTGCACATGCATGGGAAGCTTGCCGAGCTCTCTGTAGGATAAACTGGAAAACACTTTGAAATCACAATTAATCGCTCCCAAAGTGCACATCGCTAACGACACGTGGCATTTTATTTGTTCTGCAGATGTGTGTAAGACCGTGCCGTGCCGGGCCGTCCTGATGTTGGATCCTGAATCGCATTGTCCGTCGTCGTTTGTCGGTTTGAACCGTAGAGCTTTTTGAGTAACATTCGTTTTCCTCTTTTTATCGACTGGAGCAGAGAACCTTGTAGCCTTGGTTACTGTCGCCAAGAGACAGCCAAGTTTTGCGATTATGGGATATGCATCAAGATGCAAATTGATCTTGATCTTAACCTTTCAGCAACACTCTTGTGTGTGTGAGAGAACAAACTGTGTTCATCACTTATGTTCAGTATTGAGTTCGTTTGAAGTCTTTTTAATTTATACATGTAAAGAAACAGTTCTATGAGCTATTTCTGTTGTTTCTTATTTTTGTTTCAAATCTCATCGAGTGTGTCATATTTGTGTTATGAATCTTTTTTTCAGTCGTGTACGGTTCTCTTTCTCTCACTCTGCGTGCGTGTGTTACTGCAAGTCGTTCTTCCTTTTATAAATACATTTCAACAAATGGCACCTGAGTGTTCCTCTGTTTGGGAGCGCGAGACGACAGATAAACTGACGTGACCTCTTGTGTTTGGTGCAATGGATCGTGGCTTTAAGCTGTCTTTTTTTAAATTAGTGATGTTAGTTAACTTAGTTGAAACACTGATAACGTGAGGAACGGATTGAAGAAAAAGCATCACTGGTTGTACCGCTACTACTACATTGACCTTATTTAAAAACAGACGCGAGGGATATTTGTATATTTTGTATAACTAAAAGGAACGGTGGCCTGTCGTCCTGAATTTGATTGTACTGTACAAATGCACTCCTGTCTCGCTCCCTTAGTCGCATGTTGAGTAGTTTGAGTTTTGTATATTTATTGTATTAACACAAAAATAAAATAAAAAACAACTACATAACCCTGTGTCTTATGTATTTATTTTCATGTCTGTTAAATATATAAACATATATATGCTATATAACATTCTGGAGAAAGAATTTGACTGGATAGTTGATTTTTTTTTCTTTTTTTAAATTAAAGAAAAACCTTAGGTTTTAGCAAGGGTACCTGAATTATTGAAAGATATTGTTTAATTGTTTATATTATGACCTTTTTTTAATTTTGGGGGGAATACTATGACCTTTTATATAACAAAATTTGGCATTTCATTAGATTTCAAACTATTAACATTAAAGGTAGTTGCTTTTCTTTGGATTTCACGGTGTAACGTGGCATTTTGCATAAAATTTGTCTTATTTACGGATTTTGGGTTACAATACGACCTTTCGCAATTCAAATTTCACTTTTCTGTAAATTTTAGGGTATAAGAAGACCTTTAGTTAACAAAATTTGCCTTTTCGTTGGATTTCGAACTGTTAACACAACATTTTGCATTAAAAGTAGTTGCTTTTCTTTGGATTTCATGTCATGGCATTTTGCATAAAAATTCGGCTTTTCTATGGATTTTAGGCTACAATATGACCTTTTGCAAAACACAGTTTGGCTTTTCTGTCAATTTTGGGGTATAATAAGACCTTTTGTTAACAAAATTAGCATTTTCATTGGATTTCGAAGTATAACAACATTTTGCATTAAAAAAGTAGCTTTTCTTTGGATTTCACGTTATGGCATTTTGCATAAAATTTGGCTTATCTACGGATTTTGGGCTGCAATATGACCTTTCGCAAAACAAAGTTTGGCTTTTCTGTAAATTTGGGGGTATAATATGACCTTTTGTTAACAAAATTTGCCTTTTTCCATGGATTTCAAAGTATAACACAACATTTTGCATTAAAAGTAGTTGCTTTTCTTTGGATTTCATGTTATAACATGGCATTTTGCATAAAAATGTGGCTTATCTGTGGATTTTGGGATGGAATATGACCTTTCGCAAAACAAAATTGGGCTTTTCTGTAAATTTTGGGGTATAATACGACCTTTTGTTAACAAAATTTGCGTTTTCGTTGGATTTCGAAGTATAACACAACATTTTGCATTAAAAAAAAATTTGCTTTTCTTTGGACTTCATGGTATAACATGGCATTTTGCATAAAAACGTGGTTTATCTTTGGATTTTGCGATACAATACAACCTGTCGCAAAACAAAATTTAGCCTTTTAACAAACTTAACATGTTTATCAAATAGACTTGAATGGAATTATTGTGTACTATATTGATAAAAAATGTATATCATGCAATGCATTAAACATTACATTACAGCAGGATTACCAAAACTGTATAAAAGTGGTAGACTGAAAGAAAAAGAAGAATTGGGGTGAATCAGTTCATTCTGAATCATTTATGTAATCTATAAAAAGTAACTGTAATCTGATTACAGCATTTCAAAACACGTATTGCGAGATGATTAGACATGTTAGAATACATACATTAACATTCAGTCATGATAATAAAACATTTGTTGTTCGTTGTTTCACATTATAAGTGAGCAAAAGGAAAGAAATACTTTGCTTTTGGTAAAACTGATACTGCATTTCCTTTATCAAAACCTGTCGATTGCACTTTTTTCTTAAATAAATAAATAATCATCATTTATTGACTCCTGCCCCCTTCAGGACGATTATAGAACATCAGTCTAAAGCTTTACCCAATATTGTGCAGCATTTATGCACAATATGTGATTATGATGAAAAACTATAGCTATATATCATAAACACTTGATTTAATGATACGCAAAGCTCCATCCCCCCAGACGTCTTTAAGACTACAGAAACAATCGTATTTCGTGTAAATCGTATACATTTTTAGTCATATAATTCTGAATGTTTTAGAATTGTTTCATGTATATTTGAATTTTATATACACTTTGAACACTAAGAGAGAGCAAAGGCTAAAATTCAGTCAAAAATTGAGGTGAGGTGAGGTAAGATGAGACATAGAAGTTTCGTCCTCTAGAGGGCGCGCGGTTTCGGTATCTCAAAAAACGGGATCCTCCATTGAGCTGTATTAGGTTCTCCAAACGTTTTTGCAGACATTTTGACACTAAAACGTATAACCGTTTATATATAGTAACTACAACTATTGGTATCTCACATACAGAGTAGAATCCCACAAAGAAACCTCAAAAAAGTACATCTGATTAAATCAGCCACACAAGCGTTGAGAAAAGTACCACGTGTCACGTGATAATCCATTCGCTTTATCGGTGGCCTAAACAATTATTTAAACCTAAATATTGACACTGAGAAACTTTAAATGCCATTTTCTTGAAAAACACGCAGTAATAATTGCAAATAAAATAACTATTATTTATACCTATTACAACTGACCAATTAGAGACAACTACTGCGCTACGAAACCCCACCCATTCGCGAAATCCGTCATCTTTTTTTAAAATAAGACTCATAAAAGTGTATTTCCATCAAATTTACTGAGATTATATATTATATTAGTTGAGAAAAAATTAATTAGAATTTTTTTATTACTAAAATAACTACTATATATATTTTTTGTTATAAATTACTTGCATATACACAGAAATTGTTAGATTATTTATTCCATTATTCCATTAAAACACCATCTCTACATCGATACCAGCCCAGGACTTTCAACCTAACATGTTTATCAAATAGACTAGATATTGATTAAATAATGTATATCAAAAATGAAAATGTATATCATGAAATGCATTAAACATTACATTACAGCAGAATTTCCAAGCTGTATATAAGTGGTAGACTGAATTAGAAAGGAAAATTAAAGAGAGAGAGAGAGAGAGAGAGAGAGAGAGAGAGAGAGAGAGAGAGAGAGAGAGAGAGAGAGAGAGAGAGAGAGAGAGAGAGAATTGTGGTGAATCAATAAATTCTGAATCATTTAATAATGTTATCCATTGCTTTATTAAATTAACGGTTTATTTGACTTACTGCAGACATTTCGACACTAAAACGTATAATCGTTTAGATATAATAACTACAAATATTGGTATCTCACATACAGATTAGAAACCTCAAAAAAGTACATCTAATTGAATCAGCCACACCAGCGTTGAGAAAAGTAACACGTGTCACGTGATAATCCATTGCGCTTTATCTGTGGCCTAATCAATTATGTATTATAATTTTTTTATTACTAAAATAACTACTATATTTTTTTTATAAATGACTTGCATATACACAGAAATTATTCAATTATTCCATTAAAACAATATCGATACCAGGACTTTCAACCTAACATGTTTATCAAATAGACTTGAGTGGAATTATTGTGTACCATATTGATTAAAAAAGTTATATCATGAAATATATTAAACATTACATTACAGCAGGATTTCCAAACCGTATATAAATGGTAGACTGAATTAGAAAGGAAAATTCAAGAGAGAGAGAGAGAGAGAGAGAGAGAGAGAATTCGGGTGAATCAATAAATTCTGAATCATTTAATAATGTAATCCATTATTTATTTATTTGACTTATTGCAGACATTTCGACACTAAAACGTATAATCGTTTAGATATAATAACTACAAATATTTATATCTCACATACAGATTAGAATCCCACGAAGAAACCTCAAAATAAAAGTACATCCGATGAATCAACCACAACAGCGTTGAGAAAAGTAACACGTGTCACGTGATAATCCATTGCGCTTTATCTGTGGCCTAAACAATTATTTACACCTTAATATTGACACTGAATACTTTAATTGCCATTTTCTTGAAAAACACGCAGTAATAAGTACAAATAAAATAATTATTATTTATACCAATCACAACTGACCAATTAGAGACAACTACTGCGCTACGAAACCCCGCCCATTCGCGAAATCCGTCAATAGAGGGCGATACTTCACCAAAATTTTAAATTAGACTCCCAAAAATTTACTGAGATCATATATTACATTGGTTGAGAAAAAAAAAACATTTAAAATTGATCATAGATTATATTACTAAAATAACTAATATATATTTTTTTTATAAATTACTTTCATATACACAAAAATATTCCATTATTTATTGTATTATTCCATTGAAGCACCATCTCTACATCGATACCAGGACACAAAAATACAAACTACAGCAAAAGCAGAAATTTTCCCTCACGATTTGACTGTAAAATAAGTCACACCTTTCTTACCTGCGCGGTCACGTGATCGCCGAGGAATGACCTGCAGTCTTGAAGTGTGTCCGTTCAGGGAGCAACAAATAGCCAGCCTCCATGCCAGTGTGTGTATAATGGGTTTGTAGAAGAAAAGCGTCTCCTTGTCAGACCAGTCTTTCCAGTCTGATAGAGATCAAGCACAGAACAGCTCTTCTACACTGACACGGAGCGAAACATGGAACAATAAAACACATAAAACACCTTCAGAGGATTCACACAAGACGATTTGAGATCGGTAAGTCATCTTTAACTTTTAAAATACGCTTTTAAGGGGTTTATGTTCTTGTAAACGATGTTGAAGGTGTGTCACACCTGAGTTCCTCAACTAGCCTACCTGTGCGTGTTTTGATGGAGAAACTCAGTAGCCATCCTCATCTGCGTGTTTGTGAAGATTTATAAGGTTTTATCTTTAGAAAATGTGTTTAAACTCTTATTAATGTTTGTTTATGATTCTTAGATTTAGTAGCTATATAAGGTTTGTCTAATGAAGAAACAAAGCTGTAGTTGTTGTAAACTTCATTATACGTTGTTGAGCTTAGCATATATAGGTTTTATTTTAGTTTTTGATGCATTTATGTTGCTCTAAGTGAAGTATCAGTTAATACAGTGTTTATTTTATACATATATGATGACAGTTTGTAATCAAAAAGTCAGGTTTTGCTTGACTTTTGTGCCCTAAAACTAGTCGTGTGATTATTTACTGTTTAATCTGATTATTCCATTCTGAATATGCACAAAATGACTTGCCAAAGATACTTTAAACGCTCCTTATGAAAACATTACTTTTGTTTGAGGTTTCTGAGACCCAGGTATTTGTACATGCCTAAAAACCTTAATGGACTGCCAAAAATAGGCTTTTCTTGGTTAGTTTGGTTTATTTATAAAGTGTTGGCCGCTTTTGGACTCCAAACGGAAGGAAATCAGAAATCAGAGCTCTTGGTTTTCTCAAATATTCAGTGTCATTCATGACAGAGGTGTTCATTTCATGTCTTACTGTAAGTCACTCTTTCTCTCATGTGTCAGATGGACAGGTTTTATGATTTAGCACATCTCAAATTTGTAAAGTAATGTCATTTTTAAAACGTAATAATGCTTAAAATGATACCAGACTTGCTTTATAACCAGAAAAGGCTGTGCTTTTGAAATTGTCACAGTATTAGCAGCTTTTGCAGAGCAAAATATGCATGTAATATTAATATCATGGTTATTGTTGATCAGGGTTGTCTCTGAGAATTTAAAAGTGTGATTTTTCAGGCCTACAATTTGTAATCATGCTTCAGAGTGAATGTAATTTTTTGTACACTGAAAGGTGTTTGTTTTTTTTGAAGCGGAATAAGCTTTTTCAGAGGTAAATACAACAAAATACTGGAAAAAAAATATACAGAAAAAAGGTTTTTCTGTTTTCGAATATTGATGTTTAATTCAATGTTAATTGCCATTTCTTTGTTATTAATTATGAAGTTTACTAGCGTTTTTTAAGTGATTTTTTAGATCATTTTTAGGGTAGTTATGCTTTGTATTTAAATTTTATGTAATTTATTATAAGATAATAATGCTTGAAATGATAACAGATTTACTTTACAATCAGAGAAAAAGTTGCACATGAAATTAATAGAGTTTTAGCATCACTTTCAGAGCAAAATATGCATGTAATATTAATATTCTCTGGTTATTATTAATCAGGGTTTTCAGGGTTGTCTTGGAAATTTTTTAATTGATTTTCAGGCTTGGAAAATTCACTGAAATTAATAGAATTTATATTCATGCTCTAGTAGTGAATATAATTTTATGTGCACTGAAAATTGTTTATTTATTTATTAAAGCGGAATAATCTTTTTCAGAGGTAAATACAACAAAAATACTAAAAATAAACTTTAATTAAATTTAATGTCATTTTTTAAACATTAATGTTTGAAATGATACCAAATTTACTTTATAATCAGAGAAAAAGGTGCACATGAAAGTGTCACAGTTTAAGCATCTTTTGCTGAGCAAAATATCTATGTAATATTAATATTCTCTGGTTATTATTAATCAGGGTTTTCAGAGTTGTCTTGGAAATGTTAAATTGTGAAAATTCACTGAAATTATTACAATTTGTACTCATGCTTTAGTAGTGAATATAATTTGATGTACACTGAAAATTTTAATAAGCAAAATAAGCTTTGTCAGAAGTAAATGCAGAAAAATACAGAAAAAAATATGTCTATCTGCTTCCAATTTTTTGTTTAATTCAAAGTTTTAATTGCCAGTTCTTTATTAATTATGGAATTTACTAATAATTTCTAAGTGTTTTTTTAAACCATTTTATAGGGTAGTTAAGCTCCTTTTTAATGAAATTTTAATGCATTTTTTTTAAACATTAATATTTGAAATGATGCCAAATTTACTTTAGAATCAGAAAAAAAAGTTGCACATGAAATTGTCACAGCTTTGCAGAGCAAAATATGCATGTAATATGAATATTCTTTGGTTATTATTAATCAGGGTTTTCAGGGTTGTCTTGGAAATGTTAAAATTGTGATTTTCAGACTTGGAAAATTCACTGAAATTATTACAATTTGTACTCATGCTTTAGTAGTGAATATAATTTTATGTACACTGAAAATTGTAATAAACAGAATAAGCATTTTCAGAGGAAAATACAAGAAAACTAGAGGAAAAAAATCTGTCTTTCTGCTTCCAAATTTTTATGTTTAATTCAAAGTTTTAACTGATATTTCTTTGTAATTGGTTATGAAATTTACTAGCAATTTTTAAATGTTTTTTTTTCGAATTTATTTAATTTAATTTATTATAATTTAATTTAAATAAAATGTAATTTATTTAATAGTAGCTTTTTGTACATGTGAATTTTCCATGTCAGAGTACATGTTTTCATAGTGAATATAATTTTAGTTTTCTACACTGTAAAATGATTTTTCGAAATTAAAAATAATGTATCGATTTTAAA
This sequence comes from Garra rufa, assembly GCF_049309525.1. Lineage (NCBI taxonomy): Eukaryota > Metazoa > Chordata > Actinopteri > Cypriniformes > Cyprinidae > Garra > Garra rufa. Next base: position 38,710,804 of record NC_133379.1, read on the forward strand.
ATTTCAGATTTAATTTAATGTTTCACTGCCATTTCTTTTTAAAACAAAAAGTCTTTATAAAAGTCCAAGTCAAATGACATTGGTAAATTTAGAGGAAGTTTCGGTTTTAATGCATTGTACGTTGAGCCATTGAGAAGCATTTCTGGTTTCTGAGCCAATCACGTGTAATCATATGTAAACGTACAACCAGTACAATTAATGAATGGTGGGTGTAAAGCGTCACCGGTGGGTTTCATCTCTCTGTTGAATGACTCTCCTTTGAGAATGTCTAGACGTGTTTGGACTTGATTGCTGTTGTTTTACTTCTGATCTGAAATGCATTTAGTTGTGCCGTATGTGGGTTAAATTGAACCGCCTCTGTTCTGAAAAGGGCCGCGTTACTCACTGAACTGGTTTCTTCTGTGTCCAGAAGGACTGCAAACATTGTGAAATGGAGTGGGTGCGGTTTCTGTTGCTTTCTCTTTGAATTACAATTTCAGTCTGCGGGTTCATTTGGGAGGTGTAGCAGATGAACACACCTTCTTATTTAACATGTCATTTACATTTATGCATTCACCCGAATGCTTTTATGCAAACCTAAGAGGATTCAAGGTATACATTTAAACAGTTCATGCATTTGCTGGGAAGCGAACCCATGACATGGTATATATTGATAAATGACCTGCTTTCACGTGCATTAAACAGTATTTTTACAGCGGTAATAAAAAAACAAAAAAAACGTTATTTTAGATTGTGATTGAGATATTTAATTATAGTCATTTTAATAATTACAGTCATTAACTAGCCTATATGTAATGGTGATAGTTTTTATAAAACGCTTGATATATGTTGAGATGCTAGAGCAATATATTAGTAATCTTTTGAGTTATATTTTTAATTTTTATATTTGTCTTTTCATTTTAGTAGTTTTTGTCATTTTTTAAATTATTTTTAATATGTCTGTATTTTTAGTTTTATTTTAGTTTTTGTATTATATTATAGTTTATATAATGTTTATATTATAATAAAATAATATAATTGTGATTTTATATACTTCAAGTAAATCTAGAATCCAAACATCATAATATACAGTAATACTTTGCATAGAGGTATTTATTATTATTTTTTATTATTATTTTTAATATGTATTTTTTATTTTATTTTAGTATTAGTTTCTATTTTGTTATAGTTTATATTATAAAATTTGTAATATTATAAAATAATATAATTGTGATTTGATATACTTCAAGAAAATCCAGAATCAGAACACAATACAAAAGATACATAAAGATTTTTAGTTTAATATAGGTATTAATATTATTATTATTATTAGTAATATTATTTAATTTTTAAATGTATATTTCTTATTTTTATTTTATTAATTTTGTTATTTTTATCATTCTTTTATTAATTTTAATAAAATTAATAAATTTGTATAATTTTATTTAACTTTTAGTTTGTTTATATTATAGTTTATATTATAATAAAATAATATCTAAAATCTAGAATCAAATGCAATGATATGCAACAATATTGGCAGAAAAGGTGCATTTTTAGTATCATAGAAATATTATTATTATTTTTAGTAATATTATTATTTTTTATTTATACATCTTGTTTTCATTTAAGAAATTTTGTATGATTTCATTTTTATTATTTTGTAATATGTCTATTTGTAAATTAATTTTATACTTCAAGTAAATCTTTTTATTCTTTTTATTAAAATTATTCTTTGTTATTATCATTTTTAGTAATAACATTTTAGCAAGTTTTTATATTTATATCTCTCATTTGCATTTTAGTAATTTTGTTGTGGTTTTTGTTTCTTTTTTTTGTCCTTCTAAAATTAAGATGTCTGTTTTTTATTATTATTACATTTTTAGTTTATAATACATTATAGTTTATTTAATGATGTTTATAGTACAATAAGAGGATATTATTGTGATTTTATATACTTCAAGTAAATCTAGAATCAGAACATAATAATATACAATAACATTTTGCAAAAAAGATGCATTTTTAGTATCAATAAGGTATTATTATTTTTAGTAATAATATGTATTAAGTTTTCATATTTATATTTCAACTTTTTCTTGGAGTTTTAGTAATTTTATGTTTTGTTCTGATATTTTTCATATTTTGTCTTTTTTTAAATGTCTGTATAGTTTGTATATGTACATTTTTATTAATATTAAAATTTAATTTATATAATTTCAACTAACAATTTTTTTTTTTTTTTAATTTTAGTCAACCCTGCACATAATAACCCTGCACCATAGTACTATAAAAAGAATTTGCATAAAATATTAGATTTGTTCTTTGAGGCGTTCTGTGATTTGAATTTTTTGTATAATGATTTCTAAACTTAATAGTCTGTTCATCTTGTTGATAAATCGATTTTTTTTTATAATGGTCTGTTTGTCCTAATAAAACCTTAAAGCGAATTTATCTGTTAGACATTAAACTGCATTTCCAATAATTGTAAAGTAGTTGTTCAATAACATACAATCAATATTAAAAAAATTCCTTCACTTCCTCCACTTCGTCTCAGATCAGGGTTTATATTGCGACCGTATAGTGTCTCAGACCAGTGCTGCACTAAATGCCATCATCCGGTGTGATTCTTGAATTCCCTGTAGTTAATTTGTAAGTTAAATGTGCATGATTGAAACCACTCCAGACGTAGTTTAGTTAGTTGTGAGTCCAACATCAAGTGCATGGTTAATACATGAGTTATCCGTCCCAGAAGCCCCCTGCACATCTCCACCATCTCTGGTTTCTCCTCTAGTCTTTCTCTAATAGAGGATACTGTTACCCATAGTGCTCTAGTGAGCATGAGAGACCAAACACATGTAGTGGAGTGTAATACGACTCAATTGTGTTGTGTAAGCAGACGTGGGAAAAGTTTACCTGTATGGTGTGTTGCTAAACTGTGTGCTTTAGGGGAAGACGGACATAGCTGTTTATACAGTATATGTATTTTAAGTCTAATGTTTACTTTCCTAAAGCATTTTCCTGGTCATATTATGCACGATTCATCCATGCATATTATTTGCGAGGACTCTTCACCATTCAATCAATTATATCAAAATCTTAATATCAAGTCCAGCAGTACATTTTTAAAAGTTGCACTGAAAAAAAAAAAACAATTAGAAATTGGTAGTAAAACTCAGAAACAAAAAATAGCAAGTTATAAAGTAAACAAGGAATTTTTTAAATACATTTTTTTTTCATGATGTGGTCAAATAATAAAGTATAATTTAAAAAATAAGCATTTTTAAGATTTTATGCGCATCCTGGCCTTTTCATGCTGCATTTTTATGCAGTATATACTATATTTTGCTGAAAATATTTGAGTAGAAACAATTTGCACTCAGAAATTACTAGTATATTAATTATACATTAAGTCATTTTTGAAATAGAAAAAAGTGTAAGTTATTTATTTGCTGTTTTTTCAAATGAAGTGGTCAAATAAAAAAAAAAAAGCATAATAAAAAATGAGCATTTTAAAGATTTTGTGCACATCCTGGCCTTTTTTAAAACATTTTTTAGATTTCTCATTAACTGGTAAAATAAAAAAAATTAGGGAAAGCATAATAAAAAAAACATTTTTAAGATTTTATGCATATCCTAGCTTTTTAATGCTGCATTTTTTTATGCAGTATATACTATATTTTGCTTAAATTGTGTGGAGACAATTTGCACTCAGAAATTGCTAGTAAAATTCCAAAACAAAAATAGCAAGTTATAAATTAAACAAGGAATTTTTAAAATAAAAAAAGTGTTTTTTTAATTAATTAATTTCTTTATTTTTTCTAATTTTTCATTGAGTGGTCAAATTATATGGATTTGTAAGTGCCTGATGCTAGTGTCAGTATCTAGAAAACCAGATGAATAATAGAGTTTACTTGCCATATTGCTAAAATTAAACACATTTTCTTAAGAATTTGGATCATTATGTTTATAGTGTGTTTAGTAAATGTTTTAGAAATGACCCAATGAAAAACCAATACAATACATTATTGCATACAGTATATTTTACAAGAAAATACAACTTCAGTCTTTTTACCTAATTTTGTGTTAAATTGAATGTGTTACTTCTTGTTTCTTTTAATTAATTGGGAAATTTACTAGCAGTTTATAAGTGAAATTGTTTCTGCACTTTTTTAGTGTATGTTTGCAAATTAAACTGCAACATTGCATAAAACATTTACAAATATTAGCAATAAAATAAAACGTTATTGCAACCTAGGAAAGCCTGTTTTTCTGTGCCTTTTGTTTTTTTATTTAAAAAAAAGTTTACAATTTGTAAAAACAATTTGCACTCAGAAATTACTAGAAAAATTCAAGTGGTCAAAAAAAAAGAGAAAAAAGCATGATTAAAAATAAGCATTTTATGCAGTATATAGTAAATTTTGCTGGAAACAATAAGCATTCAGAAATTACTAGTAAATTTAAAAAACAAAACAAAAATTGCCAATAAACTTTTAAGTTGAAAAAAGTCTGATCTTTTATTTTTGTCTTTTACTTATTTAAAAATTTTCATTAAGTGGTCAAATTTTTAAACAAAGATAAAAAAGCATATTATTAAAATCAATTGCAGTGATAACTAATAGATGTAATGAACTATATAATTTAAATTTCCTTAAAACCATGCTCATTTAAAACCTTACTTATGTGATCAAACACGCAGCCTAGAAAACACTTTCCGAAGAGCTTGTAACAAACCACTTGGGTTTAAGAAGAGTGACTCAGAGATTCTTTTCCCAAGATGCCTTGTGCAAATCACTGGATTCAAATTCTCACCCATTTGCTTTACAAGTCAGGAAATTCAAATCGCAGAGTAGTCGCCTTGCAGTTCTGGCGAGCGATTTGCTTGTGTTGTGTTGGAGGGAAAGAAGATTTTACTAGTGCAACCTGAACAAGAAACATGAGTGAGACTCTCAAAAACATTTTTAACCTAAATACGTGATCACGTGCATTAAAATAGACACCAGATTCACTCGAATAAACAATCTAGAAGGTATTTGGTAAGAAATATGTGACCATAAACCACAAAACCAGTTCTATGGGTCAATTTACTTAAATTAAGAGTTATACATAATGTGAAAGCTGAATAAATGGGGACAATATTTGGCGAGATCTGGAATCTGAGGGTGCAAAAAAATCTAAATATTGAGAAAATCACCGTCAAATTTGTCCAAATGAAGTTCTTAGCAATCTATTTCAATTTGCAATTAACTTTTGATATATTTATGGTAGAAGATGATCTATCTTAATATCCTAATGATTTTTGGCGTAAAAGAAAAATCGATCGTTTTGACCCAAACAATGTATTTTTGGCTATTGCTACAAAAAATTATATATAAAAAGGTCCAGGGTGACATATTTCATCTGAATTTACTTTGCATTTAATCTCATTGCTTTCTGGAAGAAATAGAGATGTTACAAAGATCTTATTTGCAATGTTTCTTTCCAAAAAAGCACCAAAACCTCTTTGCTTTTCCTCATGCATGCATGCACCAATGCATCTAGACAATCTGATTTCTTTAAAGTGTCAAATCAACCATCATTACTTGGACGAAAATCCAACTAAGAAGTCTTGAATCAGATTGAGCCCCTGGCTCGTTTACAGCTTTGCTGCTTTCTTAGACAAATATTAAACTGAATTTATACCGATTAGTAACAGTTAGCGGGGAAAAGTGGAGCAGAACAAAGCTTCATTTGATTAAGTCCTTTAAGTTAATGCATAATTTTGACTATACATTGCATCAGTTTGATGGCCGTTTTCACTTGTCGAAGGTCAAATTTCCGACCTTTTTATTTAAAACAGGCAAAACCTTATTGATGTATTTTACTGGATGTCATATCAGTGACAGGTCATAACAAAAAACGTTTACATTTCACCCATAATTGTCAATTTTGCACTGCAACTTTTCAGTTTTACTAAATTAACAAGTGACACTGAAGCTCTTGACTCAAAACACACACAAAAAAATGCTTTTTCATGCTGATCCAGTTCAGGTTCATGGCATGCACATCCAAGAGGAAACAAACTCTATCAATGCGATTGGCTGTTTCAACTGAACAGTGAGACTATTATTTAAACACTTGCCATATTGAATACTGAATTTGTTTAAAGCATTTACAACAAGTTTACAAAACTCTGTTTACACAAGACTAGATTCATGAGCAAGTTAGGCAAATTTGTTCTGCCTGTGCTTAATATACATTATAATATGTTATTATTTATTACTGTATATTGTATGTACACACACGCACACATATACAGTTGAAGTCAAAAGTTTACATAAACCTTGCAGAATCTGCAAAATGTTAATTATTTTACCAAAAAATGATACAAAATGCATGTTAATGTTTATTTAGTACTGACCTGAATAAGATACATATATTATAAAAATGACCCTGTTCAAAAGTTTACACCCCCTTGATTGTTAATACTGTGTTGTTACCTGAATTATCTATAGCTGTGTTTTTTTTTTGTTTAGTGAAAGTTGTTCAACTATTCAACAGTTAAACTGCCTGCTGTTGTTCAGAAAAATCCTTCAGGTCCCACAAATTCTTTTTCAGTTTTTCAACATTTTTTCTGTATTTGAACCCTTTCCAACAATGACTGTATGATTTTGAGATGCATCTTTTCACACTGAGGACAACTGAGGGACTCATATGCAACTATTACAGAAGGTTCGAACGCTCACTGATGCTCCAAAAGGAATAATTATGCATTAAGAGCTGGGGAAACCTTTTAAATTTAAAAATCAGGGTTAATTTAACTTATTTTGTCCTCTGGAAAACATGTAAGTATCTTCTGTAGCTTCTGAAGGGCAGTATAAGAAAAATGTACACATCTTTATTCTGTTCAAAAGTTTTCACCCCCGACTCTTAATGCATGTTTTTTCCTTTTGAAGCATCAGTGAGCGTTTGAACCTTCTGTAATAGTTGCATATGAGTCCCTCAGTTGTCCTCAGTGTGAAAAGACGGATCAAAATCAAACAGTCATTATTGGAAAGGGTTCAAATACACAAAAATGCTGGAAAACCGAATAATTTGTGGGACCTGATGGATTTTTTCTGAAGAACAGCAGGCAGTTTAACTGTTCAGGACAAACAAGGGACTCATGAACAACTATCACTAAAGAAAAAAAAAACAGCTGTGGATCATTCAGGCAACAACACAGTATTAAGAATCAAGTGTGTGTAAACTTTCGAACAGGGTCATTTTTATAAATTCAACTATTTTCTTTTTGTGGACTATATGTAAACATCTTTTATGTGAAATATCTTATTCGGGTCAGTACTAAATAAAAAATAACATACATTTTGTATGATCCCATTTATTTTAGTCAAATAATAACATTTAGCAGATTCTGCAAGGTGTACGTAAACTTTTTTCCCTAACCACCTTTACACTGAGCATCTTCTTAATAAATAACAATCAAAGTATCTTCCACACTGTTTTTGTACACATATAACCAAGGAAAGATAAGGCCGTATGTATCTCTGTCTCTCCTGACGGCAGTGAGATGCTCGCAGGAGCTGCTTGGTCTCTCCTCTCAGGTTGCACAGCAGCAGGTGAGTGTGATCTCAAAGGGATCCCTGTGTTCTCCTTCCCTTTTTTTTCTCGAACCTTCCCCCACGTGAAAGGGTTTCCATAGCGCGGCCCTGGGCGAGACCTTAAACCCGTTTCCCGAGACCGGCAGACTTTAGAAGCACCTGCACGCTCGTGTTCACGTTACGGCAGACCCGCAGACGCTCTTTGTGGTCGTGGGCGGTTGTTTAGTCTGTTGAATGGGAGTCTTTGTTCTCGTCGTCATAGAATGGAGAGTATGCGATGACGTGTGATAATTGTGCGTCGGTTAGCGCTGTAGATCAGGATTGTTGGATGGAGTCATTCACGGAACAGGGAAGAGTTGTACGCAACTGTATTTTTCCTTTTGTACACCCTTAACTCACAAACTCGCAGATACAGCTCATAGGTGTGTGTTGTTTGTTTTTAAAACCGAAGGTCTCTTTAAAGCATTCCTGAGATACTTGATGTTACAAAGTTGGCATGCATTGTGAACTAGTTTATGGAATTGATTGACAGTTAACTCATTAACACAAGCTGTTTGTTGACAGTCAAAGGCATGTTTTTGAGCTGTTAAATGTGTAAATGGTTCAGTGGCCGACTGAAGTGTTTGTGTGTGAGTGAATGAGGTCTCGTTCTCACCTGACGTGTTGATCAGGAAATATCAGAGTGAAGTATGCTGTACTGTATTCATACTGCAGCTGCTGGAAATAGATTTAAAGGTCAAACACGTCGGCTGGGAATTTGGCAGACCCAGTTCTAGTTACATTTTTAATAAAAATCATTTGTTTTTCCATTTATCCATCTTCCATCATTCTATCTATCTTTCTGTCCTTCTATCGTTCTATCTATCATTTGTTTTTCCATCCATCCCTCATTCTATATATCATTCGATCTAGGGGTGTGCGATATGACGATTTTTGATCGTGGACGATTAAAATGTCTCCACGATCTGCTTTTGAATAAATATCGTAGTATCGTGCTACAGTGTGTCTCCGTCTTAATATACTGGACATTCACTCACGGGACACTGCACTTATTCATATTCGCGATCACAAAAGTACATTTGAATGTGCTTCAAAGTCTTGCCGGTAAAATAACGCCATTTGGTCCGCGCGCTGTTCTGGCATGCGCTTCATGAGCGCGTAAACCTGAAGCACGTGCGCTAAAAGCCTGTCAAACAGCACCTGATTACTAAACTGAGCTATCTTTCGCGTTTAATTTGCTTATACGGTCAAAAACACGCAAGGATTACATATAAACACAGTCGGTTGTCTAAAGTGAAAGTAAACAGTTAAGAGAAAAACGGATGCGCGCCTGTATAGATGCGTGCAACTCTGCAACAGAGCTAAACATGCTGTCGATTGTCATTAAAGTGACAGTACACCCAAAAATGTTGTCACTCACATGTCCTAAATCTCTATTAATTTTTTTTCTTGTGCTTAACACAAAAGAATATATTTTGAAGAATGTGGGTAACAGTAGCTGGTCCCCACTGACTTAAAATAAATAAATAAAATATATGGAAGTAACTGGGGACCCAGCAACTGTTTGGTTACCCACATTATTCAAAATAAGTTTTATGTTCAGCATGTTTTATGCTTAAAAAAATGCGAGAGTGAGTAAATGATGACAGAATTGTCATTTTTGGGTGATGATACACTAATAAAACAAAACACAAAGGAAAATCACTCACTGCTCTTGACTGAAGAACTTCAATACAGTTGCTTTAAATGTTGCTTCCATGTATAATTTATGTTTATTTATAAATTTCTTGAATGCTACTGATAAATACATGGACTGTACCTGAAAATTAAAGCACTGTTTGTTTTATTTGTATAGTATGTGTATTTGTAACATGTAGCTTATCTTTGTTCTTATTTTTTTAAAACAAAGAAAATAATGACGAAGATTTTTTGTCTTCGCCCACTTTGGCTTAAATATCTGCCATTCTTTTTATTTTATATTTTGTTACCTTGTAAGGTTTTGGTTTTAAAATAGAAACATTAATTTGGCTGTACTACTCAGACAACTTGTAAAAAAGTAAAACCAACATGACAAAGAATCGTGATAAAATCGTGAATCGTGATATTTCTTGAAAAAATCGTGATATGATATTTTTACCATATCGCCCAGCCCTAATTCGATCCTTTTATCATTCTATCATTTGCTTTTCCATTTATCCATCTATCCATCATTCTATCGTTCTATCATTTGTATTTCCATTTATCTATCCATCCATCATTCTATCTATCCTTTTATCACTCTATCATTTTGTCTATCATTTGTTTTTCCATTTATCATCCATCCATCCACCCACCCACCCATCATTCTATCTATCATTTGTTTATTCGTCCGTCCGTCTGTCCGTCCATCCATCCATTGTTCTGTTCTTCTATAATTCTGTCGTTCTATCATTTGTTTTTCCATTTATCCATCCATCATTCTGTATCTTTCTATCCTCCTATCGTATCCTTCTATCATTCTACTGTTCTATCATTTGTTTTTCAATTTATCCATCCATCCATCCATCCATCCATCCATCCATTGTTCTATCCTTCTATCATTCTATCCTTCTATCATTCTGCTGTTCTATCATTTGTTTTTCCATCCATCCATCCATCCATCCATCCATCATTATCATCCTATCTATTGTTCTATCGTTCTATCCTTCTGTCATTCTATTGTTCTATCATTTGTTTTTCCATTTATCCTTCCATTCATCCATCCATCATTCTATCTTTTTGTCCTTCTATCGTTCTATCCTTCTATCATTCTATTGTTCTGTCATTTGTTTTTCCATTTATCCATCCATCCATCATTCTATCATTCTATCCTTCTATCATTCTACTGTTCTATCATTTGTTTTTCCATCCATCCATCCATCATCATCATCCTATCTATTGTTCTATCGTTCTATCCTTCTGTCATTATATTGTTCTATCATTTGTTTTTCCATTTATCCTTCCATTCATCCATCCATCATTCTATCTTTTTGTCCTTCTATCGTTCTATCATTCTATCATTCTATTGTTCTATCATTTGTTTTTCCATCCATCCATCCATCCATCCATTGTTCTATCATTCTATTGTCCGTCCATCCATCCATCCATCCATCCATCCATCCATCCATCCATCCATCCATCCATCCATCCATCCATCCATCCATCCATCCATCCATCCATCCATCCATCCATCCATCCATCCATCCATCCATCCATCCATCCATCCATCCATCCATCCATCCATCCATCCATCCATCCATCCATCCATCCATCCATCCATCCATCCATCCATCCATCCATCCATCCATCCATCCATCCATCCATCCATCCATCCATCCAATTGTTCTATCATTTGTTTTTCCATCCATCTATCTATCGTTTTATTGTTCTATCCTTCTATCATTCTGTCATTCTATCTATCATTTGTTTATCCATCCGTCCGCCCATCCATCCATCGTTCTGTCCTTCTATCATTCTATCATTTGTTTTTCCATTTATCCATCCATTCATCCATGCATCATTCTATCTATCCTTCTATCCTATCTATTCATTCTACTATTTGTATGAATATTTATAAATGTACACATTTTACAAATTTCTTTTCAAAATTAAAAATAAAAACAACATTTTGCCCTATAATGGTTTTTACAGAGGGATTTGTTGAATCTGAAAACTACTGTAGAAACTTTATTGTTAATTGTTATTAAACACATTTTGGGACTAAACCCATTCAGAAGTAAAATAAACTGAAACCGCCGTTACATAAGATGGAGATCCTTAACAAAACCTTCTCTGATGGATCCAGAATTTCTCCAGTGGTTCTCTCAGACCTCAACTTTTCGTTGCTAAAAATGTCACTCCTGTGGCATTACATCACATACGCAAAGCGAGTCGTGGATAAACATGGGTGTGTGTTTTGCATGCTGTGTTTCTTTCTCTTTCCGGGTGTGTGCTCTGTTATGCTCTTCACACAGCTCCGCAGGCAGCATCCTGCTAAAGTGTGTGTTTCAGCGCTGCGGGCCACGTTTAATAAAAGTATTGCTTGCTAGTTTGAATTCAGTTCTGCTGTATGATTAGTGTAACTTTATCACAGGCTTCACGGGTATTTAGCTTAAGGTACATCCCAAAACATTCCACTTCCCTTTGTTTTGCATAAAATATTAAACTAAGGAAAGGCGTCGGGTTTTGTTGTTGGTGAATGTTGTCAAGCAGTACATTGTGTGATGAAAAGGAGGACATATTTAAATATTTACAGAGGGATTCTTCCCTGCAGAACTTTTCCAAATTAATCTCTAATCACACAATGCATGGCATCAGTGTCGATGCTTTAGAGATGCTTGAGCGCTCAATTGGAACATGGACACCTCAGGTTTCCATAAAACCAGAGGAGGATCAGCCTGTGATTGTGGCGCCATTTGTGTCTGAGAAACTCATCAATCATTAAAGTCAACATCAAATCAAAATTGACCTTCTCACTGTTTACTAAAGACTGGATACTTTCCTAAACTATTTTTCTGGTCTTAAAATGTAAAAAAAAAAAAATCTGTAATATATGTTTAATATTTCTTAAAATGTACGCAATGTAAGTTACTTTGGATGCATAAATGCAAATGGATTAATGTGACCCTAGACCACAAAACCAGTCATAAGGGTCCATTTTTCTTTAAATAAATAAGCTTTCCATTGATTTCGGTTGGTTTGTCAGGATAGGACAATATTTGGCTAGGATGCAACTATCTGAAAATCTGGAATCTGAGGGTGCAAAAAAATCGAAATATTGAGAAAATCACCTTTAAAGTTGTCCAAATAAACTCCTTAGCAATGCATATTACTAATCAAAACTTAAGTTTTGATATATTTACGGTAGGAACTTACAAAAAATATCAAAATTACTAGTAGATTTAACAAATAATTTCATAGAAATGGCAAGTAACATTGGATTAAACATGAAATGAATCGTTTGAAGTCCCCCCCCCCCCCCATGTAAATTATTAAATAAAATGTTAAAGTAGAAAAAGTAAAATAGTATTTTTACTAATATTCTGTAATAGTAAAAAGAATATTCTAGAAACACTAAAAGAGTAAAACATAGTCCAATAATACCTACTTTATTTACTTGATTTTGTACATGTCAATTCTTTTTTTTTAATGTAAATTATTACATATTTTATTAATTCCAGTTTTTACTTATGGCCATGTTTTTTTTTTTTTTACGTTTTTTTTTTATTACTTAAAAAAAATCATCTCTGGTCAAGCACATTGTAGTGCCATGACTAAAAAATTTAAATAATTGTATATAATTGTAATAACAAAAAGTAATACATTTAATTAAACATTACATTTTGAATTAGAAAAACTGAAAAAGTATGAAATAGCATATTAATTACATTAAAGCTTTTCTTTAGTGACACACTTTTTTCCCCATGTACATTAAAGAAAAATACAGTGCAACTTTTAGTGATTTTTAAGTGCTATTTTGTCATGTAAATTATTAATAAATTTTAAGTAGAAAAAAAACTACAAAGACTTAAATTGTATTATATATTTGTTTTATGTACTTAGAAACTTAATCTTTTACAGTTATTTCTTTTTATGTTTATTATTATTATTATTATTATTATTATTATTATTATTATTATTATTATTATTATTATTATTATTATTATTATTATTATTATTATTATTTAACCTTGACCTATGTCAGTATTTTAAGAAATCATTCTTTTATACCAAAAATATAAAAAATTCTTTACTCAAAAGCATAAAGAGCCAATCAAATAAAAACAATATTTGGCCGAGATACAACTATTTGTAATCTGAGGGTGCAAAAAATAATCAAAATACTAAGAAAATCGTTTTTAAAGTTGTCCAGATGAAGTTCTTAGCAATGCATATTACTAATCAAAAATGAAGTTTTGAGATTTTTATGGTAGGAAATTTACAAAGTATCTTCATGGAACATAATCTTTTTTTCAAATTTTTTTTTTAATCCATACATTGTATTTTTGGCTTGTTTTGTGGTACATGGTCACTTTTTTTTTTTTTTGAGGAAATGTGTGCATTACATATGAAAATTAGTATCCTCAACTGACCCAGATCTTATCAGAACTAAACAAACTGTATGTTTTACTGTCCGTGTTTGTATGGCTGCATGTTTATCTGTGGTTGTCTGTGTTTTGTGACTGCTGGTGTAGAGTGATCTGGAGTTCATGTGGTCATACCTGTCAGGGTGCAGTCCTGTGTGACGTCAGACATCAGGATTCGCTTGACAGGAAGCATTATATCGAAACCATTGAAAAGTGCTGATATCATCTGAATATCTATTTACCAGCAGCACTTTTTGTCCTGTAAAGTGTCTCTGTGTCAAAGGTAGACTCGGTTTTTGTACTCAGTTTTTGCGTAATTAATTTCATACCATTCATTGTGATCATGAACAGATGACCTTCTGCAGGATTGAGAAATATATGAAACCCCATGATGATGATGAGGAAACAGTTCAAATTTAATTGTTTGATTTTAAAGCTCTAAATAGTCAAGCCTCATCTTATCTCACAGATCTTCTTACTCCTTTTTCATCTGTCTTCTGACAGGGCTTTTTTTAGTTGTCCCTTTGTCCCTCGTTCAGTTAAAAAACAAGTGTTAATAGGGCTTTTTCAGTTGATGCCTCCGTCTTTGGAATCAATTTCCATTGGAATCGCTTAGCACCTTCGTTTTTAATTTTTAAAACATTATTTAAAATATCTCAAATCGCAAATTATTAAATATTTTAAGAATTTAACTTTTTACATATGTCAATATTTTTAAAAAATCATTCTTTTATAACTTTTTATAACTAAAAAAAATGGGAAAATGGTTTCTCATCAAGTGCATTGTAGAGCAATGACTTTTTAAAACTGAAATAATTGTATATAATTGTAATTGCAAAGAAATAGCAAGTAACACAATGAATTAAAAAATAAAAATAGAAAAACTGAAATCGTATTTTTGTCAAACATACTCTAAATATTAAATAAATTAAATATTAAATATTAATATTAAATATTAAAACTCTAAATATTGACTCTATTTTCCCCATGTAAATGATTAAATAAAAAGTAATGATCCAGAACCACTGGTTACCAGTATTGTGTAAGAGTGTTGTATAGCCAGTATTACTGTGTGTAGTGGAAAATGTGTGTGTGTTTCTGCATGGCGTTAGCAAGCCAAATCAGTGTTTTGACATGTTGCTTCACGACACGCAAATCTGCCGATTATTGTCTCTCTGTGCTTTTATCTCCCTTTTAAAAAGTCTTAAAGTACTAATTTTCTCTTTTTTTTTTTTTTTTGGAGCAGAGGGTCTCTCAGGATGAGCGCTCGAGATCGGGCCACTTCCCAGGGTTCCCTGGATGAGCCGGATGATGAGGTGGTGCCCTACAGCGATGACGAGACGGATGAAGAGTTACAGTCAGAAGATGATCTGGATCGGAGTGAAGACCAGCTGCCAGAACCAGAAGTCAGACCCCCTCCTGCAGTCGGTGAGTTTAAGGACGGATCTGACGTGAAAGTGTCCTGTTAGTGTTTGCTTTGTGTTCTGATTGTGATTCTCTTCTCAGAGCCTGGCTGGACCCTCCGAGCGAATGACAGGGAATACTGCAACCAGCCACAGTTTAAGAAGAAGGTCTTTCTGTGCATGAAGAAAAGCAAATATTCTGTAAGTAAATGCATTGTTAGTTTTAGTCAAACCTGAATTGCTTGTTTGTGGACTACCGGTTTGAAATGATTAGAATTTTTTGTAATGTTTCTGAAAGAAGTCTCTTCTGTTGCATATGTAAAAACTCTAAAAATGTCAAATATTATTACAATTCAAAATAACTGTTTTCTATATGAATATATAGTAAAATTGAATATATTTCCGTTCACCATTTTTTTTAAGCATCATTACTCTAGTCTTTAGTGTCACATGATCCTTCAAAACTAATTTTAATATGCTGATTTTTTTTGTTAAAAAAAAAAAAAAATGTATTCCAGCAAGGATACATTAAATTGAATTAAACACAAAAGTGTTATTTGAAATTAATGCTGTTCTTTTGAACTTTATATTCATCAAATATTCCTGAAAAAATGTATCACCGTTTCCATAAAATATAGAAATGGCACAATTATTTTCAGCATTAATAATAATAATAATAATAATAATAATAATAAACAGAAGATAAACTATTATTTTAAAAAAAATCCATCAACAATAATTGATAATAATTGAGCAGCAAATCAGCATATTAGAATGATTTCTAAAGGATCATGTGACACTTGAAAAAATTCAGCTTTGCAATATATACAAACAGAAAACACTTATTTGAAATTGTAATAATATTTTATATTTTTACTGCATTTTTTCAGAGAATTCAGAGAAAAATGACAAAATTGTGAGATGTAAACTCAAAATTTTAAGAAATATCTAGATTTTATATGATAAACTCATCATTGTGAACAAAGAAGTCAGAATTGTCTGATTTTTCACAATTATCTTTCAAATTAAAAAATCTTTTAAAATTCACCTTAAATCACAGAAATAAAATTACAATGTACAATATATTTAAATAGAAATATTATTATGTGACATTGTTTTTATATTATTATGTGGCATTTTTGATCAAATAAATGCAGCCGTGGTGAAAGGGAGAAACTTCTTTCAAAAACGTATAAAAAACTTAATTCTTCCAAATTTTTGACTGGTGTTTTATATGGTAAACACATGTTATATGGTAAACATTTTATTTTATTTTTAGTGCTGGACACCGAATAATCATATATTTATTTTGAATGCATAAATACACATGTATATGTTTAAGAAAAATATGTTATGATTATATATTAAATATATTAATTATAATATAATGATATAAATATATAAATGCACTGTAAATACTTTAAAATATTTATGCTGTATATGTGTCTTTATATTTACATAATAAATATACACAGTACATGTTATACATGTTAACAAAAACTTTTATTTTGGATGAGATTAATCGTTATTACTCGTTGCCCAGCACTATTTTATTTTTATTTTTATTTATTTGTATTCTTTCTTTCTTTTATTTTCTTTTATTATTATTTTTTCATTTTATTTTCTTTATGTAATGTTGTTCTTAAAGTGAGCTTGTAACCAGAAGGCTATGACACTCAACTCTACAGACTGTCCTGGTAAATACTGCGAGTATCCTCGTATAAAACCATCTGCTAATGATTTCCCATCATTTACTAAACACTAAACGGCTTGCATGCTGGAGTTTTTCACTGTTTACATCACAAACAGTGAGTGTTTGAAGTGGGCCGATGTTTTCATGTGAAACTAAAGAAGTATAAAACGGAACCTATATTTTCACTACAGCACAATCATTTTGATATACGTTTCCTCTCATAATGGTCAAACCAGAGTTTAAAAGAACATTTTTAGTTTAGTTTAGTCTGAGAGGTGAATCTGAAATGTTAATGTACATAGAGTATCTGTTTTTCCTCTGTCAAATGTTTAATTTCTAGTCAGAGAAGTCACCTTTGAATTGAAATCTGCTGAAAAACAACAACATTATCACTTACTTTAGCTTCAAAGGTGACTTTTCTGTTTATTGATTACACTCGTGGCTCATAGCTCTACTCATAATGACTTAACCAATATTGCAAGTCAGCCTTAGTATTGCAGATCAGTCTGAGGCATTTATATTTTTGGAAACGCCTTTAGGAAACAGCAGAAAATGAACACGTCATGCATTTTAGTTTGTAATTCATCTTTGTGCTCTTATCTGTTCCGCCGAGTTAAATAACTCTGAAATCTCTGGGCTTGGCCTCTATTAAGGTCTAAACGGAGAGTTTTATAGTCATTTTCTTACATAATTTACATGTTAAACACGCAACAGCTCCGTTCGGAGTGGCAGAGTTTAAGATCTTTGGTATGACAATTATCTGAAACTGGAAGAACGAGTCCTGCGTGTGTCAAATGTCCTGAGGTTTGCTGTGTATCACATGTGTTCAGCGTGAGATCTAAGCAGCGTAGGCTGGATTTGTCTTGAGGTTGAAATGTTACCCTACGAGAGCAGATATAGATGTGTTGTGATTTACATCTATGGAAATCAGATGGGTTTGGTTGCTAAAGGTATGAACGAGTGAATGGAACTGAAATAGAAAGACTGGGAAAAGGGAACTAAAATAGAAAAACAGGCAAATTAAATGCAGAGACGCATTGAATCAGACTCATGAATCTATAGCAGTGGTTTTGAATCTGTGGAAGCTTGTTTCAGTCACAGAATAAAAAATAAAAAAGGTAATTGTGACTTTTTAACTTAGGTTTTTTTTTTTTTTTTTTTTTTTTTTTTTTGGAAGGTTCAGAGTTTATGTCCCACAATTCTGGCTTTCGGGCAATTCTAAGAAAAAAAGTTGCAATTCCCTTTAATATTAATATTATTTTTGTTACTATTATTATTTTGTTAATCTTTTTTTTTTCATTTTCTGGCAGTGGAAAAAAAAAGAATTTTGAAACTCAGAATTCCAATAAAAAAGTAACAATTCTATAATAATTTATTTAAATGATATTAAATTAAGTAATAAAAATAA
>NC_133379.1:38729464-38750655 GCF_049309525.1 Garra rufa
TTTATATATTATTATATATATATTATATAACAATATTATATTATTATTATATATATTATATAACATTATATATTTTTTGCAACTTATATTAAACGACATTATATATATATAAAAACAGGAAAACAATTGATAAAAATTGATAAAATATAATATTGAAATAAAATATATATTTATAGACTGTACATTTTATATATTTGTTTTTATTTATAGAGCATGCATGTATAGCGTAATAACACAATGCAATAAATTCTTTGTCATCTCCCACCCTAATATCTTCTCATCTCTCTCTCATTCTCCCTGCAGATCTTTGTGTTGTTGATTTTGATCTGTGCTGGTCTGGCCATCGGACACACGTACTGGTACGAGAGCATCGGCTCTAAAGCCTGGTATCTGTACGACGGCCTCGACTACAGTTCATCTTACCGAAGGCTTCCTCAGTTTCTGGGCTACATCATCATCCTCAACACCATGGTGCCCATTTCTCTCTACGTGAGGTAGGTTAACTGTCTTTTCTTCTGCTCTCTGAGCACAAAGATACCATTAATTATCAGATAACTGACTGGTTTTTGTTCTATCAGCGTGGAGGTGATCCGCTTGGGTCAGAGTAAGTTCATTAACTGGGATCTGCAGATGTACTACGCTGACAAAGACACGCCGGCCAAAGCCAGAACCACCACGCTGAACGAACAGCTGGGGCAGATCGAGTACATCTTCTCTGATAAAACCGGCACGCTCACACAGAACATCATGGCCTTTAAGAAGTGTACCATTACGGGACGCACTTACGGTGAGACAAACGCAAACCTTGCTTTTATAGGAACAATATAAGCAGAAATGGTTCTTGAGGAATTTGACCCTATAAATCCTGCTCTATTTGATTTGATATTACAGTTTCTAAGGACTATGATCAAGATGATCTAAACTTGTTGTAAACAACAGTGTTATTATAGTTCAAACTAAAATCATATGTAAAGAATATATTGGTTACTTTTAAAAAAATGAATAAAATAAAAGGGAAATAAATTTTGTATATATACAAAATAAAAAAATAAACGAATAACTTGCACAAAAAATATAATTTATTTATTTCTATAATTTATTTGAGTTTTATTTTATTAAATACATTTTATTATACATGCGCACACACACATATACACACTTATATATGTATTTGTTTATTTATTTATTTATATAAGAAGCTATTATTAAAAAGTAATAGCCAGAATATTTATAAAAACTATAAAAGACATTCAGATGTCTGTTAATTCATTTTTAGAAAGTAAAATAACTTAAGAATAACATAAATATTGTTAGGAATATTTATGGAAGTTTGTTAATTAATCATTTATAAAGAATTTATTTATATATTGCATTTATTTTTTATTTATATAATGATTATTATTATTATTTATACATTATTTTATATTTATATTTTGACTTTTATTTTTGTATATATAATTTTTTTTTATTCAGTGTTTGTATTTATAAAGTGAATTTCTAGTTTATTTATTAATTATAATTCAAATGAAAATGAAAACTATATATATAAATAATAATGTAAATAAAAATAAATTTTAAATATTTATATGTAATTACCCATGTGCAATTTTTTAGAAAAATCATGTTGAAAAATGTGAGCATGAAACATGATTATCATTAATTGTTTCGTGCTCACATTTTTCAACATGATTTTTCTAAAAAATTACGTATAGATAATTGTATAATTGAGCAGCTTCTGTGCCGTAAGTGTATATGATCATCAGGCTTTTGAGGAATGTTTATTTGTTCATTTCTTAATCATCATTCTATTGCATTGCATTGCATTGTATGTTTTGATCATCAAACTAAGCATTAAAGCATCAATTAAATATAAATGTCATCTTTCTAAGACATATTATTTGAGTGACAACTTATATTACTATAACTTTATGCAAGTCTCTGCTATAGTGTTATAAAGATCTCATTGATTTACATTACAAGCATCAAAATTTCATCACTTTTTTTGCTCAGTTTTTTTTTAATATTCTTTATAATTCTCACTATATTATACTATTTGAGACTAAAAACGTCTGAAGATGTAAATCAGGCTTTACAGGGTTAAAACATGCAGTCGTGTCGACTGAAATTTAACCACATTTTTTTATTGAGGTTTTATCTGTCAAACCAATCAATGCATTTAAATCAAGTGTTTGAATGTTAAATGCATTTGGACGAGTATCAAAGGCGTGTCATGTGTCCGATCTGATATAATCCTTGGTTTATATGGTTTATATCAGCCCTCAAGTTTGTGTTTGTGACTCCAGAGACATGTGTGTGTGACTGTGGGAGAGATTTGGGGATTTAGTTTCACAGAGGTCAGGTTTCTGACCTGGATGGGTTTAAAACACCCTGACATCTTTAACCTTGCTGTAAAATAACTTGGTACAGTATGTTTTGTGCTTTGATAGCACTCCTTTTCCTTAATTACATCACATGATTAGAGGCAATTATAGTTACTGATGCTTATAAACCTCTAGCAGTGAGTGTTAAATGAGTGCCTCGTGTTTAAGACGGCATGCTAAGTTAAAAGGTATCTTGAGACGACTCATTCCATGCTGTCTGCACTCACAAGTGTGCTTTAGTGTGTTATCATTTAACGATATTTAGTGTCACTGCTTTAATTACTCAGTGGACTTAATTAGCGTGAGAATTGACAACTCTTTATGTTTATCCGTAGGTGAGCCCACCAGTGCTGATGGTGTGTCCTTGGATCGTGGAAAGGTATTACTTCAGTACTTAAAATTGCTTGTTTATTTTATAAATTTTATTATAGAGTGTATTTATTTATTTAATAATTATTCTATATTAAATTATTCTATAATTAAAAAAATATTAGTAATTAATTAAATCAAATAAAACTATAAATGCATATAAATGTGTCATTTATGAATTACACTGTCATTTATAGTTTATTTGATTTATTTAATTTATTATTTTTTAATTAAATAGTAGATTTCCTTAGTTTTATTGATTGATTTGATTGATTTTATTTTATTTATATAGTACATTTATATAGTTTTATTTATTGATAATATTTAATTTTTACTTAGAGCGTAAAATTATATTGTTTTATTTATTTTAGTTTTATTATTTTTTATTTATAGAGAGTACTTTTCATAGAGAGTGCATTTAGAATTTTATTGACTAATTTATTTATTGAGTGTTTTATTACATTTTGTTTAGTGAGTACATTTTTATAGAGAGAGAGAGAGGTTTTTATTTATTTTTTACTTTCATAGAGAGTGCGTTTATAATTTTATTGAGTGTTTTATTACATTTGGTTTATAGCGAGTATGTATATATGTATGTATATATATTATAATATGATATATATTTGATTGGTTTTTATTTATTTTTATTTATAGAGGGTACAATTATATAGTTTTATTTATTGATTTTATTTTTATTTATAGCAAGTACTTTTAAATTTTCATAAAAAGTGCGTTTATAATTTTGATTGTTTTTTTTTTATTTATAGAGAGTACAATTATATAGTTTTATTGTTATTATTTTTTTTATAGCAAGTACTTTTACAGCTTTCATAGAGAGTGCATTTATAATTTTGTTTATTGATTATTATTATTTATTGGGATTTTGTTTATTATTCATTATTAATTGAGTGTTTTTATTACATTTGGTTTATAGCAAGTACATTTCTATATTTATTTATTTTTATTTATTTATAGAGGGGACAATTATATAGTTGTATTTATTGGTATTATTTTACTTTTATTTATAGCGAGTACTTGTACAACTTTTATAGAGAATGTGTTTATAATTTTTTTTTGATTATTATTGTATTTATAGAAAGTGCATTTATAGTTTTAAGTGTTTTTATTACATTTTGTTTATAGCAAGTACTTTTATATATTTGATTATTTTAATTAATTTAATTAATTTATTTTTATTTATAAAACATGCATTCAGTATTTATTTGATTAATTGTTTATTTATAGGGATTCAATTTATTCATTTTAGAGAGTGAATTTTATTCTTACAGAGTGCATTTATTTATTTTATTTATTACGTATTTAACATATGTGATTATTCGTTTTTTTTTTTGTTTTTTTTTTGTCAAAATGTTTGATTGATCACTTATAATTATTTAACTTTCTCTCTAATTTTCACTCAGTATGTGGATTTCAGTTGGAATAAGTATGCTGACAAGAAGTTCCAGTTTGAAGACAGTTTCCTCGTGTCCAGTATCCGTTCGAAGAAGGATCCGCAAATACTGGAGTTCTTCAAACTCCTGTCCTTGTGTCACACCGTCATGGTTGAGCAGAAAGGGGGTGAGAGTCTGCTGACATTATGCAATTATAAACTGTTCACACAGTAATAGAAGCATTTTTGCTTTCATCTTAGATTTATTTAGCAGAAAATGCAGCTGATAGTGAAGTTAATTTGTGCACTGCATATTTACTCTTTCTTCAGAGGAACTGGTGTATCAGGCCGCATCTCCTGATGAGGGCGCTCTGGTCACGGCCGCTCGCAACTTTGGGTTCGTGTTCCTGTCCCGAACGCAGGACACCATCACTATTATGGAAATGGACCATGAGGAGACCTACGAGATGCTCGCTCTGCTCGACTTCAACAGCGACCGCAAACGCATGTCTATCATCCGTGAGTCTTTTTGTTCTTCACTTTCTGTCTGTCAGTCGCTGTCATCTGTTTCTCACTCTTATGTGTTTTTGTGTGTAGTGAGATTTCCAGATGGTAAAATCCGTCTGTACTGTAAGGGCGCAGACACTGTGATCTACCAGCGACTCGATCCCAATACCAAGAACAAAGAAACGACGCAAGAAGCTCTAGATGTGAGTACCAAGAATTTAAATAAATGCATTAGCATATGATAATGAGGTTCAGCATGCCATTGCCATGCTCAAATGAAAATGAAAACAGAAACACTGTAATCCTGATTTAAAGTCTTTAGCAGATGTATGATTGCTTTTTGTGAAGAACAGACCAAAAACGTTGATGCACCATGGCAATGCCACCAATGATAACTTAAGAAGTTTAGAAAAAACTCATTTTGAGAAACAGCCTTTAAAGATCTGTATTATAATTGAAACATAAATAATGTGCAAAAATAAAATCGAATGATATGAACAAACCTCTAAGTAAAAACCTTTAGAATATAGATAGGAATAAATCTGTAGATTTTGGTGCATGGAAGTGCTGCTGAAGTTGAGAAAAAAGTAATTTCGAGATTCAGCCTTTAAAGATCTGTATTATAATTGAAACATAAATAATGTGCAATAATAAAATCGAATGATATATGAGCAAACCTCTCTGTAAAAACCTTTAGAATATAGATAGGAATAAATCTGTAAATTTTGGTGCATGGAAGTGCTGCTGAAGTTGAGAAAAAAGTAATTTCGAGATTCAGCCTTTAAAGATCTGTATTATAATTGAAACGTAAATAATGTGCAATAATAAAATCGAATGATATATGAGCAAACCTCTCAGTAAAAACCTTTAGAATATAGATAGGAATAAATCTGTAAATTTTGATGTATGTAAGTGCTGCTGAAGTTGAGAAAAAAATTATTTTGAGAAACAGCCTTTAAAGATCTGTATTATAATTGAAACATAAATAATGTGGGTAACACTTTACAATAAGGTTCATTAGTTAAACATTAGTTAATGTATTAACTAACATGAACTAACCATGAGCAATACATTAGTTACTGTATTTACTAATCTTCATTAACGTTAGTTAACGGAAATACAGTTGTTCATTGTTTGTTCATGTTAGTTCACACTGCATTAACTAATGTTAACAAGATTTTAATAATGTATTAGTAAATGTTGAAATTAACATTAACAAAGATTAATAAATGCTGTTTAAGTGCAGTTCATTATTAGTTCATGTTAACTAATGTGGTTAACTAATGTTAACTACAAACCTCTAAGTAAAAACCTTTAGAATATAGATGGGAATAAAACTGTAAATTTTGGTGCATGGAAGTGCTGCTGAAGTTGAGAAAAAAATTATTTTGAGAAACAGCCTTTAAAGATCTGTATTATAATTGAAACATAAATAATGTGCAATAATAAAATCGAGTGATATATGCACAAATTTCTAAGTAAAAACCTTGAGAATATAGGTGGGCATATAAAACTGTTCATTTTGGTGTATGTCTGTGCTGCTGAAGTGGAGAAAAAACTCATTTTGAGAAAAAGCCTTTGATTAAAGATAAGTATTGTAATTGAAATCTACAGACATAAATTGATAATCAAATAAAGAATTAAACATTTTCTTTCCACTATTCTGAAACAGTACATTAAGAAAAGTCAAACAGCCCAAATTCTCAAAATTGTCTGGTGCATGAAGATTTTCTGTAGCGTCTTGCTTTAAAGCAGAATTGCATGCATTGTGTGCTAAACGGTTTGATTTTTCTTTCAGATCTTTGCAAACGAGACCCTGCGAACTCTGTGTCTGTGCTATAAGGACATCAGTCAGGCGGAGTTCGAAGCCTGGTCTCAGAAACACCAGGCCGCCAGCATTTCAATGGGAGACCGTGAGGAGGCTCTGGACGTGGTGTACGAAGAGATTGAGAAAAACCTTCTGGTATGGAAATAAGAAAGGAAAAGCATTACTCATTTCAGTGACTAGTGATCAATTGATATATTAGTCAAGCTCATTAACCTGCCAGTGTTTGGCTAATTGCTATCGGCTGATGACCATGTGCTTGAATGATTAATGTTTGACATTTACATTCATTCATTTAGCACACATTTTTATCCACAGTGACTTAAAAATGAGAGTAATATAATAGTTAGAATGTTAAAAACTGTTATTTATGTTGATTCATTCAGCTGATTGGAGCGACAGCCATTGAAGATAAACTTCAGGACGGTGTTCCGGAAACCATCGCAAAACTGGCCAAAGCTGATATCAAGATCTGGGTTCTGACTGGAGACAAGAAAGGTAAGCGATGAACGTGTAAAATATTGAGTTAGTTTAAAGGAGGTAGGTTTGATTTCTAATAGATTTTGTTTGTCTCATATTCAGAGACCGCTGAGAACATCGGCTACTCCTGCCAGCTGCTGACCGACGACATGAAGATCCACTACGGAGAGGATGTGAAGTACGTTTCAGCCGACGGCACCTCAAGGTGGCAGCATAGAGATGGTCCATCTGGTTTCTAATGTCCAGATGTTTCTCTGTGTTTCTCTCTCAGTGTTCAGCTGAGGAACAGACAGACCCAAAGGCGCAACGACCCTCAAGGACGCAATAAGAAGCTGAAGGAGCAGTTTTTCCCAGAGAACGGCAAGAACGCACTTATCATCACTGGAGGCTGGCTGGTACGTTCATCGAACACTAATCGACCCCTAAACACTAATCAAACCATTCGATTTGACATGAGGTTGATTTATTTTAGTTCAATAATCAGCTGCGTGTGAAATTAAATCGCTTTGGCTTACATGTACACTTTTGTCAAATAAACAAAATCAAACTTAGACACAACTATCAATTTATACAAAATCGTTCTAAAGTTTTTGATTCAGACCATTTTTTGATAGTTAATGTAATATGAATTATGTTAAAATCTTTTTAAGTAAAGTTTAAGTTAGTATTGTCTAAACTGATTTAATTTAAGTAATATCATGAATGTCTCATTTGCTAAATTGTACAGAAATATTAGCATTATATTATAGTTTTTTTGTACTTGTTTTAATATATTCAAAAAAAGTAATTTTAAAGTATTTTACATTAGAACTGTTTTTACTATATTTTTGAATTAAATAAAATCAAACTTAGACAAACTATCAATTTATACAAAATTGTTCAAAGGTTCTTGACAATAATGTAATATGCATTATGTTAAAATGTTTTCAAGTAAATTTTAAGTTAATATTGTTCAAAAATATTGTATGTTATATATAATATATTAAATTGATTAAACATCAAATAAACAAAATCAAAGATAAAAAAAAAACGTTCAGTTTATCCAACTAAAGACTGGAGTAATGATGCTGGAAATTCAGCTTTGCATCACAGGAATAAATTACATTAAAAAAATAATAATAATACATTAATACTGTTTTTATTATATTAATGAATTTATATAAATGTTTACAAAACCGTTCAGATTTTAAGTTAATATTGTCTAAACTGTTTTAATTTAAGCAACTTTATGAATGTCTCATTTGCTGAATTGTTTAAAACCATTGGTATTATATAATAGTTTGTCATGTATATTTCTTAAAATCAAACATCAAATAACAGAATCAAAGATAAAAAAAACTGTCAATTTATCAAACTGAAGACTAAAGTAATGATGCTGGAAATTCAGCTTTGCATCACAGGAATAAATTGCATTTTAATATATATTAAAATAAAAAATTGTCAGTTTAAAGTGAAATAATAATTTACATTTACTAGTGTTTTGAAAGAGACAAAAACAAACAAAAAACAAAACAATTTTTAAATAAAAAAAAGATTTTATTTTATATTTTTCCCCTTTCTCCCCCAATATAATTTGGCTGGACAACAAATTATATGACTGTGGAACAAAAAAAAAAAAAACTAAAATTCAATAGATAATTAAAACAAGAGAAACACTGAAATTAAAAAAATTCAGTGAAAATAAAATGTTAAAATATATTGGCATTATCTAATAATTTTTTCTTTTCTCACAGAAGACTGATTCTAAATGTACATACTGGCCTTAGTATTACCTTTAAAATGAAAATTAAAAGTTGATCAGAACAACAGGAGGTGAATAAAAGTTTTTATCTTGAATTATTAGTCTAAAGCACTTTTTTTTCTGTGCAGAATGAGATTCTGTACGAGAAGAAGAAGAAGCGCCGTCGCTTGCGTCTGAAGAAGCTCAGGAAACGCCACCATAACTCCACCAACCCTCCGGACAGCAACCAGCCCGTTGATGATTGGGAGAAAGAAAAGAGACAGGAAGATTTCGTGGACATGGCGTGTGAATGCAGTGCGGTCATCTGCTGTCGCGTCACACCCAAACAAAAAGCCAATGTGGTCAGTCTGGTCAAACGCTACAAAAAGGCTGTGACTCTGTCCATCGGAGACGGAGCCAATGACGTCAACATGATCAAGAGTGAGTGAGAGCCCAATCTGATTCCTCATCCCCACCTAGTGTCATTCAGATACTATTAGAGCGTTTTTTTTTTAAATAGAGTTTCTATTGTTTTATATTTTCTGTTATCATGATAATTTTTGATAAAGTTTTAGTATTTTTGTCATGTGTTTTTTTCCTTTTTATGCATTTATTAATTGCATGTATTTATTTTTTTAAGTAGAATTATTTATTTCAGCAGGGTGTCCTTAAAAAGTCTTAAAATGTCTTAAATTCAGATTAGATGGGTCTTAAATATTTTTTTTGTCACTTTACCGCTAAAATATCTTCAGTCTGATGAACCTAATGACTGTTTCCCCCAAACATTTCTTGTTTGTAAATTCATAAATGTGTTTAAAACATTAATCTTCTAACATCATTTATATATTATTTATCGCACTTGTAATTTTGCAGTGTAAATTATTTAATCTGCCTGGTAACATCCCTATAGAATTTATTGTTGAATAGAAATAATTTGAAATTAAAGGTAATGCATACATTAAAAAATTAAAAAAATAGGCCTTTAGAAAGGTAAATAAAAAAATATGCAGATTTAAGTATTTAAAAGTTAAAAAAATTGCTTATAAAATATTTTTGTGTGCAATATTGTCTGCTGAAATGGGAAGTTCACTGTATATTGTTAAGTAAATATCATTAATGACATTTTAGTTTTATAAATTATTTTCCTTTTTACATTAAACACATTAAATCATACATATACTGTATGTATGTAATATTATATGTGTTTCCATTACAGGTTTAGGTCTTAAATTTCATATAAGGTGGTACTAAAATTTGTAGAAAACCTTTAGTTTTAGTTATTTTATTATTTAAAGTAAAACTAAACCTAAATTAGAAATGTTTTTTGGCAACTAGCTGAATTTATCTTATTTTATTTATAAGGGAATCAACTTCCTCAAAGTATTAATTAGTTTGAAGTGTTTTCTCAAGAGTATAAAGTGCAATTGTAGAGCTAACCTCTCCTTCCTGTGTTCCTCTGCAGCTGCGGACATCGGTGTAGGTATCAGTGGTCAGGAAGGGATGCAGGCGGTGATGTCCAGTGATTATGCCTTTGCTCAGTTCCGTTACCTTGAGCGCCTCCTGCTGGTCCACGGACGTTGGTCCTACATCCGCATGTGCAAATTCCTGCGCTACTTCTTCTACAAGAACTTCGCCTTCACCCTGGTGCACTTCTGGTTCTCCTTCTTCAATGGATTTTCCTCACAGGTAAGAGAGAGATCTACATTCAGAATTGATGAAATATTGCCTCAACATTAAGGGCATAAAATTTGAACGGTATCTGAGTTCATTTACTTTTGACCTACTAGCTGAAAACTTATTGTCTGATTCTCAGGCCCTATACTGTAGCTCTGAAGGAAATTATATAATAATAAAAATAATAATATTTTACATATTTTTTAATATTTATTTTATTTTTCAATTGTTTTATAATAATAATAATAATAATAGATTAAAAAAATATTATTATTATTATTATTTATTGTTTTCTTATTTCTTATTTAGCATATTTTAATGTATTTATTTTAAACTGCAGTTTTATTAAAACAGTAATATATTTTGTTCTTACTACTACTAATAATAAAATAATAATAATAACAATAAAATATTATCACTATTTTTATTGTTGTTGTAGTTATAAATTATTTTATATATTTATTTTACAGCGTAGTTGTATTACAATAGTAATGTATTATTATTATTATTATAATTATTATTCCTAAGACAGAAATAAATTGCTATTCTGAGAAAAAATTATATAAATTATTTTGCATATTTTTAAAATATATTTTACTGTTCGGGTGTTTTACAATATTATTATTTTTTTTTATCTTAACTAGTAGTAGTATCAATAATAGTAATAATAATAATAATAATAATAATAATAATAGCAATAAAAATATTATCACTATTTTTATTGTTGTAGTTATAAATAAATTATTTTATATCTTTATTTCACAGTCTATTGGTATTACAATAGTAATATAGAAACATAAATATTATTATTATTTTTTATAAGACAGAAATATACTGCTATTTTGAGAAAAAATATTTTACATATTTTTAAAATATTTTACTGTTTGGGTTTTTTACATTAGTAATATATTTTTATCTTAACTAGTAGTAGTAGTAGTAGTAATAATAATAATAATAATAATAATAATAATAATAATAATAATTATTATTATTATTATTATTATTATTATTTTTTTTTTTTTTACAATAGTAATATATTTTTATCTTAACTACTAGTAGTAGTAGTAATAATGATAATATGATAATAATAATAATAATAATAATAATAATTATTATTATTATTATTATTATTATATTTTTTTCTCTAAAAGAAAAAATAAATTTGAAATTATTTTATGATATATAGTTGTATATTATTTTTATAATACTATAGACTAATATATAAATATAATAATGTAACAATCATTTTATATTTAGAATTAATATTTATATATTATATAAATATAATACTTTTAAAATAATTATATTATATTGTATGTTTATTATATATTATATAATATTAAACATTTTTCTTTTCACATCTTCACTTAAGCTAGAGTTTAACCCTAAAGCTTTTATTTTGATGAAAAACTGTGGGGAATCCTTTTAAGTTTCTGTAACAACAAACGCTTCTCATTACAAATCTAGTGAAATTCTGTAATCATCTGTCCACAAAAATGTTTAAATTATGTCAAATGTGACTGGCACTGTTGTCCCCAAATGAATTAAACTTATAGCACATGCACTGAAGTAGAAAAGTTGACACTTTATTGTGTGTGTTCTGCAGACGGCATATGAAGACTGGTTCATCACCCTGTACAACGTTTGCTACAGCAGCTTGCCTGTTCTCCTTGTCGGCCTTCTGGATCAGGTATCGCTTCCTTACCTGCTTTAATCTGTGCTAAACTCACAATAACATCCAAACTAACACCCCTGACTCATTTCCAGCCTTTAAACCGCCTCTTTTTGTTTCTGTAGGATGTGAATGACAAACTGAGTTTGCGTTTCCCGAAGCTATATCTTCCCGGGCAGCAAGGATCGTTGTTTAACTACAAGAACTTCTTCATCAGTTTGTTCCACGGCATCTTCACGTCCCTCATGACCTTCTTCATCCCGTACGGCGCCTTCCTGCAGACCATGGGACAGGACGGCGAGGCTCCGTCCGATTACCAGTCATTCGCTGTGGTCGCAGCTTCATCGCTCATCATCACCGTCAACCTGCAGGTGCCTGATTGGTCCATTTTGATCATGTGACAACGTCTCCACATTTCTAACTCGAATTATACTTGAATGTTAACCGGATCTTCAAAAAGTTGTAGATCTGCAATCGAAAGAGGTTGTTCTCATTGATCTAACGGAATATTGTGTTTTTATGATCCAGATCTCGTTGAACACCTCCTACTGGACGTTTGTCAACTGTTTTGCGGTGCTGGGCAGTATAGCTATT
Organism: Garra rufa; assembly: GCF_049309525.1. Classification (NCBI taxonomy): domain Eukaryota; kingdom Metazoa; phylum Chordata; class Actinopteri; order Cypriniformes; family Cyprinidae; genus Garra; species Garra rufa. The sequence goes on from NC_133379.1 coordinate 38,742,077, forward strand.
TACTTCGGCATCATGTTTGACATCCACAGTGCAGGAATCCACGTCATTTTCCCAACCACCTTCACTTTCACAGGTGGGTCATGAAGTCCTACTAACATTTATTGCAAAAAATCTAGTGGTGGTTTGCGTAAAAGAACTGACGCTCCAAAAATGAAACCTAAAACAAAACTAAAAATAGCCCATGCTTTTCTTGACACATGATGGTCTAAGATTGGGATTGGTGAGATGAATTAGCAAAAATATTACAATATGAGCAAAAATTGTATGATTATTGTTATTTATACGGTTTCTTTTGTATATGATATACATGTTTTATAGAAACCATAGCTAGAAACTATACCTAAATTAAAAGTTAAAAAGTAACAGACACAAAATTACTAAAAATGAAATAAAATTCAAATTAAAACCTAAAAAAGGCAATAGTAATATATAAAAAAAAACTGAAAGAAAATGACAATGCAAAAATAAAACTGTTAAAATTTTAACTACAATTAAAATGAAAATCTGAAAATACAAAAATAAATGCTAATAGTAATAAATTGCATAGCAACATTATTGAAAATTATAATGAAAACCTGAAAAAAATCAAGTAGAGCTTAAATAAATGTTAAAGTAAAATTTCCAAAAATAAATAACTGAAATAAATAAATAACAAAAACTGAAAAAAGTAATAAGAATGACAAATGTAGAAAAAAAATGCTAAAATAAAATGGAAGCCTGAAAATACAAAAATAAATGCATATTTATTTCTGGAAATTAAAGTAGATTGTTCAATAAAAAAACGAAGATAAAATAAAAGTAAAAAAGTAATATTAACAATTATTATATTATAGTAAAATTTAAAAACTAAAATTTCCAAAAAAAAAAAAAAAAAAATGAAAAGCACATGACGAAATTACTAAAAGTTAAAATAAAATGAAAATAAATAAAATCAATTAAATTCCAATAGTAGTATATAAAAAGAAAACTGAAAGTAATAAAAATGACAAATGCACACAATTAAATTGCTAAAAATTGCATAGCAAAATTACCTGAAAAAACCCCAATAGTAGCACTGAAATGACTGGAAATGAACCGGAAATTAATGAATAAAAAACAAACAAAAGCTAAAATAAGTAAAAAAAAAAAAAAAAGTAATATTTTTTTTAAAAAGTAATAAAAATTTCACATGCACAAAATAAAATAGCTAATTTAAATGAAAACCTGAAAATACAAAAATAAATGCTAATAGTAATATTTAAAAACAAATAAAACGACATAAGGGCATAACTAAATTACTAAAGCTTAAACTAATATTTAGATGAAAACTGACTATAAAGCATTTATAAATACTATTATAGTATGTAAATATTACTAAAATCTAGATTTTTTTTGTCATTTTGAAATGAACGGGAAATTAATTAAATTAATAAAAAACATAAAACAAATGATCTTTTTTTAAAAAGTAATCAAAATGACACATACACAAAATAAAATGGCTAAAATAAACTAAAAGGAAAATGAAAACCTGAAAATATAAAAATAAATGCTAATAGTAATATTTAAAAACAAATAAAATGACAAAAGTGCATAGCAAAATGACTAAAGCTTAAACTAATATCTAAATAAAAACTGACTATAAAGCATTTATAAATACTGTTGTAATATTAAATATTATTAAAATCTCACGTTTGCTGTAACCTTCCATGGTGACACATCTGCACTATTATTTTGACTGTTAAATCTCAAATAGAGACCATAATATGAGTTGATGTGCAACCTGATTATTGTTTTAACCCATAGGCGCTGCGTCTAACGCTCTGAGACAGCCGTACCTGTGGCTAACCATCATCCTGACGGTGGGAATCTGTCTCCTTCCTGTCATCTGCATCCAGTTCCTTTATCAAACCATCTGGCCCTCGGTCGGAGACAAGGTGAGATCCTCAAATCACACAATGACCAAAAATCCTCTGGCTTAAATACAGTATAGTATAACAAATTCAGAGAAGTTACAGCCTCACATTCTTCCCGCAGGTCCAGAGGAACAGGAAGAAATACGAGCACGAGGATGAAGAAGAAGAGAGGAAAAAGAAGAAGCCAGCGTTCCAGCGCGGCGGACGATCCCGCCGCTCCGCTTACGCCTTCTCGCACTCTCGCGGCTACGCCGACCTCATCGCGTCGGGACGCAGCATTCGTCAGCGGCCGCGTGTCCGGCCCGAGCTCAGAGAGAGCATACGAGAGGTTCCTCAGGCCGAAAACATCTGAAAACAACGCCCACTACCTGCTTATGTGCCTTTACCCTGTCATATATGAGCTGCCCAACGCAACGGGCCAATAGGAAGAGGCGAAGTGTCATTTAAAGGGGAGGGACTTATCAAAGAGCCAATGGGAAACGGGGACCAAGGGATTTAAAGGGAAAGTACAAGTAAACACTCACCGAAGACCAGGACTGGTTTTAACGTTGTGCACTGCGTACAACAAATTGTTCGTCTCAGGTTTTTATTTCATGCTTTTTTATTTCGGAGTCTGTTTTTGCACAATTGAGTACGACTAAGGGTCCTTCCCTTTATAAGAGAGCGTGTGTGAATGTCTGTTTCTAATCTTAACGCCCGTTTAAAACTTGATTTATACACTGCAAACATTTCTTACAGGGTTTTTGTCTTATTTTTCATTTCAAATATTAAAGCAATACATATTTAGTTTTGAGATAACGGTATACTTTTTTTTTTTTTTTTTTTTAAATACTATTTAAAATATTTTTTTGTTTAAAATCAGCCAAGACAAATTTGCTTGTGAAGCAAAATATCATTTGTTTAAATTTATGTATTTATGGTTTTAGGTAGAAAAGAGTGAAGATATAATTTAAGTCAAAAGTTAATAATATAATGTTTAATATAAATACAAAAATTAATAATAAATATTAAAATAATTAAATAAAGCTTCTTTTTTTTTTAAATAGTGTAAAATTGATATTACACTGTTTTGCTCTTGAGTTAAATTAATAATATCAAAGCAATGCATATTTAGTTTTTGAGATAACAGTATATATACAGAGAATATATTTTGATTTACATGATTTTTCACTTTTTTGATCACTTTTTTTAAAACCATAAATACATTACAAATATCAAAATATAAATTTTGCTTTGATTTAAAAAAATAATAATTTTAAATAGTAAATAAATAATAAAACATTTAAGTTAATAATATATCAAAAGAATACTTCTTTAGTTTGAGGTTACACTGTATATACAGAGATAACATTTTGAAATATATTTTTGCTAAAACCATAATTGCATAATGAAGAATGTATATTTAAAATAAAATTAACATTTTGCAATTTTTCTTCACAAGTAAAATTACTCTCGCTTGATCCTTAAACAATTTTCTTTATTTGAAATACTACATAAATAATAATAAATATAAAAGTTATATAATAAATTAATAAAATAAATAATATTTTTATATTATTAATAATAAATAAATAAGACCAGAAAAAAATTTATATTACGTTTTGCTTCTCAATTAAATTACTTAATTGTTTCAAAATCTAAAATGTTTATATATTTTTACTGAAAACCAAGACAAAAATACTAATTAAGAATCTATTTTTTGCAGTGTAGTGAAGGGTGTCGATTAGATTTGTTCCTCTTTACTACATTTGAAGATGTCAATGTTAAAATGTGAACTCGGTAAGGAATTATCATCTTGATTTCCGAAATATTTGTTATCCCTTTTGTAAAAAAAGCAAAGGGCTGAATCCCACAAACCTTATGATGAATTTTCCTCACGGTTGAATCTTTTTCAGGGTGACGGTGTGTCGTTCTCGATGATGTTCCTTATGAACCGTAAGAATGAATGAATTTCGAGTGGTGAAAACTCATGTTTACATAAATACTCCTGAGCTCGTCTGTTTCATAAGACCTGCGTTTCGCTCAGTTTTAACCGTACGTCCCGTAAAAACCTGCCTAGAGGGTCATAGATGGTTTTTAACGCACTCGCTGTGGTGTCTTCTCTCATGTAATATTTCATTGTTGTTCTGTGAGTTCATGTTAAATGGGTCGTCTTGCCATCAGCTCCTGACGGAAAATCTCCGTCTGCGAAAGAATGAAGCCTTAATGACGATTTGTTTTCTTCTATCATGGAAATGACTTTGCACTTTGGTACAGGGACTTGGGAGGTGGACGTATCTTTCTCATTTTTTAACCCTAGTGACTTGAGAACTGTTACAAGATTTTAAGAAATCTACCATGTTATGATATCAGTTATGAGAAATATTTATTAGGCTGGTTGTTCTAAATGTGTACGTGAAATGAGCGGAAAAGGCTTTATCCAGCCAAATCAGTCACATGACAAACGTACTTGTACACAGCTCCGTGGATTGTCTGTATGTAATGTACTGTAATATACTTTGCACAAATGTCTATAAATAAAGAATAAGATATAGAACAATGTTTTTTGAAATGTCTTAATATTGGATTGTTTATTATTCCAGTATATAAAACTGTAGAACATTTTCTCTATATAATTAACATTTTTTCATATTTTGTTTTTGAAAAGAAAAATCTTGTTTGTTCACTGAGGCATTTATTTAATTTAAAAAATGTAAAAAATAAAATAATAATATTGTGAAATGTTATTACAATTTAAAATATTTTTTCTTTAAAAATAAGAATAATATTTTCTCTATATAATTAACATTTTTATTTTATGAATATTTTTGTATTAATTTTTTTGAAAAGAAAAATCTCTTGTTTACCAAAGCTGCATTTATTTAACAAAAAAATAATAATAAATGAATAAATTATATTATGAAATATTATTATAATTTAAAATATTTTGTTCTTTAAAAATAAGAATAACATTTTCTCTATATGAATAACATTTTTATTTTATGAATGACTTGGTAGTACATTGTTTTTGAAAAGAAAAATCTCTCACCTATAGGCTGCATTAATTAAAAAAAAAATAAATAAATAAAATTAGAATAACTTTTTCTGTATATAATTAACATTTTTATTTCATGAATATTTTTGCATAACATGTTTTTGAAAAGTAAAATCTTGTTTGTTCGCGAGGCTGCATTTATTTGATAAAAATAAAAAAAGAAATAAAAAAAGAAAAGAATATTGTAAAAAAAATTACAATTTAAAATGTTTTTTTCTTTAAAAATAAGAATAACATATTCTCTATATAATTAACAGTTTTATTTTATGAATGTTTTTGTATAATATGCTTTTGAAAAAGTTCACAGAGGCTGCATTTATTTAACTAAAAATATAAATAAAATAATATTGTGAAATATTAGTGCAATTCTTCTTTAAAAATAAGAATATATAATTATTTTTTTATTTTAAGAATATATATATATACATATATATATATATATATATATATATATATATATATATATATATATATATATATGTATTACAGTTTAAAATATATTTTCTTTAAAAATAAGAATAACATTTCTCTATATAATTAACATTTTTCTTTTATGAATGTTTTTGTATTACATTATGTTTTTGAAAAGAAAAATCCCTTTTGTTCACCGAAGCTGCATTTATTTAATAAAAAACAAATAAATAAACAAAAAAATAATATTGTGAAATATTATTACAATTTAAAATACTATTTCTTTAAAAATAAAATATAATTTTATCAATATAATAAAACTTTTATTTTATGAATATTTTTGTATTAATAATATATATTTGTATATATTTTGTTCACAGAGGATGCTTTTATTTAATAAAAATAAATAAACAAATAAAAAAATTTAAAGAATAGTGTGAAATATTATTACTATTTAAGAGTATTTTTTCTTTAAAAATAAGAAAAACTTTTCTCTATATAATTAATATGTAGAGATAATTATAATTTTACGAAATTTTTTGTATTAATAATATGTTTTTTGTTCACCGAGGCTGCATTTATTTAAAATAAATAAATGAAATAATATTGTGAAATATAACTAAAAACATTCCTTAAAAATAAGAATAACATTTTCTCCATATAATTAATTTTTATACATTTTTATTTTATGAATGTTTTTGTATTACATTATGTTTATGAAAATAAAAATCTCTTTTGTTCACAGAGGCTGCATTTATTTAATCAAAAATACAGTAAAACAAATATCATTGTAAAATATTATTACAATGTAATTTTTTTTATATATATAAAACGTTTGACTTTTTTCGTAAAAAATGTGCTTTTTCACATTTTTGTGGAAATTGTGATTTTTTTTCTTTGTTAAATAGACAGTTCATAGGATTCATTCATTTTCATTTTTAATAAATGTATTTTCTAACACTTTTGGTTAATTTGATGTCTCCTTGGTAATTAAAACTAATGATTTCTTTTTTATTTTTATTTTTTTGAAGACTTTATATTTAATGTTACAAAAAATATATATTAAGAATGTAAGTATCTGAACCATTAATAAAAGTCTTCATTCGTTCTGCGAATTTATAATCTACTTAATATTAACAAGATCGTGTCAACCTGTCAACTTCGTTCTGAATTCTAATTAATATTCATAAGCCCGATTCTCCTCCTCACTCTGATTGGAGCGTTATTCTGCGCGTGCTCGATGAGCTGAGATGTCACCAGCGTCAGTGGCGACGTGGAGACGCAGAGCTAATAGAGTCAACACTGCCTCAACTTCCACTGCAAAACACGCTGTACTGGATATTTACGTTCACTAATTACCACTCATTTACTTTCAATCGTCTGAGAACACATAGGCGTCTGTCCAGCGGATCGCAAGTGGCTTTTCTGAGGCGCTGTCAAATCTGACATTCATCAGGTAAGTTATGCTGGCCGTTAGCTTGTTAGCATGGAAGCTAACAGGTTTACAATGGATTTCTCCGTTCACCCGAGTCTGCAGGCTAATTGTTGCTAGGTGTATAGCTACCTGGATACTTATTAACTTCTACATAGGCAGTTACACACCGAGAAATAGTCGTATAAATGAATATTTAACTACATTCTAGATATTTTGTATGTGGTGCGTAACGTATAAAAGCTGTGAAGTGAGTAATTTGACATTTTTATAAGGCAGTTAGCTCAGGAAAGCCCAATCTGTCAAAGTAAATGAACAAGCTAAATGAGTTTCGACGCGCATATTATAAAGCAGTCTTTTCTAACTGTTTGAAATCATAATTATAGTATGTATGTCAGGCATATTTATCTATACAGTGGAGTATTTAATTTATTGTATTATAAAGTGTAAAGGCTATAATCTAAACTTTGCAGGATCATTTTTAACTCACAGGGTCCTGCAGGTGTTGGAGTAGTTTCTTTGTTTTGTGAAGGCCATTCATTAGTCTTTTGTCACCTGTAATGTTGATAGCAGTGCTGGATTGCATTCAATTAATTATTGATTTCAGTCTTTGTGTTTACACTAACATTTAATGAATGGCAAGATTTTTTTTGCGCCTTTGCATCATAATTGTTTTTGCATCTATTTGTGAATCTCAATCTGTCAAGAACTTAAACACTTTTTAAGTTAAGCATATATATATATATATATATATATATATATATATATATATATATATATATATATATATATATAATGTGAAATATTATACCAATTCTAAATAAAAAATGTTTTCTATAACATTTTCTCTATATAATTAACACTTATTTTATGAATGTTTTTGTATTATATTATGTTTTTGAAAATGAAAATCTCATTTGTTCACCAAGGCTGCATTTATTTAATCAAAAAATAAATAAAATGCATAAAAAACGATATTTTGAAATATTATTACAATTTAAAATATTTATTCTTTAAAAATAAGAGTAACATTTTCTCTATAATTAACATTTTTATTTTTTGAGTGTTTTTGTATTACATGATGTTTTTGAAAATAAAAATATCTTTTGTTCATAGAGGCTGTATTTAATAAAAAAAAATATACATACAAATAAATAATTTAAATAATATTGTGAAATATTACAATTTAAATAGTTTTTTCTTTAAAATAAGAACGACATTTTCTCTATATAATTAACATTTTTATTTTAAGAATGTTTTTGTATTACATTGTTTTTGAACTCAAATCTCTTTTGTTCACTGAGGCTGCAATTATTTAATAAAAATTAACTAAATAAAAAAAAATAATATTCTTTAATATTCTTACAATTTTAAATATTTTTTCTTTAAAAATAAGTGACATTTTTTCTGCATGTTCTGAATGTTTTTGTATTACATTAGGTGTTTGAAAATAAACTATTTTGTTTACAGAGTAGGCATTTATTTAGTTAAATAAATAAAATAATATTGTCAAATATTATTACAATTTAAAATATTTTTTTTATTTAAAAATAAGAATTACTTTTCTCTATATAATTATTATTTTTTTTAATTTGAGTGTTTTTGTATTACATTGTTTTTGAAAATAAAAATATGTTTTGTTCACCAAGGCTGCATTTAATAAAAAAAAAAAAAAAAAAAAACAGTAAAAATATGAAATATTATTAGAATTTTAAATATTTTTTTAAAATAGGTTTTCAATCTAAATATCCTAAGATATAACAAAATTATCTTTTTCTCACAAGGCTGCTTTTATTTAATCAAAACAGTA
>NC_133379.1:38751155-38780674 GCF_049309525.1 Garra rufa
AAAAACTATTTTCTGTTTGAATATATTTTAAGATATATTAAAAAGACTCAGTGACACATGATCCTTCAGACATCTAAAAACTGCTGATTTGCTGCTCAAGAAACATCTAATAGTGATCAACGTTAAAATCAGTTGTGCTTTTTCACATTTTTTGGAAATTGTGATATTCATAAATAATAAATGTCTTTACTGTCACTTTTGATTAATTAACCGTTTTGTTTAAAAAAATACGTACATAAAATCTTAAATTACAGTAATTGCAAATTAATTTTCAGTATAGGAGTAACTCTGATCTGGATGCATTGCAATATAAGAATTGAAGTGAAAGTTGCTTAATTGTTAGTCGTCACAAATACATTTTCTTATGCTGTCTTTCAGATTAGGCGGTTACATTCTTCTTGTTGTAAATAAATAATGTTTGGATGATGAGCTTCCTTGTAAGTCAAGATTGTTTTCTGAGATCACAACAGACTTAATATGAACCAGGATGTTTAACCAAACCTGCTTTATGGCAGCTTCTGTGACATAGTTTCACACTCAACATCAGGAAATGAGAAACTATGGCACGTCAGTAATGTGTGGAAAGGGTGTGTGCTTAACAAAGAGGTGTGTGTCTACCCATCAAACTCGTTTAATGTGTGTTGACTCTTGCTAAAGTGTATAGTTTATGTGTAGTGTAGTAGTTTAGTTTAGTGTACTGATCAGGTGTACATTTAAATTTGAATTCTGGTCACTAAAAAAGAGGCCTCACCAATAGTATTCAAATCTAATGAAACTGTGTTTCTTCTATGATCCCCCAGGTTTTGTTCGGCTGGAGATGAGGCTCTGAGGGAGTCTCTGGAGGTTTCTGAGGGCGATGGGTGCAAACACCAGTCAGGTGAGCGACCTGTCAGAGAGCCAGAGCATCCGCACTCTGATTGGTCCAGATGCAATATCAGAGAATGAGCCCTTTTGGAACCAGCTGATCTCATTCACCTTCACCAGCCCCACCTGCAGGTGAGATGCTTCTCTGACCCCCATCACTGATGTACCGTACACTTGCATTCGTTCAGATGCAAACCGGTCACCTTTTAGTGAAAATATGCTGTTTTGCCTCTAAAAAGGTCATTTGTGTTAATGTGGGCGAGATGTGAGGAGTTGCAGACGATGTGTATTTTCAGTATCATAGAGTGACTTGACTGATTCACAGTAAATGCTGCTTCTCATATATTTAAAAATGTAATGTGCCAAAAATGTTCCCTAATTAAATTTGTAATTTATTAATAAAAGGTCTATGGGTTTCTCTGGGTTATTGTTTGAAAGCAAAGAAATGAAGGCAGACAGAAGTATTAGCATTGAAATTTTTCTGTTGTTCTGTAAAATAAATTTACAGTACAATAGTTTAATTGCTTTAGTAATACATTTCCTTATTGGTTTGTTAGTTTAAAATGTAATCTCTTTTTTTCTTCTGCTCGCAAAGTAACAGTACAATTTTGAAATATTCTTTCTATAATAATTATTTTTCATCATCATTACTCCAGTCTTCAGTGTCACATGATCCTTCAGAAATCATTCTATTATGCTGATTTGCTGTTCAAGAATTTTTTTTCATTATTAGTTGATGAATGGGAAGATCCAAAGATCAGTATTTATCTAAAATCAAAAGCTTTTGTAACATTATACACCTGAAACTATAGAAATGAATAATTTTATTTAGCAAGGATGCTTTAAATTGGTCAAAAGTGATATATAAGATATTTACGATGTTACAGAAGAGTTCTATTTACGATAAATGCTGTCCTTTTGAACTTTCTATTTATCAAAAAAAAAAAAACTACTCTGCTGTTTTCAAAATAAAAGTAATATTAAATGTTTTTGAGCAGCAAATCTGAATATTATAATGATTTTTGAAGGATCATGTGACTGGAGTGGTGATGCTAAAAATTCTCTGAAATCACAGGGGGAAAAAATTGCATTTTGAAATATATTTAAATAGAACACAGTTATTTTAAATGGTCAACATATTTTAAAATTGTACTGTTTTTTTCTGTACTTTGGATCAAATCAATGACTTCTCTTACGGTCCAAAAACTTTTGACTGGTAGTATATATTTCTTCTTATTTGTCTTCTTGTATATTATTAATATTAATATTATTTCATATTAAAGTAATATTAATGAAACAGATGGGATTTTTTTTAATTGTTGATAGAATGTAGAGAAAGTCTAGGGTGAGGTTTCCTATATTCTTATGGTAAAAATGCCAGTAAATCCACATATTAAAGCTGATATTTAGATTTATGTGCATCTATGTCACTTTTTTCACTCTTGGATATTCTGCAATTTTGTAGCTTTTGACCTTTTCTCTGATTTTTAAAAACGCCTATAATTTAGTTTTATCTGCTCTCCTACAATTAAACACTATGCAAATGACCTCCACTGTGATTGGCTAACCTTTTTTTCATATTAAATGAATGTCCATATAATTGCTGAGTACTGCATAGGTGTAGCTCTCTCAGTGTCGAGGTTTATATGAGAGACGTACACCAGAGGGAGACAGATAATCACAAACACTATTTCGGCATCTCTTGCTTTCATAGAATTGTTCATGTTCAATAGGACTTCTGTTGTGGATTAATCAGTGTTTGCTTAAATATGATTAGTCACTTCAATCATGTCATTTCACACAAATCCCATGTTTTTGTTGTTAAGAGCTATTAGATGTGTACGCTGTTGTCAATAGTTTAACATATTTAACAAATATAGTAGCATGAAAACTAGGTATGTATTTTAAAATGTTGATTTCTTGACCTTCTCAGCTGTGTCTTATTAAAATCATACAGACGCATTAGACATCATCTGTTGTTTTGTTACTTGATTTTTTCATTGTTGATTTGTTCATTGCAGTAAGACAGTGTAAAGTATTTTCACTTAACTTTTAGTAATTTATCTGTGCCCTAAATTTTGCATGCATGCAACCTGCACTTAGAATAATGACTTTATGAGCTTATTTATTAATCACTGATTTGACTGCAACTCTTGCATCTCTTAAAGGAACACTCCACTTTTTTTGGAAAAAGGCTCATTCTCCAACTCCCCCCAAGTTAATATGTTGATTTTTACCGTTTTGAAATCCATTCAGCCGTTCTCCTGTTCTGGTGATATCACTTTTAGCATAGCTTAGCATAGATCATTAAATCCTATTAGACCAATAGCATCACGTTCAAAAATGACCAACGAGTTTCGATATTTGTCCTATTTAAAACTTGACTCTTTTGTAGTTATATCGTGTACTAAGACTGGTGGAAATGCAAACCTGCTTCAGCCTTATTACGGCAGCAAACTTCCTTGACTATTACACTGGAATGGGAGTGTAGTTCCTAATCTTATCAGCCTAGAAAATTGAAGCTTTGCATTTCCACCGGTCTTAGTACACGATATAACTACAAAAGAGTCAAGTTTTAAATAGGACAAATATCGAAACTCGTTGGTCATTTTTGAACGTGATGCTATTGGTCTAATAGGATTTAATGATCTATGCTAAGCTATGCTAAAAGTGATATCGCCAGAACAGGAGAACGGCTGAATGGATTTCAAAACGGTAAAAATCAACATTAACTTGGGGGGAGTTGGAGAATGAGCCTATTTCCAAAAAAAGTGGAGTGTTCCTTTAAGCACTTGAAATTCACTGTAAACACTGTTTTTTAAGGAAGTCTCTTCTGCTCACCAAGCCTGCATTTATTTGACCTAAAGTACAGCAAACGGAGTATTTAAAATAACTGTTTTCTATTTGAATATATTTTAAAATGTAATTTATTCCTGTGATTTCAAAGCTGAATTTTTAGCATCATTACTCTAGTCACATGATCCTTCAGAAACCATTCAAATTTTCTGCTCAAAAAACATTTATTTTTATTATTATGTTGAAAACAGCTGAGCAGATTTTTTTTTTGATAAATAGAAAGTTCAGAAGAACCTTTGAAGATCTGTCTGATTTCTTTCACACACACACACACACACACACACACACACACACACACACACACACACAAAATAATAATAACAACTGATCTTTCTATTCATCAAAGAATCCTGAAAAAATGTTCTGTTTTAAATATTAATAATAATAAAACAAAATGTTTCTTAAACAGCAAAACAGCATATTAAAATGTGACACAGAAGACTGGAGTAATGATGCTGAAAATTCAGGTTTGGTCATAGGAATAAATTACATTTTAAAATATATTCAAAATAGACAACTGTTCTTTTAAATAGTATTAATATTTCAGAATTTTAGAGTTTTTGCTGTACTTTGGATTAAATAAATGCAGGCTTGGTGAGGAGAGGAGACTAAATAAATAAAAAAAAAACTTCAAAAATCATTAAAAAGCTTACTGTTCAAAAACCTTTGGCTGGTAGTGAATTTCTTCCATCTCATGCTGATCTCTCTGTTTCTGTTTCTGCAGTGCTGATGCTAAACTCCTGGAGGAGGCTGTCATCCCGCTGGCCAAGACTCTGAGTATGTGTGTTTGTATAATTTACTGCCATTTCATTACAGCGTCTGTACAAAAAGCGACGAGCGCTGATTTCAAACCCACTGTCTTGTGAAATAAAGGCCTGTAATTTCAGGCCCTGTGTGCGCATGAAACCACATGATTCAAATGATTACCGATCCCTAGCCGACTCTGCTTTTTTCATGTACTGTTTGTAATTCATTGAGTTTGAAATCATTCTGTTGATCTGGTTAAGTAGCTCTTATCATGAGCTCCCTAAAGATGGGAAGCGATGTTTTGTGTTTTTGATCATCTGTCTATGTCCTTTATAGGTCAGAACAACCCCAGGTCTGGGAATTTCGGGGCGTTGGTGAGAGTTTTTCTCAGCAGAACCAAAGAACTGAAGATTTCCACAGAATGCCAAGAGTAAGTGAAAGCCGTCTTCAATAATGTGTGCATATAAGAGTTGTATGTATTTTTAAATGTTCATAAATGCTGAATAATATGAAGAAATCCAAAATCTCTTGCATGAAAACTCAAGTACTCAACACCGATTCTCATTCATAATGATTCTCATTTGTTTTTCACAATTTTTAACATCACGAATCAAGTACAATTTGTACATTTAAAGTATTAAATGTACATTTATAACACTATACTTTGTTTCATCATCTTGGCAATACGTTACAAGAAACTTGTTAGAACAACTGCTGACATCTTTCTCTATTCTGACCACTTTAAACCATTTTTTTTTTTTTACCTCTTTTGGAAAGTCATAGAAATGCTATCTTAACTTTTTTAATTTGCTGTTGGGGCAAAAAGGAGCACAAAAATGCCTAAAATTGTATTTTCCATTTACCACTTTAGAAATGTACCCAATTATGACAACTTCTGCTTCTGAGAACCCCAGAAATATAAAACAGTTTAATTATATTATATTCTATAGATTTATACCTTTTTTATTTATTTGCACATTTCATGTTTACAGTCAAACCAAAAATTACATGCCAGATATATATTTTTTTTATAGTTTTAAAATATGAAATATATCCTTTTATATAAATTTTGGTTTGACTGTATGTATCAACTAGTATTTTATTTTATTTATTTTATTTTATATGCTTACAATACAAATTTTGTAGTATGTTTTTTTAATGTTCATATATAATTTAAATTCATTTTTATTGAATTGAAAGTTAACAATGATTATATATTTTAATTCTATACAATGTATTGCATCTGCAAAAGTGAATCTGACCATTTTAGTTTTTACAAATATGCATACAATACATCATTTTGTAGTTGTGAAAAAAAAGTTTTTTTCACATTTTTAAAAAGAATGTGACCATTTTATTTTTGACTGTAACTTTTGGACTGTTTTCTGTATTCTAAATTTTGTCCTAAATTTAGCAGTTAATTATTGATTTCTGCATGAAAATGTTTTTGCTTAAAGTTTTCAATAAATAAGCACATTTTGTAGTTAGTGATCAGTGAATTTTAGTATCATTGAGATATATTTTGAGCTTTTTAAAATATTTTTTTTGTTTTGTCTTTTTTTTTTCTTAAACATGTATACCATTTTTAATATTTAGTTAAGTTAAACTAAATGCAAACAAGAAATGCAAATTTTTTGTATTTGTATTTTATTTCAGTTAATTTTTTAATACGTTATTTATATACAAAATATTACATCTGCACTTTAAAAGTGAATCTGACCACTTAATGTAAAAAAATAATAGTTTTTGTGTGTGAAAGTGGCTATTGAGATTTGTTTGTGGTTCTCAGATGCTCAGGAGGTCTGTGAAATTGAGAAATGTATCCTTTTCAAGCCTCTTTTCCCACACAGGCTTTCGGTGACATTCACTAGCCGCTCCAACTATACATTAGGATGTTTTCTGATATGATTTTCCCATGGGAATAGCAGCGGTGCAGCCCTCAGCGTCACATACACTGCCAGAGCTGATGTTTGTGCTCAAAGTGTTGCTGTAGCATAAATCCAGAGCAGGGAGTGACCCACCGCTCCTACAGAGCACGCATGTGAACCGTCATACTCAGAGAATATTTACGATCTCCTCCGGTCTCAACTATGCAGAAGTCAAACCCTCAGTCACACTCCTGATCCAAACTCAAACATTAAGGCCTGAAACTAAGATTTATGTATTTGAATTGCATTTAAGATTTGCGTCCATTTCAGCTGCACATTTAAACAAACTAACGTCTAAACCTAATGTGATGCATAGATATGAGCTGTTTCTCCTTATTGATCAATGTGTGAGCTTGTAATGATATAGTAAGTGCTACAGCTGTCTGACAGCCTCTGTGGGTTGGTTCAGTAAAGGATGATCCAAAACCACTGACAGGGTAAAGCAGTGTGTATGTTTTGAACATGAACCACAGGGTGAAGTCCTGGTGTGTGTGTGAGATGTTCAGCTACAGTTCACAGGCTGCTGTAGGTCAGTAATTATCTCTGACTCTCTCTTTTTCTCTCTCTCTAGTCAGTTGTTCATCTGGCAGGCCCATAATGCTTTGTTCCTGGTGCGCTGTTTGCTGAAAGTCTTCATCAGGGAGATGAGCGAAGAAGATTTGCACTTACAGTTCTCCTACCAGGAGAGGGCGCCGGGAACCTACGGTATTACAAACCCTGCTTGGTTCACTGTATTAAAGGAATAGTTTGCCCAAAAATGAACATTTTGCCATTATTTACTCATCCTCATGTTGTTTCAGAGCTGTATATGTTTCTTGTTTATTTTGAACACAAAAGATGATATTTTGAAGATTTTTGACGAACCAAACAGTTGTTGCACTTCCAGTAAAGAATCCTGTGGACACCAATGTGGATTTGATTTTTGGGTGTACTGTTCCTTTAATGCTTGACACACACACACACACACACACACACACACACACACACACACACACACACACACACACATTTTTACAGCATTTTTTAATATTGATGATCAGTGTTGGGGTAATGCGTTACAAGTAACGCAAGTTACGTAAGAATGTTACTTTTCCAAGTAACTAGTAAAGTAACGCATTACTTTTTAATTGACAAAAAAATATGAGTTACTTTTTCAAATAAGTAACGCCTGTTACTTCTCCCCCCATTTATTGATTAAAAGCTCTTCTGTCCTTGTGTTGAGAGAAATTGTGAGTAAGATGTTACTTTAGTTCTCCAATAAATTGTATTAACATGCATTAATTCATCTCACTCACTACAAAACACAATATTCCTCAAAACAGGAATATAAAACAGGTATTCCTCAAAATTCAACAGAAACCTGCAATAATGAAATGTTAAATCATACAAAATTTTTTTCCTTTTAATTGCTGAAGAGTTGATTTTATTTTTCTTCTGCGGTCTACTGTACAGACGTGAATTTACTTTTCTCTAAGCCTGAGGCTTTTGGTGTGAAAAGGCTGTTACATTTGCCAAAAATGTAATTTTGTAACATTTGCCAAACTTTTTCTATTAAAAACAAGCAAGCAAGCCCCGCCCAGATTTAAAAAGTAACACAAAAGTAACGTAATGCATTACTTTCCATAAAAAGTAACCAAGTAACGTAATTAGTTACTTTTTTAGGAAGCAACTCAATATTGTCATGCATTACTTTTAAAAGTAACTTTCCCCAACACTGATGATAATGTTAGTTTATAAAAATACAATTCTTCATTTATGTTAGATAATACATTTGTGAAACAAAAACGTATGAAAGTTTTGTCAAGTTTAACTAACCTCCTGCAACAGTGTGCACAAGTATAGCTTCATAATGACTTGTTTTAAGTAATCTAGTTATTATTCCAGACAAGTGCTAACTCTGACTTTGTCATTTTAACATGTGAATAACACTTGAATTTGCCGCTTATGTAGATGTTTTTCTTATTAAGACAACCAGGTTAAGAGACCTGACACACGTCAGTGTTATTTGTGTCCCTGGACCACAAAACCAATCATAAAGGTCAATTTGGAAATTATGATTGAATTGAGATTTATACATCATAAATAAGCTTACCGTAGATGTATGGTTTGTTATTATAGGACAGTATTTGGCTGGGATACAGCTTTTTGAATCAAAATTGATTTGTCCAGATGGAAGTTCTTAACAATGCATATCACTAATTAAAATTATGTTTTGATATATTTATAGTAGTAAATTTACTAAATATCTTCATGGAACATGATCTTTACTTAATATCCTAATGATTTTTGGCTTAAAAACTGATCATTTTAACCCATACAATGCATTTTTGGCTATTGCTATAAATATATCAATACTACTTGGCTAGACTGGTTTTGTGGTCCAGGGTCACATTTGAATATTATTTGTATTATATATTATATTATTTTAATATAATAATAAATAATATTATATTCTATGTCATTATATATTACTATTTATGTTAAATTATATTTATTTTAGGGCTGCAAAAAAATTAGTTGAGATTGTTTCAAAATAAAAGTTTGTTTGCATACTATATGTGTATGTAAATAAAAATACACCCACGTGTATATATTAAGGAAAAATATGTTAGATTATATGTAAAATATTTATATATAATATAAACTATACAAAAGTGTTACATATATACATATACACCGTACACACAAATGGTATGCAAACATAAACTTTAATTTTGAATCGATTAATCACGACTAATCATTTTGCAGCCCTAATTTAATAGCAAAAATAGCAATAGCAAAAAAGAAGAGCTTTTTGATCTGTCTGTCATTCCTGACAGCTTCTCAGTTGTTTGTTTTCACAATCCTCAATGCTGCCACGTTCAGTGCTGAGCATAAATGTAATATCTGACCAAACAGAACAAACATCATATCTAAAGAAACTTCTCACAGACTATATTGACTTTATTAATATCACAGCGCTATCTCTGTCTTGACCGTGATGTTTGTGTTTACAGACTCCATCTGTGAGGATCTTCTGGAGGAGCTGGTCTGTAATTTGGTGCATCTCATTGTCGAAGTGCCGCTTCTGTGAGTACCAAAGAAGTACTGTGTTTGTGTTTTGTTTCGTTTTGAATTTCTCTGTCTTGCAAACACTAAGTGATAAAGTATGTCTCAGTGTGAAGGGAGGTGTGCGTGTGTTATTGTCGTGATATGTGGCGGGTCTGTCACGTACAGCCTGTGAAGGTCAACTCTGACTCAAACAATGAGGTGTCACTGTCATTATTTACACACAAGAATAAATTTGCAAACAATCATCCACAAAGTTCCAAGAAGTTAAGTGTAGGGTTGTGGATACAACTTTGAACTTGAAACGGCTTCTTAAAGAAGTAGTTCAGCCAAAAATGAAAATGTGCTGAAAATGAAATGTAGATGAGTTTGTTTCTTCAACAGATTTGGAGAAATGTAGCATTTTCCATCACTTGCCGTCAGAATGAGAATCCAAACAGCTGATTAAAACCCCCTCAGTTTATCTAAGATGCAAATGAGTTTGTTTCTTCATCAGATTTGGAGAAGTGATGTATTTCATTATTTGCTCACCAATGGATCATCTGCAGTGAATGGGTGCCGTCAGAATGAGAGTCCAAACAGCTGATAAAGACATCACATTAATCCACAAGTAATCCAAACCAGTCCAGTCCTTCAGTTAACATCTTGTGAAGCCAAAAGCAGCATGTTTGTAAGAAACAAATCCATCATTAAGATATTTTTAACTTCAGACAGTTGCTTCTAGCTAAAACATGTGAAACAGGAGACAAATCTGCACAGGTGGAACGGTGAAAACAAAACAGCTTTAAACAAATATTTAGGTGGATGGACATTTTCACTAGATGAAGCTTTATGGATTATGGACTCGTTTTTTAGCCTGAAGCAAAAGTTAGAAGTTAAAAATGTCTTAATGATGGATTTGTTTCTTACAAACACACATATTTTGCTTCTCAAGATGTTAACGGATGGACTGGAGTGGTGTGGATTACTTGTGGATTATTGTGATGGTTTTATTAGCTGTTTGGATTCTCGTTCTGACGGCACCCATTCAGTGCAAAGGATCCGTTGTTAAAGGGATAGTTCACCCAAAAATGAAAATTTGATGTTTATTTGCTTACCCCCAGGGCATCCAAGATGTAGGTGACTTTGTTTCCTCAGAAAAACACAAACGAAGATTTTTAATTAAAACCGGTGCAGTCTGCCAGCCAAATAATGGATGTGGATGGGCACCAAACCTTTAAAAGTAAACAAAAACATGCACAGACAAATCCAAATTACACCCTGCGGCTCGTGATGATACATTTTCATTAAAAATCTTCGTTTGTGTTCTGCTGAGGAAACAAAGATGCCCTGGGGGTAAGCAGATACACATCAAATTTTCATTTTTGGGTGAACTATCCCTTTAATCAAGTGATTTAATGCAACATTTCTCCAAATCTGATTAAGAAAAAAACTCATCGGCATTTAGATGAACTGAGGTGGAGGACATCTTCTGAAAATGTTCAATTTAGAGTGAAAAACAAAACATAAATGCAGGTCTATATGCTTACTTTTCCTTTTACGAGCACTTGTGCTCCTAACTTAAAAAATGTAGGTGCACAGTCTATTTCAGGAGCAATAATAAAAAAATCTGATTAAAAAATTTGCCTTCCCATTAGGAGGTGATATTTGACTCCTTAAAGTGATTTACAGGGGAATTTTGTTTTTAACGTTGTAATGGCATACTTTAACTTTATTAAAAGTATGTCATCTTTTATATAATTTTTTTAATTGTATTTTATAAGCATTTTTTAAAAATTCTAATTAAAACAACAGAATAAGAACAAGTAAACTAAGAATAAGAAGTCATTAATCAAATTAAATCAGTATTAACAAAATTAATTTGTACTACAGAGGTGGTATGAGTGCAATTAAATTTATTAATTCATGTTTAGATTAATGTTTTAAATATAGAATTTTCAATATATTAAATGACTGAAAAGATACTTTAAAAATTAAATTAAGTCTGCCGGTAGGTGGCGGCAAGTCACTGATTTAATGACTGAATCATTCATTCATTTGATTTGTTCGAACGGCTGATTCATTCGAAATTGAATCATTGACAGATAGATTCATTTAAAAACATGTTCATTCATAAATGATTCATGAATGGAGATGCACAGTGGCTCTGTTGTGACTTGTTTCAAAGTATTTTTGACGATGAAATGCAGCAAGATCTGGCAATAGTATTATAGTCAGACAATGTAAGTCACCTAATATTAACTTCTTGTTTGTTTAACTTGTGTAAAATTAATATCTCAATTACAAACTCCCTTAAAAATCATTAAAAGCTGTCAATCATCAAGCTCCACTCAGCACAAACGTAACTACGCTGATCGGGTCAGTCGCACTGGTGTTCCTAAATAATATTTCAGAGTCGCACGCAGTAGAGTCCTGAAATGCCGTTTTTCCATGTTCCCTTTTCGTTTTTTGAAAGTCATATCTGTTTTTACACACTCCCTGGGCGCCCATGTGTCTCGTCAGACCTCTGCGTGACCCGCTGTCATTTACACACCTGAGTGGAGGACACCTTCATGCATGAAGCCATGATTTATTGAGTGACGCCCCTTCACACAAAGATAAACACAGCGGCACTGGAGTTCTGCATTATTCAGCTCTCCTTCTGCGCAGTTCTAGTGTTTTTATGTATTTAAAGGACAGATTGATTTATCCGCTCTCATGAATGTCGATCTGTTTATCGTGTTCTAGAGTGTCCTTGTGTTCCACCCTGTCTATAATGAAAACCGTATTAAAGACAGATGAATTGCGCCACGCTCATGATGTGCGAGTGCGGTTAGCTCTTAAATTGCCCCTGTTTACCTTATTAATACACATTTGTGATCTTATTAAGCATGATTCATGTCCACATTATTCTAAAGAAGAAAATTACTTTAAAATAACCAAATTAAGTGATAACAAAGGGATTATCACCTGTGTCAGACATCAGTTGCATGCAGACAGTCTTGACAAATAAAGAGATGTAATAAGAGATGTAATTAAAAAGTATATATTGTGGATTTGGTGAATGACAATGTGTTTGTTTAGGTAATATTTAGCAATATTTTATTTACACTGCCACTCAAAAGTTTGGAATAAGTACGATTTTTTTGTTTTATTAAAGACGTTTCTTATGATCGTCAAGGCGGCATTTATTTGATCAAAAATACAGAGAAAAATTTAATATTGTGAAATATTATTTCAATTCAAAAGTAACTCTTTTCTATGCGAATATATTTTAAAGTGTAATTTATTCCTTTGATACAAAGCTGCATTTTCACATGATCCTTCAGAAATTATTCTGATAAGCAGCACAACTTTTCAACATTGATAATAAATCAGCATAATTTTTATTTGGAAACTGTGATACTTTTTTTTTCAGGGTTCTTTGATCAATAAAAGGTTAAAAAGAACAGCATTTATTTAAAATAGAAAGGTTTTCTACCAGTATACACTACTGCGGATTTTCTGTTCAAGAAACATTTTATTATTATTATTATTAACATCAATATTTAAAACAGTTTTTAGGTAATTTTTTCAGGATTCTTTGAATAGAAATATCCAAAGATTAGCATTTATCTGAAATAAAAAGCTTTACATTTTATGCTGGTTTTGGAATGAAATTCTAGAAATTAATACTTTTATTTAGCAAGGATGGTTTAAATTGATCAAAATTGATGATAAAAACATTTATAATGTTACAAAAGATTTTTATTTCAGATAAATGCTGTTCTTCTGAACTTTTTATTCAACAAAGAAACCTGACAAAATTCTACTCAGCTGTTTTCAACATGATAAATGTTTTTGTTGTTTGTTTTTTTGAGCAGCAAATTAGAATATGAGAATGATTTCTGAAGTATCGTGGGACTGGAGTAAAGATGCTAAAAATTCAGCTTTAAAATCAAAGGAATAAATTACTTTTTAAAATATGTTCGAATAGAAAACAGTTATTTTGAATCATAAAAATTATTAATTGTTTTTGCTGTGCTTTGTATCAAATAAATGCAGGCTTGGTAATGTAAAAAAAAAAAAAGCAGTATGTTACTTCGAAAATAATAGATAACATGATAAAGTGTTAATCATCTGTGTTAGTCAACATTTGCAAACAGACGATCTTGACAAATAGAGACTGAATTTGCAAATCAGAAAGTCTTGAGAACTAACAGAGAAGGTGAGGACCGGCACGTAAACATGATTGCAAGTTTTAAGCGTGTCTGAAATGCACCGTGTTATTTTTGCTGGCTCACATGTGAAAGTGCATTGCGTCGTAGTTGCATTGTAACAGAGTTCAGTCTACTGTTGTCTTTTTTTGTTGCCGTTTGTGTCGTTTCCTTGCTACGTGCTGACTGAGAGAAGTCAGCCGCAGGTCACATTCAGAGCGCCGGCTCGCCGGTTCCTACGTGTTTTTGAGCGATTCTGTGGCCGGAGACAGGATTCTTATCACGCTGTGGTGAAGGATATTGTGAAACGTAGCTCAAATTACCACACCGATCATAACAAGAAATGAAATAGCTGCAGAGACGGTACAGTCTGTGCAAGATGATGTTTCTAATCAACCAGAAAACATTTACTTGACATTTCAAGCACATAAAACACTATTTCTTATATAAAACAAAAGATAATGCTTATATGCATATAATGAAAATATAAATACAATGGAAGGAAATAATCATAATGCATCATAAAGGAAGTCCATATGCTATATATGGGAATTTAAAGCTCACAGTTTTGTATTTCATTGTTTTTTTGTAATAATTAGCATTAACTTTGATACAGATTTCTGCAGAACTGGAAGACCTATCGTTCACATCCTTCGTCCCTAGTGTTTTTATAAAATTTTTTATAGTAAAGTCATCGGTTTAGCACGTTTGACCTTGTTTAAATCTATTTCTTTATTTTATCTCATTTTTGTGTTTTTTTTTTTTTTTTAATTTCTGTCTTTTGTTTTATGGCTTTTTCGGGTGTTTTGATTTATTTTGTCTTCATTTTGCTTTTGTTTTTCTGCAGTTTTTTTGTTTGGCTTTTGTTTTAATCTTTTTTTTATCTTATTTTGTTTGGTTTTTCTGCTTTGTTTTTCTGTTTTGTTTGTTTGTTTGTTTACTTTTGTGGTTTGGTTTTTGATTTTTGGCTTTGTTTTAAAAAAAATTTTTTTGCCTTTTTTTGTCTTATTTTGATTTTGTGTTTTTTGGGGTTTGAGTTTTTATTTAATTCTTTTTGAGCTTTTTTGGATTTTTTACTTCTGTTTTTCTGCTGTTTTTTGTCTTTTTGCTTTTTTAGATTTTTGTTTTCACTTTAGTTTTATGTTTGTTTTTTGGCTTTGTTTATATTTTTGTTTTGTTTTAATCTTTTTAGTTTTCTGATTTTTATTTATTTATTTATTTTTTTTTTTTTTTATTATTTTTATTTTTTTTTTTTTTGTCTTTTTTTTTGTCTTTTTGTTCTTTCTTTTGTTTTTCAGCCGTAATCTCTCAGCACGTTGGACCTTGTTTAAATCTATTACTCAGAATTCTGCAGAGTTTCTCTTGAAGAGTCCTCATTTTCGATATGGAAAACGCCCTTCTAGGCTCCAATTCAGAATGATCTGATTCTGAAAGCTGTTAATGTGTTGCAATTTTTATAGTGTACTTTTGTTTTCAATTGCACATTTGACTTGTTTCGTAATGGTAAGTTCTGTTTTAATCAACCAAATAGTTCAAAGCATTAAAATAATACTGGAAAAGGTTTGATTTAATGTGCTGTTAGGCCCAGTTTGTGGTGTATGGTTGGTCTCGGTTGCAAAAGCAGTATCCTGTCGGAAACTCTGCATGCGTTTGTGTGAATGTGCGGTCGTTTGTGTGTCTAAAAGTGAAAGGGAATCATGCCAAGTGACATCACAGCACTGGGAAGTGGAAGTGAAGTGAGAAATCTGAAGGAAGGAAATGAGGGACAATAGAAAAAGAGAGAGATTGTTCTATTGATGTTGTATAATAGCGCGTGCATGTGTGTTTGGAGAATGAGACGGGGCAATGAGTTCACTTTAGGAGTTCATTATACTGTGGGTGTGATAAGATTATGTGATCTCTTAGTCTAGGTCATATTTTTACCATTTTTCATCTCATTATTAATGGTCATAAAATGTAATGCAGAATAATTGTTTTTAATTTTTATTTATTTTAGTTTTTTTGTAATTTTTTTTTTATCTTTATTTTGTTTTTTGGCTTTTTTATTTAATTTATATTTTTATTTATTTATTTTTAGTTTTTTAGCCTATTGTTTTTTTTATTTTGCTTTTCTCCTTTATGTTTTGTTTGTTTTTGGCCTTGTTTTGTGTAATGTTTTTTGTGTTTTTGGCTTTATTTGGTTTGTTTTGATGTATTAATTTTTTTATTTTTATTTTTTTTTTGTGGTTTTGGCTTTGTTTTTTGTTTTATTTTGATCTTTTAGTTTTTTGGCTTTTTGGGTTTGTGTTTTGGTTTCTTTTATTTTTTTGTGGTTTGATTTTTAAAAATATTTTTTGTCTCATTTAGTTTTTTTATGGCTTTTTCGGGGTTTGCTTTTTTATTTATTTAGTCTTTTTTTTTGGTGCTTTTTTCTGCTGTTTTTTGTTTGCTTTTTGGCTTTGTTTTTTGAATTGATTGATTTTATTTTGTCTTTTTTTTGCTTTTTTATAGATTTTTGTTTTCACTTTGGTTTTTCTGCATTTTTTGGCTTTGTATTTATTTGTTTTTTGTTTAGTTTATCTGATTTGTATTTTTTATTTTTTTTAGTTTTGATTTATTTTATTTTTGGATGTATTTATTTATTTTGTCTTTATTTAGTTTTTTCAGCTTTTTTGTTGCTTAGGGTGATTTGTGAATTTTCAGTGAAATTCTCACAAATATATATTTATTTATTAAACCATCTGTGTCATTTACGATCTTATAAAAGTTAAAGCCCTCGTAACCATGGTAAAATCACTGTATCAGGAACTGCATCAGCAATTGGCTCATTTACATAAATGTCTGTAATAATATTAATCCTATATCTAGTATCTTTTTTTTAGTGACATCACCTACAACATCCTGTTTGAAGCTGTGACCACTCTTCTGGTGCTGCTGTCCTATCAGCTCTTCCACAAGGAGGTTCTGAGGGAGGGGCTTATTTACGGCTACCTGACCAGAGGACGATGGTGAGAACGAAGGGTCAAACCATGTATACCATCTATATCTTTAACCTCTACATGTACATATAATGGACTATACGGCAGATAATAAAACAGACTAGTAATTAAACTAATGGTAAGCCACAGATACTGCACACCTGAATAGGTTCATTTCATTTTCCCAGAGTTCCAGCGATGCACCATAAACTTCTTAACTGGATAACCAGAGCCAACACAAGTTAAAAGTTATTGCCTACCGCAGTGTTTTATTCTTATGAAGTTTGTCCCAGTGTGATATTGTGGCCCCTGACCGGCATTAACAGAAGGACGACTGTCAAGCGCTGCCATTTCATATGCAGATGAGGGTGTTCATTAATTCACCAGATGCTCTCGTCTGGAGCTTTGCTTGAGTTCACCCGGAGGGCTCGTTTGCATCGCACCAGTGATACTGAGCTTTTAAAGTTCCCTCGTTAGCTGTTCGCCACTGCAGCTGAGCTTGCATGTCTGAGGTCGTTAACGAACTCTCGTCAAACCTCGCCGGTGTCTTTAGGACTGAGATGGACTCTGCGCAAGTACATCAAAGAAAAGACGTCCAGCTGCACAAATGAACATTGATCATTCATTATTCCATCAGTTTCCATGTTCCTTTCATTCTCATGTTTCATCTTGATATTCTTTGACTTTAACGCTACATGTGACCCACAAAACCAGTCTCAAGTCGCTGGGGTATATTTGTAGCAATAGCCAACAATACATTGTATGGGTTAAAATGATCAATTTTTCTTTTATGCCAAAAATCATTAGGATATTAAGTAAACATCGTGTTCCATGAAGATATTTTGTAAATTTCCTACCCTAAATATATCCAAACTTAATTTTTTATTAGTAATATGCATTGCTAAGAACTTAATTTGCTGTTTTTGTTTGTTTTTAATTTTTTGTTTTGTTTTAATCTCATTTATTTTTGTTATTATTTTTTTTTTTGCTTTTTTGAATTTGTTTTTTTTCTTTTTTTTTTCTTTGTTTTTTGGATTTATTTATTTATTATGTCTTGTTTTTTGCTTTTTTTAATTTTTGTTTTCACTTTTGTTTTTTTAGCTTTGTTTTTATTTATTTTATTGTTTTGTTTTATTTTTTTTTTGTCTTTTTTTTGTGCTTTTTTGGGTTTGTGTTTTGATTTATTTTTTGATTTATTTATTTATTTATTTTGTCTTTGTTTTTACTTTAGTTTTTGTTTTGTTTTTATTTATTCATTTATTTATTTATTCTTGGCTTTGTTTGGGCTGATTTGTGTATTTTCAGTACTTTTCTGCGCTAGCTGCACAAATGAACATTGATAATTCATTATTCCATCAATTTTCATGTTCCTTTCATTCTCATGTTTTGTCTTGATATTCTTTATGTTTGGGTTCCCAAAGACTTTAACACTATACGTGACCATGGACCACAAAACCAGTCATTAGGTTAAATTTTACAAAACTGAGATGTATACATCATATGAAAGCTCAATAAATAAGCTTTCTATTGATGTATAGTTTGTTAGGATTGGACAATATTTGGCGGAGATACATCTATTTGAAAATCTGGAATCTGAGGGTGCAAAAAAATCAAAAGACTGAGAAAATCACCTTTAAAGATCTCCAAATTAAGTTCTTAACAATGCATATTACTAATCAAAAATTACTTTTTGATATATTTACAGTAGGAATTTTACAAAAAATCTTCATGGAACATGATCTTTACTTAATTTCCTAATGATTTTTGGCATAAAAGAAAAATCTATAATTTTGAACCATACAATGTATTTTTGGCTATTGCTACAAATATACCCCAGCGACTTAAGACTGGTTTTGTGGTCCAGGGTCACATATGTATAGAAATAAATTGACCCTTATGGCTGGTTTTGTGGTCCAGGGTCACATATCCGTACCAATTATAGTAATATTTGTAATTTGCCCTAATATTTTATTTTTAAATTGTTTTTATGTGCTCCTAAACCAAGTAACCACAATCTGCTCTTTTAAATGTCAAAAGTGAGCTCATCCACACGGTGCATCTGTTTATAATGCACTTCTTCATCACTTAGAGCAACATTTGACCGTCATTTGATGAATTATTGCTGTTTTTAGTTTTTTTTTTTTTTTTCATTTATTTTAATATTTTTATTTAGCTTTAATTTTTTGTTTCACTTTGGTTTTCACTTTTTTTTACATTTAAAAAAAATAATTTCAGTACCTCAACTTAAAATTTCTAAAAAATCTTTTTTTTTTTAGTTTTTCATTTAATATTTATATTTTGTTCAGTTTTTTTTTTTTCAAATCATGAACATATAACTATTTTAAGTTTTAGTTGAAATGCATGCAAAATGGCTACCAAAAAGATATTTTAGTATTATTTATATGCTATTTTAGTAGAATTTATTTTTATAAATGTATTTAATTTTATTATTTTTCATTTATTTTAATTAATTAATTAATTTTAATTATTTTGAATTATTTTTATATGGTTTACAATTTCAATATTTAATATTCAAATGTTTTTTAAAATTAATTTTAGTACTTTAACTTAAACTGCTATAGCAACATTTCTAGTTTTTCATTGAATATTTATAATCAATTTTAATTTTTTTAACTTGTAATAATAAACCAGATTTTTAAGTTTCAGTTAACATTAACAACAGCACAACTGTTTAGTGAATATACACTCAAACCAAAATTTATTCAGACACCTTTCTCAAATTATCACAGTTTATTCGCTAAAGTTTAGAAAATGGTAATAAAATATGACAAGAACCCCAGAGTTAAACTGTGTCAGAACAAACTCATCTCGATAATGTCAGTTAACTTTGATAGAAAGGTATGTAACAAAACATGGTCTGGTCAAAGTGTCTAAATAATTTTAGATCCCAAATTTGTATAAATGTTACTGGTAGTTCACTATATGAAGAGTTTTTGGGTACAATATGTCAGTTTACTTTATTTGGCTCTCCTCACTTGCATAAATGAACTATAGTGTCCTGCATCCATCAAAAGTTATATCTGGTGTCTGAATAATTTTTGGTTTGACTGTAGTGTTTTTGCTAATTCTGTCTCTTTGTCTCTCTGTAGTCTGTCTCTGACGAGTCGTCTGGTGAAGACACTTCTGTATAACTTCATCAGACAAGAGAAATGTCCTCCTGCCACACACGTGTTGCAAGCGCAGTCAGACGGAGGAGGCCTGCTGTACGGACTCGCATCAGGAGTCGCCAGTGAGTACAAACACACACTGTCCTGATCACACACTCACTGAACCCACACATATTACTCATGTTTGTATAATAAACTACATCACAAAACAGTACGATTCCTTTTGTTTGATGCACCAAATCTGAATCTAATACAAATCATTCAGATCTGAATCAACTGACTCATTCTGGAATAAACTATTCCTCCAGTAGTGTATATAAACACTGAACTTCACACACTCGCTCTGGATGACTGTGTGAAGGTGAGTTTTTGGTTACGGCTCAGCAGCATCATTTGCTTAAACGATGCCGGTGTTGTAAGATGAATGTCCGGGTCTCTTGAGGTTAAACGGGGTCTGATTACTTTTTCAGATAATAATATTTGTTTTGGTTGTAAATAAACCCTTTAGTCCAGTTTCTCTTGAATTTGCATGTGCAAAATCCCCACATGCACCTGATTCACATGCCTATTTTGTTTTAGCTTTTTGACTTTTTTTTTTTTTTTTTTTAAACATGCTTTTGTTAGACAGGTGCAATCAAAAACTTCTGCGTGTGACTTAAAAAAAATATTTAGGAGCATAAATTGAAAAAAAAAAAAAAAATTTGACCCTTATGACTGAATTACGACTGAATTTACCGTAAATGTATCAAAACTTAATTTTTGATTAGTTATATGCATTGCTAAGAACTTCATTTGGCGATTTCTCAATATTTAGATTTTGTTTGCACCCTCAGATTCTATCCTTGTCCTATCCTAACAAACCATACATTAGTGGAAAGCTTATTTATTCAGAAATAGAAAAATATGACTGGTTTTGTGGTCCAGGGCCACATATCTTTACCAAAAATGATAGTAATATTTCTAATTTGCCCTAATATTTTATTTTCAAATTGTTTTTATATGCTCCTATACCAAGTAACCGCAATCTGCTCTTTTAAATGTCAAAAGTGAGCTCATCCACACTGAGGATCTGTATATATGCTAAGTATAAGTATAAATATAAATATTTTAAAAATGACATAAAAGATGACATACTTTTAATAAAGTTGCCAAAAATTCCATTACAATAGTAAAAACAAAATTCCCCAGTAAATCACTTCAAGGAGTCAAATATCACCTCATAATGGGAAAGCAATGGGATTTTTGGGTTTTTGATTCGAAGGTGCTCCTGAAATTTTGACTCTGCTCTAAAAATTTAAGTTTGGAGCACAAGTGCTTCTAAAAAGAAAAGTAAGTGTAGAACCCTGACAGGCCTGTCAGAATTGAAATCCGAAGCATATGAGTGTTTGCTTTGTGTGTTATTGACAGTTGTGTGTGTCTGTCTGCTGTCTGGCTCGCTCAGCAGACATGCACACACACACACACACACACACACACACACACACACGTTTCATTGTATGAACTGAACTCTTGGCTTGATCATTTACTTAATATTGAGTTACACACTCCTCATTGTGTTAACTGAATTCAGACTACCATCCATCACACACACAGACTGTCCGTCACCAGACACACATCACATCTGTCTCACTGTGACATACTAACCTATAAACACACGCTACACGCTCAGTTGTAAACTACTTTAATTTATACTTTTTTTAGGCCTCATTTAAGAAACATGAGTTGTCAAATAAGAGGTTTTACAAACAATTTGTTCTCGTGTTTCATGAATAACCATAATCTAAACTACTGGTTAACAAAAAATATTATTTTTTTTAATATCATGAATGAAATCTGTTCGACAATAAAAGTTAAAAAGTTGTTGATGAAGTGATTGTACTATACAGAGTAAATGTAGTTTTGAGTTATAAGTTTAGTTTTTATTTTGGTTTTATTTCGAGTTTTTATTCCAATTTAGTTTTTAATTGAAATGTAATAGTTTTTAGTTCTGGGCAATGATTCAAGTTTTGTTTATATAATATAGACACATGGTGCTTCTCCAATTTCCACTTGACAATGCGCCACAGGTGGTTATTAGGGTTTAGGACAGGTCTGGAGACATACATGGCCACTCCATCACCTTCACCTTCAGCTTCCTCAGCAAGGCAGTTGTCATCTTGGTGGTGTGTTTGGGATCTTTATCATGTTGGAAAACTGCTGTTCGGCCTAGTTTCTGGAGGGAAGGCATGTTCTGCTTCAGAATGTACAGTAAAAAATGGAATCCATGTTTCCCTTAATGAACTGCAGCTCTTCAGTACCAGCAGCACTCATGCAGCCCCAGACCATGATGCTACCATCACCATGCTTGACTGTAGGCAAGACACAATTTTCTTGGTACGCCTCACCAGGGCATCACACATCACACATGCTGGACACCATCCAAAACCAAACAAGTTATCTTATAGTCTCATCAGACCACAGGACATGGATCCAGTAATTCATGCTCTTGGATTGGTTGTCTTCAGCAAACTGTTTGCAGGCTTTCTTGTGAGCCAGCTTCAGAAGAGGCTTCCTTCTCTGTCTGCCCATGCAAACCGACTTGTTGCAGTGTGCGGCGTATGGTCTGAGCACTGACAAGCTGACCTTCTACTTTTGCAACCTTTAAAGCAAGGCTGGCAGCACTCATGCATCTGTTTTTTTTTAAGCCAGGTTCTGCACCTGATGTACAGAACGAGTGTTCAACTTTGTTGATCGACCCTTGCAAGCACTGTTCTGAATGGAACCCATCTTGGAAGACCTCTGTATGACCCTGACCACTGTAGTGTAACTCGGTTTCAGGGTGTTACTGAGCCTCTAATAGCCTTGGCCATCTTTGTGGAGAGCAACAATTCTATTTCTCAAATCCTCAGAGAGTTCTTTGCCATGAGATGCCATGTTGAACATCCAGTGTTCAGTATGAGAGAATTGTTCTTAAAGCACCTAATTTTAATTGCTCTAATACGAGATGCACAACTTTGTATGGTCCTGTCAAGCAGACAAAAACATAAACGTGATGAATAGGACATGGCTTTGCATGGTTAAACAACATACTGCTGTTATCACTTAGGGTGTACTCACTTTTGTTGCCAGCTATTTTGACATTAATGGCTGTATGTTGAGGTATTTAATCTATACTGCCATACAAGCTGCACATTGACTACTCTAAAAAATATCCCAAGTTTCATTTCTATAGTATTGTCCCTTGAGAAGATATACTAAATTGGTTACTGAAATGTGAGGGGTGTACTCACTTTTGTGAGATATTGTATACAGACAGTCAAGCCCGGAATTATTCATACTCCTGGCAAATTCTGACTTGAAGTTACTTTTATTCAACCAGCAAAGTAGTTTTTTTTATCGGAAATGACACAGACTTCTCCCAAAAGATAATAAGATGATCATCATTGTGGAAAAAAATATTTCTCAGCTTTTATTTACATTTGAACAAAAAGTGGCATGTCCAAAATTATTCATACCCTTTGCAAACTGCCACAGTCTATGGGGAAAATCCAAAGTTCTATACCATTCCAAATAGTCCAAGCTGTTCTAAAGCATCCTAATTACCCTGATTGATTGGGAACGGCTGTTTTAATCAACTCAACAGGTGAAAAACAGAAGCTCTCTGCTGTTGGTTTGTGGACAGTCATGGCTAAGACAAAGGAGCTCACTGAGGACCTGCGGCTGCACTTTGTGGCTGCTCACAAGTCAGGAAAGGGCTATATGACCATATCTAAATGTTTTGAAGTTCCATTGGCTACAATGCAAAGTATTATTAAAAAATACAAGACGTTCCGTACTGTGAAAAATTACAGTAATTGGCACTATGAAAAAGGAGCAATAGATCAAAATTCTCAGCAACAATATCAGGCAGACTGCGGAGAAACTGTGGAGTAAACTAAAGATCAGGGTGATGGAAAGTAGACCCTCCAACCTGAAAGAGTTGGAGCTCATCGCTAAAGATGAATGGGCAAAAATACCAGTGGAGACATGCAAAAAGCTGGTCAGCAATTATAGGAAGTGTTTGATTGCCTCTTATATAATGATGCCTCTTATACATCGTCTTATTGTCTTTTGGGAGAAGCCTGTGTCATTTCCGGTCCAAAAAAACTTGCTGGTTAAATAAAAGTAACTTTAAGTCAGAATTTGCCAGGGGTATGAATAATTTCGGGCTTGTCTGTATATACGTTTATAATATTAATATATACAATTTATCGTAATTATATTATAAATTATTCATCAAAATATATATTTTGTATTTGCTTATCACAGTGCAACATGTCTATTAAATATTGCATATTATAGAACTAAAATTAAATAAAAATGTAAAAACATTTGTTTAAACTTAAACGATTTAAAAACTGTAACTAAACTGAAACTACAAAAACAAGAAATCTAAATCAAATTCCAATAAATGAAAACTGAAACTGTTGCAACCACTGCTGAATGAAATGAAAACCAACTAAAGGTGAAGTAAAATTGAAAATAATAAAATCTAATTTGAACTTGCTCATTTCTGTCTTTTTGTGCCTTTCTGTTCTGTCTTTTTTGTTCCTTTTCATTATGACAGACACGGTTAGTCAGAAGTGCGATTAGAGTCTAGAACCGCATGTATCATCATCGACTGACACCCGACTGGCCAAAAGATACAAAATGAGCTTGTTAACAGCTGTGAGTCAGTGCCAAGATGACGTCCCAATGTGTGTGTGGAATCCAGACAGTGTGTCTTCATTGTCTGACGGGTAAATCAGGCCGGCTAAATGGAGACACAAACCCTGTGTGTCAGTCCCGTCGGCCGCAGTAGGAATTCTGGGCCTGATCCTGTTTCCGCTGTTGCGGGATGGAAAGATTCAGGCAGGATTAGACGGCCACAATTCGTCACTCTGGAATTACATGTGCCGGAAAGTCTTCTGGATCGCATTAATGTTAACTTGACTTAAACGTTTCGATATTTTCATTGTCGTCCGCCGCTTGATGTTTGATTCGTTTGAAACATACCGCTATTATCCGAGTATCAGCTTATGGTCATTTTCCTAAATCAGAGTTGCTGTAGAAACAGAAATGTGATGCATAACCTCGTATTTTGTCTGCATATTAATCAGAATATATCACTTCCCATATCATTTTCTTGCCAGTGTCAAAGATCAAGCATTCAGCTGAGCTTCTATGGAGTTTTTTTTTTTTTTTTTTTTTTTGGCTTCCACTCCATGTTTATTAGCCCAAACTTCCTGTTTCAATAGGAAATCCGTCAACACGGGAAATAAAGTTGTGCTTGTCAGGTCATTTCATCAGCGTGAATGTGTTTTTAATGGATAATACAGTGGATATTCTTAATGTTAGCCATCATATCAACTAGTTTCAGAGCAACAGCACACCAAATCGTCCAAAAAAGTAGATAAATGATAGTATTTACTGAGTGGTGCTCTCTGGGAAACACTTGTGCTTCATTAATCAGGGTGGTGATGTGTGTGAAGCTGGCGTGTTGATGTTTCCCTGAGCCGTTGAGAGATCCCGAAGTCTCTGTGTTTTTCCCTGGGTTGGGCTACTGAATGTCTCTGATGATCGTCTGTAATCATTCACTTCTGTTCTTTCGCTTCTCTGAGACTGACCAAATATGGTCGATCTCACGAAAACATGTTCACGTCCCATTTCATAGTGAAATCAAAAGGAAAAGAGAGGTGAAATGATAGTTTACATAAGAAAATAAAGCCTTGTAGGACTGCATGTTTACATTGTGACTATATTTTCATGACAGTTTACCACCAGTTCTCATTATGCAGTGTGTCTGGGCATTATAGTAATTTTTTATTTCTCACATTCTCCTATTATAATACATTTTCATTTTATTTCTATTTTTATTTTATAAAAGGCAAGAAATCCTGCTATGATGTATGCATTGTTTTGTGTTTTTATTTAAAAAAAATATATATATATATATTTTTAATGACAGTTCACTACCAATTCTCATGATATACTGTGTCTGGTCATTATTTATTTATTTATTTTATCTATTTATTTATTTTTTTACATCACAGTGGTTTACTACCATTTCTCATTACATACAGTGTCTGGTCATTTATACTAGGCATTATAGTAATTTATAGTAGTAAATTGGTTCCTTAGAAACCACTATGAACATTACAGTAACCGCTTAGCCACTTTCTGTAAAACAATTCAGAACACCTTAGCAACCCCCTAGAAACTACACCTAAACAACCGTATCACAGCCCACTAGATTCCACTCAAAACGCCTTAGCAGCTGCATAGTAACTCCTTAGAAACGATTCAGAACACCTTAGTAACAATTTAGAAATCACACTGCATACCCTGCAACTACATCACAACCCCAAAAGACCATTCAGTACATCTTAGCAACACCCTAGTAACCACTCAGAACACTTTTGCAAGTGCATAGCAACCCCTAACAACCAAACAGTATCTCCTTGGAAAACCACTCTAAACATTACAGTAATCACTTAGCAACTTCTCAGAAACCACTCAGAACACCTTAGCAACCCCCTAGAAACTACAACTAAACAACCGCATCACAACCCCCTAGAGACCACTCAGAACACCATAGCAACCATCTAGCATCACTATAGAAACCACTCAAACCATCTTAGCATCTACATGGCAACTGCTTAAAAACAATTCAGAACAGCTTAGAAACACCCTAGAAACCACACGTTAGTAACTACACTGCAACCCCCAGAGACCATGAAGAACACCTTAAGAGCACCCCAGTAACCACTCATAATACCTTATCAACCTCTGAACAATCCCTAGAAACTACTGAGATCAACTTAGTGACCTGTAAAGCAACTACCTTGGAACAACTTATAACACCTTTTCAACCCCCAAGAAACTACACCTTAATAATTGCATTGCAACCCCTAGAGACCACTCAGAATGCCTTAGTAATCTAATAGCAACTCCCTAGAACCCTCACTTTAGCAATCACATCGCAACCCCTTAGAGACCACTTAGAAACAACTTTGCAACCCCCTAGAAACAACCCTGATCACCTTGGCAGGTCCCTAGAAACAACACCTTAGCAATCACATCACAACCTCTTAGGGACAACTTAGAACACCTTAGCAACTCCCTAGAGACCCCTTAGAACACCTTAGCAACTCCCTAGAGACCCCTTAGAACACCTTAGCAACTCCCTAGAAACCACTCAGAACACCTTAGCAACTCCCTAGAAACCACTCAGAACACCTTAGCAACACCCTAGAAACCTCACCTTAGCAATCACATCACAACCCCTTTGGGACCATTTAGCAACCACCTAGAAACAACTTAAAACAACTTAGCAACCCCCTAGAAATAACTCTGAACACATTTACATCTCCCTAGAAACCACACTTTAGTGATCATATTACAACCCCATAGAGAAAACTTAGAACACTTAGCAACTCCCTACAAACCACTCAGAACACCTTAGCAACTCCCTAGAAACCACTCAGAACACCTTAGCAACACCCTAGAAACCTCACCTTAGCAATCACATCATAAAAATCCTGCTCAGATCACCTTAGCAACCTCATAGCAACTCTCAGCAACTCCCTAGATACCGCTTAGAACACCTTTGCAGCTCCCTAGAAACCACTTAGAACACTTTAGCAACACCTTAGAAGCCTCACTATAGCATTCACATCACAACCCCTAAAGCCGGGCTCACAGGCCGATTTTCCCCTTACGAGCATCTGAGCAAAAATCTTGTTGAACACCTTGATTACTCCCGATGTTCGGCACAGATTATCTTGTAATGTAAACAACTCAAAACCTTGACAAATTCCTAGGAACCACGCCTTAGCAATCACATCACAACACCTTAGAGACCATTTTGAACACCTTAGCAAATCCCTAGAAACAACTCAGAACATCTTAGCAACACCCTAGAAACCACTCAGAACACCTTAGCAACACCCTAGAATCCTCACCTTAGCAATCACACCATAAAAAAAAACCACTCAGAACACCTTAGCATCCTCATAGCAACTCCCTAGAAACCACTCAGCAACCCCATAGTGATGCTGGCTACATCACGGCATCATGGTGGCGAGTTGTGCTTGATCAAACACCACATTGCCTGCTGCTGAAATGACGGTGACTGGAAGTAATGGTGGGCTTATAGCAGGCAGACAGGAAGTCCTTTTGTAGTCCAGTCAGACACGCACACATACACACATACACACACAGGGTACCAGTGTTAGGAAGTAGCAAAGGGTTTAGCAGGAATCTGATCAATGTTGATGTATACATTGTGTGCCACATATACTCCCTCTAGAGAGACTGTGACGGTATGCATGTATTCGTCTGACACACACACACGTGGTGTTCTGTGTTTTGTCTGACAGATGGCTTTGCATGAATGAACTCTCTTACTCTTCACTCATCTGCGGGCTGGCCTTTAAGACAAGATGCTTCCATGGTCTATGCGTCTGAATCAGACTCTGGATCTGATGTTTCCCTCAAATTTTATAATGAGTAATACATTAGGCGCTGTGGAGATTTGAATTGATATGCTCAGGGAGAGATCCATAGGGACTTTTAGAGGAGGTCATAGACGTGTGTGTGTGTGTGTGTGTGTGTGTGTGTGTGTGTGTGTTAGCAGCAGCATTTGTCACCCTCAGCCGCCTGTTTATGTACTGACAGCATCAGTGGCATGGAAAACCCCTCTGTCTATGTGTGTGTGTTCTCAGCACTGGATGGCAGCCATGATGTCTTCATTTATCTGCAACTCTGTTAACACAGTGCACAATAACAACCCCAGGACACGGACACACACACACACACACTGAGACCCCCAGAAACAAGAGAGTTAAAACATGCTTTTATATTGTGGTGCAGATTTTTTTAGTAGACATACTGTAGTATTCAAACATCAAAAATGTGTAGTCCATCCAGGGCATTTATTACAGATGCCATACATAATTTATATTTTCATTTTATTTTTTATATTTGCTTTATTTATATATAATTGATAAATATCAATTAAATATGATATTTAATACTATATTTAACTGAAATGTAATATTAATATTGTAATATATTATTATTATTATTACTATATATTTATAATATAATATGTAATATTTTTATTTATTTTTATAACCGTTTACTATCAGTTCTCATTATGTAACGTCTGGTTATTCTTTTTACCAGACCATTTTTACCATGGTAATTTTTTTAAATGTTCTCAATTCTCAGATTCTTTTATATTAATCAATTCTTTATTTACATTTTTTTATTAATATTTTTAACTAAACAAATCCTAGTAAGTACAAATCCTGCTGTAATGTATAAAGTTTTTTTTAGTTCTCAAATTCTTGTATTATAATGAGTTTTTATTTATGTATTTTTTAAATTTATTTTATTTAGTAAAAGTAAAAATCCTGCTATGATGTAATTTTGTTTTTAATTTTATTATTTATTTTTAATTTAAAAAAATCTTCTTTAATTTTATTACCTATTTTGTTTAGTTTAGATTGTTTAATAGTTTATTTTTTCATTTTATGTATATGACAATAAGTCATAATTATAGCATAAAAATAAAAAATCTCTAAAAAAAAGTCTCAGCAGTGATTTATCTGTCATAAGTTTGACTTTTTGTGTTTGTATAGTTTAATGAACACTAACATATACTTCTTTTAATATATAAATAATCAAAAAGGCACATGGAAATAGCCATAAAACTAAATCC
Organism: Garra rufa; assembly: GCF_049309525.1. Lineage (NCBI taxonomy): Eukaryota > Metazoa > Chordata > Actinopteri > Cypriniformes > Cyprinidae > Garra > Garra rufa. The sequence continues at coordinate 38,780,583 of NC_133379.1, forward strand.
TGATTGTATTTGATGCAACAAACCTATTACATTGTACTATTTATATAATATTATGACTAACATACTCTCAGTAGGGTTCAGGGAAAACCATG
>NC_133379.1:38781174-38834891 GCF_049309525.1 Garra rufa
TGAGCCTGGTCTTAATGACTCGCTCTGGTTTGCAACAATTAACTTTACTGGCTAATATCACATATATATAAACAAATTTTTTATGACAAATCGCTATAATAAACCAAAATTATGAAGTAAAAAGTTAAAGAGAAAGTGACTTTTTCCTCATCATTTTGACTTTTTGTTCTAATCCTGAATTATGAATTATACATGTGGCCCTGCAGTGTTTGTTTTTAATCTTAAAACATCAAAATGTGTGCTTGGTTTTAGACATGCTTGTGGTTAAATAGTCATTTACATATTTAAACCAAACGAAAAAGCTGACTGTGATGTTGTAAGGAGCGCTATACTCTCTAACATACATCTGGACCTCCTGAGGCAGAAGAAACTGTCCTTTTTTGAGCCATTAGCATGTCCGGTTGTCCGCTACACTTTTCATGAATGATTTTCTGCTTCAGTTATTCTGCTTATAGCCTGAAGCGACATCTTTTAAGTGCATCAGCATTGGAAAAGCCATGTTTTAAAGGCACCATATACTATATATATTTTTTTTTACATTTTTTCCCATCTGCTTGAAGGATTCTGCACAAAAAATTGTTGTAATTCAGTTTTTCATGTCCATTTTCTGTTTAATTTTAGTAAGACTTTTTGTTAATTGACATAAAGCTGAAATAAAATATACATATTACATGAAAATGATATATTTTAAATATATTTAAATATTTAAATATATATTTTAATATTTATTGTGTATTATTATATATATATATTTTTTTTTCTTTTAATATTTAAGTATAAATGTGTGTGTGTGTGTGTGTGTGTGTGTGTGTGTGTGTGTGTGTGTTGTGTGTGTGTATACAGTGAGGTCAATAAGTATTTGATCACCCTGTGATTTTGCAAGTTCTCTTACTTAGAAATCATGGAGGGGTCTACAATTTTCAGCATAGGTGCATTTCACTGTGAGAGACAGAATCTAAAAATAAAAATCTGGAAATCACATTGTATGATTTTTTTTAACAATTTATTTGTGAATTGCTGTGTCAAATAAGTATTTGATCACTTGCTTATCAGCCAGATTTCTGACCCTCAAAGACCTGTTATTTTGCTTTTAAATAGTCGAGCTACACTCTGCTCATGATTCTAAATTAGTAACACCTTTTTGAGGTCGTTAGCTGTCATAAAGACACCTGTGCACCCCACAATCAGCCAAAGTCGAAGTAGCAACATGGGCAAAACCAAAGAGCTGTCAAAAGACACAAGAGACAAAATTGTAGACCTTCACAAAGCTGGAAAGGGCTACGGGGCAATTGCCAAGCAGCTTGGAGCAATTGTCAGAAAATGGAAGAGGCTAATAATGACTGTCAATGTCCCTCTGACTGGGGCCCCACAGAAGATCTCTCCTCGTGGGGTATCAATGATGCTAAGAATGGTGAAGAATCAGCCCAGAACTACACGGGAGGAGCTGGTCAATGCCGTGAAGAGAGCTGGGACCATCGTTTCCAAGGCTACTATCAGTAATACACTAAGACGTCATGGTTTAAAATCTTGCATCGCACGGAAGGTTCCCCTGCTTAAGTCAGCCCATGTCCAGGCCCGTCTGAAGTTTGCCAGGGACCATCTGGATGATCCAGAGGAGTCATGGGAGAAAGTCCTGTGGTCAGATGAGACCAAAGTAGAACTTTTTGGTCTTAACTCCATTCGCCGTGTTTGGAGGAAGAAGAATGATGAGTATCATCCCAGTAATACCATACCTACTTTAAAGCATGGGGCTGGAAGCATCATGCTACGGGGGTGTTTTTTCTGCACAGGGGACAGGACGATTGCACTGTATTAAGGAGAGGATGAACGGGGCCATGTGTTGTGACATATTGGGCAAAAACCTCCTTCCCTCAGTCAGAGCATTAAAGATGGGTCGTGGCTGGGTCTTCCAACATGACAATGACCCAAAGCACACAGCCAGGAAAACCAAGGAATGGCTCCGTAAGAAGCATATCAAGGTTCTGGAGTGGCCTAGCCAGTCTCCAGACCTAAATCCAATAGAAAATCTTTGGAGGGAGCTGAAACTGTGTGTTGCTCAGCGACAGCTCCGAAACCTGACAGATCTAGAGAAGATCTGTATGAAGGAGTGGGCCAAAATCCCTCCTGCAGTGTGTGCTAACCTGGTGAAGAACTACAGGAACCGTTTGACCTCTGTAATTGTTAACAAGGGCTTCTGTACCAAATATTAACATTTTTTGACTCAAGTGATCAAATACTTATTTGACACAGTAATTCACAAATAAATTGTTAGACCCCCTCCATGATTTCTAAGTTATATATATATATATATATTAGGGGTGGGCATAGATTAATTTTTTTAATCTAGATTAATCTAGATTAAATCTTGGAATTATCTAGATTAATCTAGATTAAAATGGCTAATTTGAATTCTGCTGAAGGCATTCAGAATATGTGTGCTACCCAAATAATGACTTAAAGTCTTAAAGTGAGAATGGATCATAAAGCTCATAAAGCTGTTCTATGATAATTTGTTGATGAAAATAAATTATGTTCAATTAGATGTATGTGTTTACTAACTAACTAACACTGAAATTATTTTTTCTCCCTATTAGATTGTGTTTTTTTTTAACGTCAACACCTACCCAACCCATTACATGTTACACCGTACTTTTATTTTGACAGGTTGCCGTGAAGTTTCTGTGTCATACAGTATGATATGATGCTAGTTTTCTCAAATGAAACGGTAAAAGTGACACCACAGCAGTTTGGGAGATTGAGTTTATCTGTTCATGTGAGATGAAAATGCCAAAAATTACCGGGAGCGTCATGTGTGTTTCAGTATGCGTGTAGTAAAAGCTCGTCTCCATCATTCATACATACAGCTAGGCAAACGGAACATATCGGATTCATATTAAAACGGTCTTTTTGCATTTCAGTTTTCACATACACTAGTCCATATCGCGATTTGAATTAAGTGACTGACCAACATTTGATTTATGAATCCAAAAAACAACGAATTTACGTGGCATTTCGCTATAGTAGATTCGGTTTTTATGAATGGAGGACGACGCGATCCCGTCTGTGTTTTGGCGGAGGAGACTTAAACGCGCGACCATATTCTACAGTATTCGGTATACATCCGCGTTAAACTATCAAGGTGAAAGTCATCATAGCTTGCGTAGTTTAGACCCAGCTCCCAACCCAAATTTGAGAATAGATTAACGGCGATATTTTTTTATCGCGCGATAAGAGTTTCACGTTAACGCAGCACATTAACGCCGATAACGGCCCACCACTAATATATATATATATATATATATATATATATATATATATATATATATATATATATATATATATATATATATAAATATATAAATGCATATGTACTTTTATTTATATATATATATATACACACACACACACATATATACATATATTTATATATATATATACATATACATATATTTATATATATATATACATATATGCACACATACATGGGCGACATTTGACTCTTGAGTCAGGGGGGGGCAAGAAAAAAAATCAGATGTAAGCATTAAAACAGTGCCCTACGGTATTGCAGCACATCAAAGCAGTCAATTAAAGCGCTGCACTTCAGCCCGGGCCGATGGGCCCTGACTTTTTTTTACACCCCAGGGCTACGGCTTCGGGCCAATTTTCACGTCATAGTTCAGACCCGGGCCGGCATCGGGCCTGTTTTAGGCTTCTCCTTATTTTCATAATTTAGACATCCATCAATTATGGTGAAGAAAAAAAATGCCGCGCTGGTGGAAACAACACGAAACTTCACTTTCGCTTTCACTTTTGAGACCGACTCAGACACCGTTTAGTGTGCTTTAGCACAGCTGAATCCACGTTCAAGCGCACACAATAGGCTAAAACTCACCCCAAGCACCGGCAAAAATAAATAACAATGAATGTGTCGAGGAAAGAGTAAGGACATAAATGAATTATTTATTAATTAATTTGTGTATTCTGAGTCAGTGTCGCAATCTCCTTTTTGGACGCGCCTTCAGAGAGAAATTCATCTTTACGGATTACATGAAAGAGTTTGTGCTTTTGATTTGTTTTATTTCGTTAAGTAATAATTTAAAGCTTTCTATAAATGTATTTATTATGTCTGTGAGGCATGCATTTCGCTTCATTTTGTTAAGCACTCCTTTTCAAGAACCAGACGGCAGAAAGCACATAATTTTTGTTTTCTTTATTTTATAAAAATGCTGTAACGTTTTTTTCAATGTATTACTCGTACTTTGTGAGCAAAAATGACGGATAATTTTAAATTGCTTCCAATGAAAAAAATGCAAGTGATTGCGCTGGTGCCTCGTTGTCCTGCAAGCTTTAGCTTCCACTTTCTGCACAAACTATGCGCATATAGCTCACATGTATCTGTAACGTTTAAACTACCATTGTTTTATACTTGAACTGTTTTATATCTATAGATTTCATTTTAGGCAAGTCGTGATGATTTGAGAAGGCAAACTGATCAAACAGACTCAGTCTTCCGCTGGGCGCTGTTCGGTAAATATATTTTTAACGAATAAAAAATGCTCCAAGCGTTTTTCTAAATTAGCTAAATAAAAAACGAAACTAAATATAAACATTTTACCATTACATACAAAACTGAACTATTTTATAGCTGAAACAGTAAGTTGTTTTGGGAGAAGGGGAAAATATATTTTTATCCCGTCTATTGCTTCACCGTTATTTCGAGAATAAACCCAGCGTAAATATGCAAATGTCACTCCCAAAACACATCAGCTTACATGTGCCGAAAAACGAAAGTTTCATACAAATTCTAAATGGATTATAGCCTGGAAAGTGCAAAGCACGCTCCCCTTATTATCACTAAAAATTCATAGAGATCTCACAAAATTCCGTTATAATTAATAAAGCTCTCACAATTAATATTTTATTTACATCGCGTCTACACTCATAAGATGATTCATGAGCGCACAAAACGGCACTTAATAAAAACCGATCAGGCGCTTTCAGCAGTGAGTGAATTCTGACAAGTGTTTCTAATTGTTCGGAAACAACAGATATGTCTGTGATTGGCTACATTGCTCAACGCTGCAAAAACACATTGGATAGTTTGCCAGATCTTCAATTGCTTTGCTTTCGTTTGAGGGTTATATAGCACCGTCTAGTTCCCAAGTACAACCGAGCCTAAGCTTGGCTAAAGCAGTTGCAGCGGGGCTGTCGAGGATTCCATGACTAACCACAGGGGGGGCAACTGCCCCCCCTTGCCCCCCCCTAATGTCGCCCATGCACACATATATTAAACGTGTAAAAAAAATAAAGCTAAATAGAAAATTATTTAAATATTTATTAATATTACTAAATTAATATTGTCTTATTTATGGATAATGTACAGATTTTAATATTAAATATTTAAATGGCTAATAATATAAATAATAGATAAAAGCACATAATAAAAGTACAAAAACATTCAATTGAAAACTGCCAACTAAAGTGTAAATCTACATTTATTTTACTGGAAAAAAATATGATTTTTTTGTTTTTAAATTGTATTAACTTTACAGATCTGTTTGTTTTACAGATTTTATTTCAATTATATCATTTCTTTATCTCTCTCTCTATCTCTCTATCTATCTATCTCTCTATCTCTCTCTCTATCTCTCTCTCTATCTCTCTATCTATCTCTCTATCTATCTCTCTATCTATCTATCTATCTATCTATCTATCATCTTTTTAAATAGTATAAAAATATAAATAATAAAAAGACAAGCACATTGCAAAAGTACAAAAATATCAGTGAAAACTAATTTACATAAAAAGCAAATTCTAAATATTAATAAATTCTATAATTATAATGAATACTATAATAAACTACTGAATAAGTTGCTTAAGTGTAAGTCTAGAATCATAAGTCTGATTACTCAGAAGAGTGATTAACATCAAGTCTCTAGATTTCACTGATAATGAGTCATAAATGTCTGTGATGCTTGACATGACCTTTTCCTTTGTCACCATTAATTAATTTCACCCCATCTTTATAATTGTCCAACAAATGTAACCGGTTTCTGTGTTTTTCAGGTGGATTGTGGAGCGTGATTACATTAGGTGGAGCCGGCAGCCGACCGGGGGCGGAGCAAGATCAGAACCCTCTCCCTCTGTCCAATCAGAGTCTGCTATTACTGCTGGTTCTGGCCAATCTGACAGACGGACCGGACTGTCCGAACCCCTACCGCCAGGCTGTTACCGGCTTCAAAAACACTCAAGGTGAACCAGAGTGGCTTCCATAACTGTTTGTTTGAGATTTTAGTTATTTGAACTGAATTAATTCCACTGACAGTGCATCTGTGTGTGTTTCAGATTCCTCGTCCATGCCGTCTCCTCAGCCTCACACATTTCAGATCAACTTTAACAGTCTGTACACAGCGCTGTGTGAGCAGCAGAAATCTGACCAGGTGACATTACTGCTCTACACGCTACTGCACCAGAACACCAACATGAGGACGTACATATTGTCCCGCACCGACATGGAGAACCTGGTGAGATTTTAAATGCATATGCATTTCATAGTGCTTGCAGAACATACAGTATGCACATTCATTTTAATGCAATTGCAAACTCCTGACTACTGTCAATCATTCACTATGGGCGGGATTTGTTGGACAGGGATGTGTTTTTTTTTTAGGGGCCGATACGTTGTTTTTTTTTTCTGTTTAGATTAGATTAGATTAGATTCAACTTTATTGTCATTACACATGTACAAGTACAAGGCAACGGAATGCAGTTTAGGTCTAACCAGGAGTGCAATAAGCAGCAAGTGCAGGATATAGGTATAATTTATAAGTTATAAGTGCACTAATGGGAGATATGTACAGGGAGAAACTATGGAAATTATTTACAGATGAAAGTATTGTGGACGTAATTTACAGGCGCTATTAACAAGTAGAATGTACAAATAGAGGAGCATAGTATGCAGGTTGTTGGTAACTATAATCAGGTATTGCAGATTGATACGAACATAATATACAGGTAGCTGATTACTAAAGCAGGAATTAACAAATAATAATTTACAAATGTATAGATACATATCAAAAATTTACAAAATGTCTATGTGCAATGGAATGGTTTGGCCCATGTGTCAGAAGATTATACATTATTAGAAGCCAAAAAAGTAAATGGAAAAAGTTTAATAGTGTTTGCTTTTCTGTAATACAAACACTGTACTAAAATCTTGATTTCAAACTATGCTGCGCAGGTTGCCGCTGTCATATTTGTCATTAAAAAAATATAATTGATTGATTGATCGATGTGACTGATTACTGATTGCAGTGTTTATTTCTGTTTTATTCATATTTTAACAATAGAATGAAGACATTGTCATCTACAGTATAAATCTGTTTATTTTACTGAATTTTGAATAAAAAAAAAATCTAATTGCATTTATTAACTTTACATATTTGTCAGTTTTTAAATTAGGTTATTTTGCAGATTGTTTCGTATCAAGTCTTTAATTTTGAAAATCTGTGTATTTTTCGGATTTTATTTTAATATTAAAATTTTGTTTATTTAATTTTTTTATTTTACAGATCTGTTTTTTACAGATTTTATTTTAAATTTAATTAAATATTATTGATTTTGCAGATTTTAATTTATTTAAATGTTATTGATTTCATTTTTTTATTTGACAGATCTGTTTATTTTACCGATTTAAATAATTCAAATGTTACTTATTTTATTTTTTATTTTACAGATCTGTTGAAATCATTTAAACAGATCTGTTTATTTTACGGTTTATTTAAATTATTTAAATGTTATTTATTTTAATGTTTCATTTTACAGATTTTATTTAAATTATGTGAATGTTTTTTAAACATTTAGATCTTTTTATTTTAGAGTTTTGTATCAAGTTGTTTTTATTGTTTTCTAATAGTTTTTTATTTTACAGATCTGTTTATTTTACAGATTTTATTTAAATCATTTTAATGTTGTTTCATTTTTTTATTTTAAAGATCTGTTTATTTTAAGGGTTTTATTGAACTTATTTAAGTGTTATTTTTTATTTTATAGATTTTATGTATATTATTTAAACGTTTTTTATTTTATTTTTCTATTTTACGGATTTGATGTAAATTATTTAAATGTTTTTATTTATTTTTTTTATTTTACAGATTTAGTTTAATTCATTTAAATGGTATTCATTTAATTGTTTGCATTTCATAGATTTTATTGAATTTATTTACAGTTGTTTATTTTACACATTTTTTCTCAAGTTAAATTTTTCTTATGATTGATTTTCAAATGATATATAATTTAGTAAATATTAAGTAAAATAAATAAATGTAAATGCATGTAGTTTTAAATGCGTATTTAAATTTAATAGTGTGACTTCATATCTATCAGCTTCTTATCAGCAATTGATCACCCTGTTTTATTGGCAGCAGCCAGCAAATAGAATTAAATAAATGAATTAAAACAACAGGGTTTTTTTTACACAATAGTAAAGGATTCTGTCTTTCTGTCTGTGTAGGTGTTGCCAATTCTTGAGATCTTGTATCATGTCGAGGAAAGAAACTCCCATCATGTGTACATGGCCCTCATTATCCTCCTCATCCTCACAGAAGACGACACCTTCAACCGCTCCATTCATGAAGTGGTAAGGTCACACACATAAACCCACTGAGAAATCAGGTTAAACCATTGAATCTGGCATGAAAGCTTAATTTGAGAGCCTGTAGTTGTTTCGATGTTCTGATAGAGATTTGAGTCTGGAAATGATTCCAGATCTGTGATTCCAGGCGGGGACTGAGACCAACATGACACGTGTATCTGTGTGTGTGTGCTCTCTCTGTATATTTGTGTAACTGATGCAGGACAGATTGTATTTGTGGTTGGTTTTCCACTGAGCTTATGTTTATAGATCTGTATGAAAATAACAGCGTTATGCATGCGCATGTGTTTGCACATTTATTTGTGGATTTGTGTTTCTATGCATCAGTTGTTCTCATGTTTTTCCTCCAAACTCGCATGCAACCGACGTTAGTTTAGAATATACATAGCGTTTGTTTAAAGGTTGTGGTTTGCAGACAATTACGGTAGTGCGCATCGTGCTCCGACAAAGCAACAACAAAGACCAAATTTGGCATTTGCTTCTAATACTATTTACATTTTTTTAATATTAGCTTAATTTGTGGTTTTGTTAGTTCAAAGACACAGAGTTATTTACATGTAAAATAAGAGCAAGACCTTTAGTTTAAGATCTGAATTTGCCAAGTCGGACCTTTTGTACTCAGTCCATCTCTGCTGCCATTCTTAAAGTATGACGCAAATTAATTCAATGACTGTGCTAAAAATATCATCTACAAATTGTGATGTTTTCTTCTTCCACACAAATGCTCAGGCCAGATCATTTGCATGTGTCATCTGACGATTGTTTAAGTAATAGTTCATGTAAAAATGAAAATTTGCTGAAATTTACTCGCCCTAAGGACATCCAAGATGTAGATGAGTTTGTTTCTATATCGGATTTGGAGAAATTTAGCATCACTCGCTCACCAATGCATCTTCTGCAGTGAATGGGTGCCGTCAAAATCCAAACAGCTGATGAAAACATCACAATAATCCACAAGAAACAAACACCACCCCAGTCTATCAGTTAACATCTTATGAAGTGTAAAGATGAATGTTTTTTTTACCCTCAAATCAATGCTTCCGGCTAAAATATGAGCACATAATCGATAATAGCTAGGCATGTAATGGTATCCAAATTTCACGGTGCGATAATATCATGATATGAGGACTACAATCGACATCACAATACATCTCAATTCTGGCGCCGCTGTTGTTCAGCCTGTATATGCTCCCACTAAGTCAAATAATGAGAAAGAACAAAATTGCATATCACAGCTATGCAGATGATACCCAGATTTACCTAGCCTTATCGCCAAATGACTACAGCCCCATTGACTCTCTCTGCCAATGCATTGATGAAATTAACAGTTGGATGTGCCAAAACTTTTTACAGTTAAACAAGGAGAAAACGGAAGTCATTGCATTTGGAAACAAAGATGAAGTTCATAAGGTAAATGCGTACCTTGACACTAGGGGTCAAAAAACAAAAAATCAAGTCAAGAATCTGGGTGTGATTCTGGAGTCAGACCTCAGTTTCAGTAGTCATGTCAAAGCAGTAACTAAATCAGCATACTATCATCTTAAAAACATTGCAAGAATTAGATGTTTTGTTTCCCGTCAAGATTTGGAGAAACTTGTTCATGCCTTTATCACCAGCAGGGTGGACTATTGTAATGGTCTCCTCACCGGCCTTCCCAAGAAGACCATTAGACAGCTGCAGCTCATACAGAACGCTGCTGCCAGGATTCTGACTAGAACCAAAAAATCAGAGCATATTACACCAGTCCTTAGGTCCTTACACTGGCTTCCAGTTATGTTTAGGATAGATTTTAAAGTACTTTTACTTGTTTATAAAGCACTCAATGGCCTAGGACCTACATACATTGCAGATATGCTCACTGAATATAAACCTAACAGACAACTCAGATCTCTAGGATCGAGTCAGTTAGTAATATCAAGGGTTCACACAAAACAAGGGGAATCCGCTTTTAGCTATTATGCCGCCCGCAGTTGGAATCAGCTTCCAGAAGAGATCAGATGTGCTAATACATTAGCCACATTTAAATGCAGACTCAAAACTCACCTGTTCAGTTGTGCATTTATTGAATGAGCACTGTGCTACGTCCGAACAGTTTGCATTATTTTATGCATAATCATTTTACTGTATTAATTAATTTGAAATCATTTTCTTTTCTTTTTTAAATCATCTTAAATGTTCTTAATTTTGTTTTTATTGTTGTGATTATTATTTTAAAATTTTATGCTATTGTGATTTTAATTCCTTTTTATGTACAGCACTTTGAATTACCATTGTGTATGAAATGTGCTATATAAATAAACTTGCCTTGCCTTGCCTTGCCTTAAAAAAATAGACAAAAGACAAACGCAGACATTTTTTTTAATTTTGAACTCTCAAAGTGCATTAGATGTTCAAAATTAACATTTTTTTCCCCAAGCTCCAACCCATGTTCTTAAGAAAACTTAAGTCAGAAAAAAGTCAGTGAATTGACTTGTACCTGAACTTTAAAAGGAACTCAACTCTCTTTTTATTTTTGCTATACTCATTATACAGTCTCAGTCTTAATTACATTCACTCTGGTGTTTTAGGAAGCTAAGCCAATAATAATAATAATAACAACAACAATTTTATGTTATTGTTATTCCTATGACAATAATAGCCATATTTTGTAAAACAATTGCAGTGTAAAATAAATGAAAATGAATATTTCATAGGTATGTTATTTTTGCTTTACACTACAGCAGGGATATTATAATACTTCTTTCCTACACTTGAAAGAGATTTAAACCAGTAGCTGTCAGCAATTCATATTGCGCTTTAAAGCTTAATTTTTGATGGAAACAGCAGTAGAGCTTTTATTTTGAATGAAAAATCCAGCTTTAGGGAAAACAGGTTTACAAAAACACGTCTCACTACAAATCTAGTCAAATGCTGTAATCATCTGCTGCAAAAATAAAGCATAACTGATGGCCGTTGTATTCCCAAATGCGCACTAAACTCACGGTACATCCAATAAACAAGTTCACTGCATTCATTTACTGAGAACTGAGCTGTTCTGAGGTGCGGAAAACACCGGATCATGAGGTGATCGCCTGAACAAAGTGGACACTTCTCTTTGAAACACACAGCGACTTGATGAAGGGATTAGACCATATTGTGCTTTTGGTTTTAGTTCATTTGACAGATACTGTGGCGAAGCATAAAGGCCCAAAACACAACTTTAAAAACATTTTATTAAACAATAGGAAGTTTTAATATATTTTAAAAACTACACATTTTGCCCAGAAGACCTCTAGTTTTATATTGTCATGTGACCACAATAAATGCGATACCACAATATTGATAATATCAATACATCCCTAATAATAACAATACATCCAGTGAAAAAGTCCATCTCCTGAATTAAAATCCATCCACATATGTGACCCTGGACCACAAAACCAGTCTTAAGTCGCTGGGGTATATTTGTAGCAATAGCCAAAAATACATTGCATGGGTCAAAATTTTTGATTTTTCTTTTATGCCAAAAATCATTAAGAAATTAAGTAAAGATCATGTTCCATGAAGATTTTTTGTAAAATTCCAACTGTAAACATATCAAAATGTAATTTTTGATTTGTAATATGCATTGTTAAGAACCTAATTTGGACAACTTTAAAGGTGATTTTCTCAGTCTTTTTGATTTTTTTGCATCCTCAGATTTCTGATTTCAAATAGATGTATCTCGGCCAAATATTGTCCGATCCTAACAAACCATACATCAATAGAAAGCTTATTTATTGAGCTTTCATATGATGTATAAATCTCAGTTTTGTCAAATTTAACCTTATGACTGGTTTTGTGGTCCAGGGTCACATATTTGCTTGGAGCTGTTTTGGTCAGTTTTGGCAGACACTTTTTCACTGGAGATCACAATATTATGGATTTTAGCTGGAAGCAATGGATTAAAAATTAAAAACGTCTTAATTTGTTCCACAGCTTTTGGCTTCACAAGGTGTTAACTGATAGACTGAAGTGGTGTGGATTATTGTGATGTTTTTACTTGTTTTCACCTGTTTGACTCTCATTCTGACGGCACCCATTCACTGCAGAGCATCCAATGGCGAGCAAGTGATGAAATGCTACATTTACATCTTGGATGACTACCCTACATCATCCTTTAGGAGAAATTTACTTCCATAACAAAAATTGACTGATTTTTAACTCGCTCCTTTGTCATCCAAAATGTTCGTGTCTTTCTTTCTTCACTTGTAAAGAAACATTTTATGATTTCTCTCCATGTAATGGACTTCTATGGTGCCCTTGAGTTTGAACTTCGATTTCTATACTTTTTAACCTCAAATGCTTATCTAGTCTAGCTCTACGTCAACTCTGTGTTTTCTGGTTCAATACAGTTAGGGAATCCGAAAATCTAATTTTCTCATTTTCTGCTCCAATTTTAAAATCATCCTGCATCGCTGCAAAAGTACAAACTGGGGGCACCATAGAAGTCCACTATATGGAGAGAAATCCTCAAATGTTTTCCTCAAAAAACAAAAACATAAACATTTTGGATGAGTAAATTATCTGTACATTTTTGTTCTGGAATTGAACATCTCCTTTAAACAGAGAACCAAATGCATTTGTTATTATTTATTGTTATTTTCTTTATTGTATAATTCTTTATTTCTTTATTGACTCTGTGGATACTTTTAAAAGTAATCCTAAGACTTATTTATTTATTCAAGCTTTTAATTAGCTACTTTTTGGGCTGTTATGATTTCGGTGTTGTTTTGACCCTTTTTATATTGTATGTTATTTCTGATTTAAACTGTGTTGTGAAGCACTTTGTGGCCCTTGTCTGTGAAAGGTGCTATATAAATAAAGATTACTTACTTACTTACTTACTTAATTCTCTCTCTCAGGTGTTGAAGAACATCTCGTGGTATACTGAGCGTGTTCTAACGGAGATCTCTCTGGGCAGCCTGTTGATCCTGGTTGTGATTCGTACCATCCAGTTCAACATGACACGGACCAGGGTAAGAGCAAAACCAATGACAAAAGCAGTCATTTAAATGCGAAGCTCCATAAATATCCAGATCTTTGGCCGTGGGCGCGTACAAACTTATTATGTAACCAGCTCATGAGTTTTACAAGATTGCTGAAGTTTTATATTAGATCTGTAAACACATTCAGTCCAGGGAGTCCAACGAACAGAGTGGGTTTTTATATTCAAAGTATAATAGAGTCATTTCATTCTGTTCTGCCCTGCGAGAAAAAACAGAACACATTATTTATGCATGGTTTTATTGATTTCCCCTGCTTTAGGATAAATACCTCCACACGAACTGCCTGGCTGCCCTAGCCAACATGTCGGCCCAGTTTCGAAACCTACACCAGTACGCCGCACAACGAATTATAAGGTTAGTCAACCGACTACTGGCTAGTTGATTAGTAAATATTTTATTCAATAATATTTATTAAGATTTTTTTTTTTTGTAAAGAAATTTATATTTTTTACTTATCAAGGATGCATTAAATTGATCATTATAATTACTGTTCAAATCATCTTTTTTTTTTTTTAATAAATGCAGCCTTGATGAGCATAAGAGAATCTTAACGACCCTAATATATAATCCTTTTTATATAATTTTTTATATAAATTTAATAGAATTTGTTGTTTATATTTATATTTATGTAAATTATTAAAATTATATCAAAATAATATTATAATGTGTGATATTTATTTTTTAAATATAAATATATGTATTTATTTTACATATAAACATTTTTATTTTTTTGCATTTGTTTATTTTACATATAAAACAGTCCAATTTAAGAGTATATATATAATATTATAAATTAGAATATTGAGTTTTTATATATATATATATATATATATATATATATATATATTAAAATGTAGTTGTTTATATACATTTTATAAATATTTTCTATATACATTATTTATATTTATAATTTTATATATAAATATTACAATTGTATTAAAATAACATTATAATGTGTAATATTTTTTATTTATATATATAATAATAATAATGTATAATATTACATTTTTAAATATTTAATTTGATATGTAATATATGATACAGTAAGTAATCTCGAATATATAGTGTTCTAATTTGTTAAATAATAATATTTAACAATATTTATTTTTATGCACACTGTGTGTATAGATCTATATGTTGTTCTGATTTAATCATTCTTAGTCTTAATAAATGTAACTTTATAATAAATGCAATAATTAATTTTTTACTTGTTATAATTGTATTTAATAATTAAATTTTAATTTCTTAATAATTCCTGTAATGATTCTTGTATACTTATTATATATAATTTTAATAATAAAAATTAATTCTTTTAGTTTTAATTTTAATTTTATAATAAAATGTAATAATTTAATATAATGCATTTTAATTTCTTAATGATTCACATAATTATTATTAAATTCTATAAAAGTAGAAGCTTAAATTTCTATTTTAATACTTAAATTTAATTTGAAAAATGTATACATTTTTAAATTGTAATAATTTAATTCTAATTTCTTAATTCCGTAATGATTCTCGTAGTGCTTATATATAATATATAATTTTAATATAAATTTTAAAATTTTAAAAACATCTTTCACTTTATAATAATAACTTATTATTAAAAGCTACATTTTAAGGTCAGTTAAAAGGTAGTTTATGAGTGTGTGTGAATGTTAGATGCTACCGCAGTTATCAGGTGAGTCTGTTTGTGTCCATGTCGAGTAATTGTGGCGTCAGGCCGCGGTCCAGCATCACAGATGGGCTTATTTGCATCGGTCCAGAAACCGGATCTTTTTTGAGATCAGGAGGGTGAGCAACTGTTAGAGAACAAACAAGCGCTTTCTAACACTTCCATTTATCCACCGTTGAACACAAACAGATCGCGTTTCAGTGCATGATGTTTGTGATACACGTACTGAATTAAAGTGAATGAAATGTTTGTTGACTTTGGTGGCACAACACCCCGCTCACCTCAGATGCACGGAAATTGAGCCGCGCGGGTTGTTTTCAAGGCTGCTCACAATCAACGGTCGGATTGGTTGGAAATTCGCAAGGCTTTTGTTTCCTGAATAATACCGCACATCCTTTTATATAGCATAAAAACATTGTGCCACATTGTAAACAGCGTAAAAAGCACGTCCTCTGGCAGAATCAGTGGGGTTTGGTTAAATACAGTCATGTGTTTTGATACATGGCCGTTTTTATTGTTTTGTCATTGTGAAATGCATGTTACTTTGTTTATGTTTTGGTTTCTGTTGCCCAGATTTTGCCATGACTTCATCTGGAACAGAGCAAACGCAGCTCAGAGGAGGTTTAGCATGCGAGCAGTAGCAGATCGTTCATTAATGTTTACATTTCTGATGTGGTCATTAAAAAGAACTGGTCATATGAGTCATTTGTAAACTAGGTTGTTGTGCGCGTTTGTTGTTCTGGTTTCTTTTTGTTTCCATCAATTAATTTTTTTTAGTTATTCAGAACAATTCAAGCCACTGACATGTTGGACTGAGACTGATTTACTTCTTTAGACCAAATGATTTAAAAGAATGACTCAAAAGAGTCGTTTGTGATTTAATATAGGTTGTACCGTTTATTTGTTCTTCTGGTTTCAGTAGTGGTTTCTTAATGATTACATTAACGATTCCTTTAGTACTAAAGAACGATTCAAACCAAGTGTGATTAAAACGTGAGATTTAAAAAGAACTGCTCTAAAGAGTCATTTGTGAATCAGATTAGGATGCTCTGTGAGTTTGTTGTTCTGATTTCGGATTTGGTTTCTTAATGTTTCCATCAATGATGTTTTTAAAAGTTTTTTAGACTGATTCAGACCACTTACATGTAAAATTGAGACTGATTTGGTTCTTTTCTGAGTCTTTGAGCCTTTTTTTTTTAATCAACTGAATAAGAGTCATTTGTGAATTGGATTAGATTTTTCTTGTTTTGATTTATTTCAGATTTTGGTTTCTTAATTCCGTTATTGATTCTTTTTGTACTTTAAACTGATTCAGAATCATAACATGTGAAATCGAGACTAATTTGGTTTGACCAATTCAAGAACTGCTCAAAGGGTAATTTGTGAATCATAGTAGGTTGTATTGTTTGTTTGTTGTTCAGATTTCGATTCTGGTTTCTAACTTAATTGCATTAACAATTCTTTTAGTATTTACTTTAGGAAGAACTGCTCAAAAGAGTCATTTGTGAATCAGAATAGGATGTTCTGTGAGTTTGCTGGTCTAATTTAGAATTTAGTTTCTTAATGTTTCAATGAAAGATTTAAAAAAAAAAGTTCATTAGTTAATTTCCTAACATGTGAAATTGAGAGTGATTCTTTTCTGAGTCTTTGACCAATTCAAGATCTGTTCAAAAGAGTCATTTGTGAATTGAACACTGTTGTTCTGTGAGTTTGTTTTTAGTTGGATTCTTTTAGCGATTCTTTTGGTAATTTTGACGCTGGTTTGATTCTTTGAGACATTTCATTAAAAGACCTGTTCAAAAGAGTCATTTCTTGAATCAGAATAGTCTGCATTGTATGTTACAGATTCAATTAATGATTCTTTTACTACTTTTATACAGATTCAAACCTTTTAACACATGCTATATTGAGAGTGTTTTAGTCTTTTCTGAGTCTTTTGATGAATTCATTAAAAGAACCACTCAAAAGAGTCATTTGTGAATTGAACTAGGTTGTTTTGTGAGTTAGTTTTTCTAATTAGATTATTTAACTATTCTTTTGGTAATTGAGACCAGAATGGTAATGTGAGATTGAGGCTGGTTTGGTTCTTTTAGCCGGTTCCTGAAAAAAGACCTATTCAAAAGAGTCATTTGTGAATTGACCTATAGTGATTCTTTTAGTACTTTAAAAAGAACTGCTCAAAAGAGTCATTCATGATTCAAAAGAGTCATTTGTGAACTAAACTCAGTTGTTCAGTGAGTTTGTTGTTCTGATTTAAAATCTGATTTAAATTTGATTTAAATTCTTAATGTTTCTATTAACGAGTCTTTTAGTAATTTAAACAGTCCTGGACTTCTCAGAGAATTAATTACAAAGAACCGCTCAGAAGAATCATTTGTGAATCATTTAAAGGGGTGATCGGATGCCCATTTTCCACATGTTCATTATCAATTCATATTATCATTTAGGTACTTTTTTTTTAGTTTAGTTGTTTTTAGTTCAGTTTAGATTTTTTACTAGTTAGTCATTTTAGTGCTTTAATTATTTATTTATTTAGATTTTTTTTTATTACTATTTAGATCAAATGTTTTATTTCAGTACAGCAGATATGCATTTGGCTGGTGGCATTTGGCTGGTGGCGGGTGCTAATTTCCATCCCTGTATCTGCTGTACTTTTTTTTTTTTTTTTTCCATTCACATACATTACAAACCCACAGCTCTGCAAAAACATCATCATTTCAGTGGCGGCACAATCGAGCATTATGAAAGAGTATCTAAATAAAAACACTCCGTCAAGAACTCAGTCACACTGAACTCTCCCTCTTCATTTCACCTCGTTAGGAAGCGCGCGATCCTGCCAAAAGAAAAACGAAGCACTAAAACGGCATTATGGCACGTTCTTCTGAAATGTCAGCCATGTTTTCTCCAGCAGTGTCAGCATTTAATTTTATTTGTTCCTTCTCCTTCAGCATGCTGTTTTCTTTCCTCTGGTTCTTGGCGAAGGGCAGAAGTATTGGCAGCGGCGCTCGTGTGCTGTTGGCGCAGTCGTGGCTGGCGGCTGGAGATAATGCTCACCCGCGGTAGCAACACGTACTGTTTACATAAATGCCCGTAGCAACTCTGCTAATGACGGGGGAACGCGAGGCCAGGCGCACTAATTGTACATTATAGTGGCAGTGCAGAACTTCCTTTTAAAGCTGTTTTGTAGAGTTGTGGCGCTCCGGCGGTGTTAGCGGTTAGCTCGTAAGTTAGCATGGCTGTGCGTGCCAGGCGACAGTTTTTGGTTATGTGCGGGTAGGCAAAGGTCAGTGTTTATGGTGGCTAAATTGAATAATTACGCTATTTTCTCAGATTTTATGTTCGGGTGGAGCTGCAGTTCTGCTACATGTGCTAATGTCAATCATCAGGCATTATTTCCTATGACCTTACACGCTTTTAAAGCAAACCAGACGCTCATGATGGTGGAAATCCCATGTTCGGTGGTCGGGTTTGTTGTTAAAACTTGCATTAGGCAATTTATTAACTACAATGAAAGCTTAACAGTGTTTTATTAGTGAGTTGGTAACACATTCAGTGCCTATAAAATTCATTATTAAGGAGCTCTTCATCCATACTGTTGTTTTAGTATTTTTATGTACTGGTATTGTTTTATATATATATATTGAAAAGTTTAATATTATCAGTATTTGTTTCTTATTACTATTTAGGTTTAATTTATTTTAAGTTTTTTTAGTTCAGTTTTTTTATTTACATTTTTTTTTATATTACTATTTAGGTTAATTTGTTTTATTTCAGTTTTGATTTGGATTTTTTTTTTTTCACCAGTTAGTAATTTTAGTGCTTTAAATGTCTAATTCAATCTAATTTTGTTATTTTAATTACTTTTTTATATTACTATTTTGTTTTAATTTATTTTATTTCAGTTTTTTAATTTAAAAATTACAGTTTTTGTACAGTTAACTGTCAAAATTACAGTTAGTAATTTTAGTGCTTTTTTCTTTTTTTCAATTTTTTATTCAGTTAATATTTAGTTTTTTTTGTTATTTTAATTATTTTTTATTTTACTATTTAGGTTTCATTTATTTTATTTCAGTTGCTTTTAGTTCCGTTTAGATTATTATTTCTCACCAGTTAGTAATTTTAGTGCCTTAAATGTCTAATTTTCATTCAGTTAATATTTAGATTTAGGTTTAATTTGTTTTATTTCAGTTTTGATTTTTATTTATTACCAGTTAGTAATTTAGTGCTTTACATTTCTGATTTTCATTTAGTTAATATTTTAAATTTTGTTTTATTTTAATAATGTTTTATATTATTATTTAGATTTAATTTATTTTATTTCTGTAGTTTATTGTTCAGATATCAATGTTTTTTTTGTGTGTGTTTTTTTTTTACCAGTTAGTAATTTTAGTTCTTTAAATGTCTAATTGTCGTTCAGTTAATATTTATTTGTTTATTTGTTATTTAAATTATTTTTTATATGATTATTTAGGTTTAATTTGTTTTATTTTTTATTATTTATTACCGGTTAGTAAGTTTAGTGCTTTAAATGTTTAATTTTCATTTAGTTAATATTAAGATTTTTTTTTTGTTATTTTAATTATTTTTTATTTTACTATTTAGGTTTAATTTGTTTTATTTCAGTTTTGTTTTTTATTAATTACCAGTTATTAATTTAGTGCTTTACATTTCTGATTTTCATTTAGTTAATATTTTAAATTTTATTTTATTTCAAATTATTTTTTATATTACTATTTAGTTTTAATTTATTTTATTTCACTTTGATTTTTATTTATTACCAGTTAGTAATTTTAGTGCCTTAAATGCCTAATTTCATTCAGTTAATATTTAGATTTAGGTTTAATTTGTTTTATTTCAGTTTTGATTTTGATTTATTACCAGTTAGTAATTTAGTGCTTTACATTTCTGATTTTTATTCAGTTAATATTTAGGTTTTTTTATTTATTTATTATTTTCTGTATTACTATTTAGGTTTAATATGTTTTATTTAAGTTTTTATTTTTTACCAGTTAGTAATTTTATTGCTTTAAATGTCTATTTTTTTTTTTTTTTTGTTATTTTAGTTAGTTTTTATATTACTATTTAGGTTTAATTTATTTTAGTTCAGTTTTGATTTTTATCTATTACCAGTTAGTAATTGTAGTGCTTTAAATTTCTAACTTATATTCAGTTAAAATTTAGATTTTTTTTTAAATTAATAATTTTTTAATATTATCATGTAGGTACTTTTTTTTAGTTTAGTTGTTTTTAGTTCAGTTTTAATTTTGTTTTTACCAGTTAGTAATAGTATTTTATTGCTTTAAATTACTAATTTTCATTCAGTTAATATTTAGATTTTTTTGTGATTTTTAATATTTTTTATGACTATTTAAGTTTCATTTATTTTATTTCAGTTCAGTTTTTAGTTCAGTTATGATTTTTATTTGTTACCAGTTAGTAATTTTAGTGCTTTAAATGTTTGACTTATTTTCAGCTTTATTTCATTTTTCAAATAGTTTTTGGTGTTTTTATTTAATTTATTTAAGTTAGTGCCTCAAGGTGAAATAAAATATATATATTTTATATTTTTTATTTTATTTCAGTTAAAGTTTATTATAAATAATTGTTATAAATATTTTTTATAAATATTTTCTATAATTTAGTTATCTGTAATTTTCATTTAACATTTTGCTTAATTTCAGCTTCAGTGAACAGAAAAGTTTTTATTTTATTTTTAAATAATATTACCTCGCAAATCATTATAATACACATTATAATCTGTTTTATGTTCTTATATTCATCACCAAATCATTAATTTTAATGCATTATATTCTTCAAGTGTTAAAATATTCTTCAAGTGTTAAAATATTCTTCAAGTGTTAAATAACTAGATTTTTAAATTTTGTCTTTACCAAACATATTATTTTTCAAAAGATAAGATGCTTTACAGTATGTATTATTGGTAACACTTTACAATAAGGTTCATTAGTTAAACATTAGTTAATGTATTAACTAACATGAACTAACCATAAGCAAAACATTTGTTACTGTATTTACTAATCTTTATTAACATTAGTTAACGGAAATACAATTGTACATTGTTTGTTCATGTTAGTTCACACTGCGTTAACTAATGTTAACAAAATTTTAACAATGGATTAGTAAATGTTGAAATTAACATTAACTAAGGTTAATAAATGCTGTATAAGTGCAGTTCATTATTAGTTCATGTTAACTAATGTGGTTAACTAATGTTAACTAAGAAACCTTATTATACAGTGTTACCGTATTATTAAATATTTTGTATTGTATTATAGATTTTTTTTCTGTTCTATTTAATAGTTTATTTTGTTCAGATCATTCAGTCCAAAAATAAAAAAAATATGATTTTTTTATTTTATTTTCAATGTCTCTTCTTTTTAGTTCTGTTTTTTTTTGTCTATTATTGGATATTAATTATTTGCTTTGTTTTTGGCGACTTTAATATCAAGTTACCATTTGATTAAATTCATGATTTTAAGATGCATTTATTTTGAACCAGTCCTGTCAGCATCAAGTATTATTGTAGAAGTTGCTCTTTGCTTAGTAAAAGGTCGTTTTGGAAGTATGAATGCCTGTTTTGTCCTGAAACGAACAGGTCGCTGGTATTACCGCAGTCCGTTCCATCGAGAGCGGTTTTAAGGATATTGTTTTTCCGTCTAATGTTTATGCGTTTCCTGTGGTGGGTGTCGATAGCACCCAGCTGCTTCAGAAATGAGTAAGAACGCTGTGTGTTTCTCTTTGAAGCCTCTGTGTCTGTAAAAGTTTGGTATTGAAAGACTTTAATAGCTCCAGGCTGCCTGGAGGATTCTGCTTCCTGTGCGGACAGGAAGTATTTAGAGTTATGAGGCTAGTTCTGCATTAGATGAGTTGGACGCGGACCACACAGATCAGAGGGAGTGTGTATGTATTTCTTGTTCATTGTGTGTCATGGGATGTTGATGCTGGAATGGCCGTTGCCCATAAAAGAGCAAAGCCACAGGATAAGATGAGAAACACAAACATACACACTTCCTAAACTTTAGAGTTTCCTTAAGATGCCAAAATGTTGTCATTCTCTGACTTTTATAGGTTTGGAGACCTAAAGGAGTTAAGCATCCAAAGTGTTTTTCAACAATAAGAAACAACAACCATAGATATATGTAATGTTTTTATTTTTATATTTTCCATTTTAAATATAGTTTTCGTTAATTTTCATTTTAGTTCTGTTAAAGTTATTTCAAGTATCAAAAATGTTTTTATCGCTTTAGTTTTAGTTAATTCTATTAATTATTTTTAGTTATATTTTAAACACTCTATTTTTGAACTCTTAATATTTATACAAATAATAATTGTTAATATAAACTATTTCCATTTAAAATGTTTCCAAATGTTACAAATTTTAGTTATATTTTTCGTTAATTTGAGTTATTTCAATTATCAACAATGTTTTTGTTTTAGTTAATTACATTTAATTATATTTTAAATACACTATATTTTTGAACTTTTGATATTTATACAAATATTACTTGTTAGTATAAAAATATTTTAATTTTAGCTGTAATTTTCTTTGGTTTTGTCATTTAAAAAAAATATATTTCATATTTTTATATTTTATTTTAGTTTTGTTAAAGTTATTTCAAGTATCAAAAAATGTTTTTGCTTTTTTAAATTATATTTTAAACACTATATTTTTGAACTCTTGATATTTATACAAATATTAATTAATATACAAATATTTCCATTTAAAATGTTTCCATTTTAATTTGTTACAATTTTTCAGCAATTTTTATTGGTTTTGTAATTTTTACATTTTTTTATGTCTGTATTTGATTTATTATTATTTTTTAAAATTATTTATTTAATTTTATTTGTTAGTTATTTCAAGTACCAAAAATAGTTTTATTGTTTTAATAACATTTTTAAATACACTATATTTTTGAACTTTTTATATTTATACAAATATTACTTGTTAGTATAAAAATATACATTTTAATTATAGTTTTGTCAATATTTTGGATGTTTTAATTTTTATATTTTTGAACTCTTGATATTTAGACAAATATTAATTAATATACAAATATTTCTATTTAAAATGTTTCCATTTTAATTTTAGTTACATTTTCCAGCTATTTTGACTGGTTTTGTTATTTTTACAATTTTTTTTAATGTCTGTATTTTATTATTATAATTTTTTAATTATTTATTTTATTTTATTTGTTAGTTATTTCAAGTACCAAAAACGTTTTTATTGTTTTAGTTAATTACATTTAATAATACACTATATTTTTGAACTCCTATTGATATTTAAAAAATATTAATTGTTAATATAAAAATTAGTTAACCCTTTTAATTTTATATTTTATTTTATATTTAATGTAATTAAATTTTTATTTTATTTTATTTTAACCCTATTAATTGTATTTTTATTTTAGAATTCATTTTAATTATTTTTTTATTGCACATTAATAAAACATTAATAAATTAGATTTTCAATTAGGTGTATACGCAAGAGCAAAAAAAAGTGTTGCATAATCATTACTTACATAATATGTATTCAGGAACTGTATGTAAATTGTATGTAACTGGTATTTTTTCTGCAGAGGTTTGATGAGATCTGGTGTTTTAGTCTGAACAGCCAGTAACCTCAGGTTTGAGAAACTGTTATCCGATAAAGAGCTGTTATCGACTGAAGCAGAAACTCATCCTAACCTCTTGAGTCCTGTTAGCATGTTCAGAAAAAGCCAGGAGATCTTCATGTAGCTGCTGTGGATTTATGACATGACGTTTGAGTGAATCTCAGTGGAGCGTTTGAGATCAGTGGCGTTAATTGGGATGAAGATGGATTCTGATTGTTATTTTCAAGGCAGCATTGATTGTTTTGATCTTAAAGCTGTCAGACGAAGCATTTTAAATGTGTTTGATGAGTCTGTTACTTTTACGAGAACCTTCAGGCGAGTGTTTTCCCCGATTTTCCTCTGTTTTCATCTTCTGTTTTACATTCTCAGTTTGTTATTATCATTAAAGATTCAAATAAAGCATTCCTCTTAAAGGGGTAGTTCACCCAAACAAAGTGTGAATAGGTATCAGTGTCCGTTTTACTGGTTTTGAATATTAAAAGGTGAATTTCACAAGAGCATGTCCAGCTAAACCAATTTTAAATATTCTTGGCATTATTTTCATGATAGCAAAACACATTTCCCTCAAATTCCTGTTACTGTAGTTGTCCAGACATTTTACCTTTCAAGTGTTTTTTTTTTTTTATTTGCATTGATACTGTATTTTTTTGTTGTATTACACAGTAATATTTTTTATTTAAATTCTAGAATATTATTTAAAAGTAGCATAAATTAATTTACATTTAAAGCTACTTATGTTAATGTATATTTTTATGACAATTAAATGGTTTTCCCGCACAAATTATCGTTGTTTTATACAGGCATTTTACATATATTTTATATACATACATATATGTATTGATAACATTAATATTTAAGTTTAGATAATAATGTAAGTTACTAGTATAAACTATTTTATATATATAAAACTATAAACCATAGTTTTATTTATTCTTGACTTTGTTATTTTGTGTTTTCAATAGTTAAGTTCAAATAGACTTAAAATATAACATATAATTAATACTAAATATTTAATAGTAGATATTTTATTTTATTTATTTTTTTATTAAATTTTATTTTTTACTTTTTAATTTAATTTATTTACAAATAATTAAATTTTAGATTTTATTTTGTATTATTTATTTAATTGTTTTTATTTTATATTTAATGTAATTTAATTCAATTTGATGGTAATTTAGTTTATCAATTTTTTTATTATTATTATTTTATTTATTTATAAATGTATTTATTTTAATTAAATTTTTATTTTATTTGACTTAATTAATTTTTTTATTTAATTTTATTATATTCTATATCTTCTATTTAATGTAATTATTTTTTTAATTAAATTTTTTATTTTAGTTTACATAAAATGTGTTATAATTGTATTCTATTTAATACTTAATAATCTAATTTAAAAAAAAAATTTTACTTTTAATTTAATTTAATTGTATTTTTGTTATTTATATTTTATCAACTTTTTTATTATAATTTTTTTTATTTAATTAATTTTTATTTTATTTGACTTTTAATTAAATTGAATTGAATTATTTTTTATATTTTATTTAATTTTATTATTTTTAGAGTTTATTTTATATTTAATCTGGTTAAATTTTTATTTTATTTGAGATTTTATTTTTATTTTATTTGACTTGTAATTTTTATTTATTTATTTTATTTAATTAAAAAATGTAAATTTATTTTTTTTAATTTAATTTAATTTAATTTAATTTTTACTTTATTTCATTTTGCATATAGTGTGCCCCTGATCTGTTCTTTCATGAGATTGTGTCATGTTGGGGAACATGTTCATGTTCAGTCTGTGTCCAAAACAACAGAACCACACAAGTTCTGTCCAAAACCCGATCAGTCATACACCTGATCTGATAGACCAGCATGATTAATCTCAAAACACACTTGCATATATTATCAGCAACAGTGTGTATATGTGACTCTATTTGACTCAATAATATAAAAAAAAAAACTTTGTTCTCCTCTCTTTCTTGATCTTCCCTTTCTAGCCTGTACTCATCTAACAACGCCTAATATTTTTGAGCACTTCCTATGTTGATCTGCCTCCTTAGGATGAATCACTTGTTGTATTCCCAATTTGTAAGTCGCTTTGGATAAAAGCGTCTGCTAAATGAATAAATGTAAATGTAAATGTATATGTATATATGTGTGTGTGTTTGTTAAAAGCCCAGGTGCACTGAAGGACCCCGTTGGAACAGACAGACAGGGTATTTTTAGCTCCGAGTGGCTTTAAGAGTCGACAAAGTGCAGCCGCGTCCCATTAGCACAGTGAGAACGCCACCTGCTCCAGACAGACCCACAGAAAAGAGACGGGGAAATCGACAGACACCAAATGAAGCACTTCAACTGGCCGTGAACAGACAGAGCGTAACAGACACACAGATTTAGCTAGACAGAAAGTACCAGACAGCGTGTGTGTGTGTGTGTGTGTGTGTGTGTGTGTGTGTGTGTGTGTGTGTTTGTGTGTGTGTCAGACAGATCAAAACCCAGGCCAGACGGACAGATAGTTCTGTGTGTGTGCCAGCGGGCATTTAATGTGCTCTGACTCTCTCAGTAGGTCACAGTGACATGGCATTTGGTATAAACAGACTCTGAGCGCCGCTGTCTGCCCTTCCTGCACGCATCTGAACCCCAAAATAAATACAGATCAATCTAGAGTCCCAGACCCAACGAGTCCTCGGCGACTTCACCAAATAATCACCGTGGGATGTTTGACGTTGTCGTCGACGTGGACTCTCTGCTTCGTGTTTGTGGGCTGCTTGTTTGCTTCAGAGGAAACGGTTGATAATAAGAGCAGAGCGGGATAATAATATTTATGTTCCGATTTGTTTTCCTGTTTGCGTGGTGTTTGCTAAAGCGAGCAGCGCTGTTTCTGTTGCGTATACTTTAAACTTCAGTGTTTGCGCTTGAATGATTTTTCAAATCCTGTGTTTTTAAGGACGTGTGATGTTGTGCTTTACTAAGTGGTCAGATGCATAATTTTATGCTTAAAAAAAGCACAGTATGCCCTAGCAATGACTTTATGCCTGTTTTTTTTGTGTCAGGTTTATTATTACCAAACAAAAAAACTAAAACAAATATCAAATAACAACAACAACAAAAATTTGCATTACTTGAAATAAAATATTATTATAATATAATATAATTTAGTACTTAAAAAACAAACTAAATATGCTATAACCTATTAATTATTTACACTTTTTGTCATTTTTATTTTTATTTTATATATATTAATTTGTATTTTATTTGACTTTTAATTAAATTGAATTGAATTATTTTTTATATTTTATTTAATTTTATTATTTTTAGAGTTTATTTTATATTTAATCTGGTTAAATTTTTATTTTATTTGAGATTTTATTTTTATTTTATTTTACTTGTAATTTTTTATTTATTTATTTTTATTTAATTTAAAAATGTAAAAAAAAATGTTTTTAATTTAATTTAATTTAATTTTTTTACTTTATTTTATTTCATTTTTTCATATAGTGTGCCCCTGATCTGTTCTTTCATGAGATTGTGTCATGTTGGGGAACATGTTCATGTTCAGTCTGTGTCCAAAACAACAGAATCACACAAGTTCTGTCCAAAACCCGATCAGTCATACACCTATATATATATCTTTTTTTTGTTTTAGCAATTAAATTTTAAAATGTATTTTTTTTTTCCATTTTTAATTTATTTTCACTTTTTGTCATTTGTAGTAAATTATTTCTATTTACCTTTTTTAGTTTTTATTTATTCATTTTAAGAATATTTTATTTTTATTTAGCTTTTTCTTTTTCTTTTTTTTTTGGTAATATATCTTTAACTTAATGTTGCCAAGCAAGCTTTTGAAATCTGATTATTTATATAGTATTGTAATGTTTAATATTTTATGTATTTATTTTAGTTTTTATTTTTCATCATTTTTAGGCTTTTTTTATTAATATTTATGTTTACTTTTTTTATTTTTGTTAATACTTTTTAACTTTGTTAACTTTTTTTAGTTTTTATTTATTTACACTTTTTGTCATTTTTAGTTTTGTTACATACATATTTATTTAGCTTTTTTGTTTTAGTAATTTAGGTTTAAAATTTAATATTTACTTTTTTCATTTTTATTTTTCACTTTTGTAGTTTATTTTTTTCTGTTTTTATTCAGTTCTTTTTGTTATACAAATTTTTGTTTTTTTAATTTATTTATTTTTAGCATTTTTTTATTCTATTTAGCTTTTATTTATATAGTTATATTGTTTTTTTTTTCACTTTTTGCATTTTTTATTTATTTTTTTAAATATATTTCTATTGTAATATTTTATTTATTTATTTATTTTAGTTTTTAGCTATTTTCACTTAGGTGTTTTAAATTTGCTATTTAGCTGTATCTTATTTATTTATTTAATTTTAGCTGTTTTAGTTAATACATTTTTAACTTCATGTTGCCAAGCAAGCTTTTGAAATCAGATTATTTATACAGTTGTTTTTATTTGTATTTATTTTACTGTCATTTTTATTTTTTTAATATATATATATATATTTGAAATATTTTAGTTTTTTAGATTTCTATTTACCTTTTTTCTTTTTTTGCAATTTTAGTTAATGCATTTTAACTTAGTGTTGCAAAGCAAGTAAGTTTATTTTATGTCAGCTTTATTTAAGTTAATAAAAATTATTTTTAGTTTTTCGTTTTAAAAATTAAAACAGAAAAATAAAATTTTGTGCATCATGAATAGTGAATTTGCTCTGCCTGATACAGTTTTTTTTTTGTTCTTTTTGCATCCATCCTTAACATAGTATGCAATTCCAAACATACTCAAGGATCATAAGAGTGTTATGAAGAAAAATAAGTGTGTGTGTGTGTGTGTGTGTTATATGACATCTTCATACGGTTAGAGCTCAAAGCATGTGCCGTCCTTTAGTGATGGATGAGGTCATCAGTATGAGACGCATTAATCCTTCCCATCATGCCTGCTGCTCTCCATCACCCCACATGTGCAGCACTTCCATTGTCTTTCGCTCACACACACACAGGCAGACGGGAAGGATTTGAAGGTCACCATAGTGAGGGAACTTATTACCCATGATTCATGTTTAATTCTGCCTTTAACATACGAGGCGTCTGATTGGCTCGTCTCAGCCTGGCTATTATGGCACACACTTACTAGCTGGAAACCAGGTCAGAAAGGTGTTAATGTGGGTATCTGTATGCATGCGAGTATGATTTGTGACTTTCGACATGACGACCTAGTAGGCTGCCTACCTAGACATCATCGGACAATCCCAGAATGCATTGTGTCAAGCTCAGTGGAAAAGTCCTGCTTGTATTTCCTTCAGTAGTGGAAAATATAGGAACTGTCCCGGTTTTAATACAAGTAGAAAAGTGTGCTCACTCAGGAACTTTTTAATAATATATATATATATATATATATATATATATATATATATATATATATATATATATATATAAATATTTCTGAACAGCTTTATTTATTTATTTATTTATTTTGTTTTAGCAGTTTTAGTAAAATTTTTAACTTAATGTTGCCAAGCAAGCTTAATTTATATAGCATTGTAGTATTTAATATTTTAATATATTTTTTCTTTCTTTTTATTTATTTATATTTATTTTCACTTTTTGTCATTTTTTTTTCTATTTAGCTTTCTTTTTTCCCTTTCTAAGCAATTTTAGTTAGTACATTTTTAACTTAATCACTTGTTTAGTAATATTTTACCATTAAAGATTTTATTATTTGTATTATATATTCATTTAAAAAAATCTTGTATCAGTTTAACTGCTGTATTTTTTTTATTTTGTGTTTTTGTGGTGTTGTCATATTTAATGTATTATTTTTTGTTTATTTATTTTCACTTGTTGTCATTTTTATTTTTATTTTTTTAGCATAAGTATTTTTTTCTTTTGTGTGAGCAGTTTTAGTTAAATTTTTAACTTAATGTTGCCAACCAAGCTTTTGAAATGTATATAGTGTTTATATAGTATTATAGTATTTAGTATTTTAATATATTTTTTTCTTTTTATTTAATTTATTTGTATTTTCACTTCTTGTAATATTTTGGGTTTTTTAATATTTATATTTAGCTTTCTTTTTTTCCTTTAAGCAATTTTAGTTAAGTAAATTTTTACTTTGTCATTTTCAGTCATTTGAAATATTTTGATTAGCTTTACTTTTTTTTTTTTGTTTTAGCAATTATAGTTAACCAAATATAGTTAACTTCATGTTGCAAAGCAAATAGAAAAGTATGCTTACTCAGGGACTTGTTTAGTAAGATTTTACCAGAAAAGATTTTAGTATTTTTGTTAATATGTTAATTTAAAAAAATCATTTTAACTGCTGTATTTTTGTTTATTTTTTTCATGTAACTCTTGTATTATTGCAATTAAGATGGGATGCTGACATGGCAATAAAACTAAACAACTACTACCACTATTAGTAAAAAATAAGGATAAAATAGTTCAGTTTAATTAATAAGAAACTGTATTGGCCATTATTGTTTGTTTAATGTACACTGGAAAGTTGTGTTGTTAGTTTAACAACATGTTATTTTAGTATTATTTATATATTGTTATAGTATTTATTTATACATTTTAAATTAGCTTTTTACAATTTTTTGTAGTTTTTTATTTTAGTGGTGTCAGTAATTTTGTTGTGGTTTGTCATTTTTATTATTATTTTTTTTTTTTTTTTTTTTTTTTTCAAAATATTTCTATTTAGCTTTCTTTTTAATTTTTTTTTTACTGGAACTTAAACCTTTTTTTTTTTTTTAATTTAATTAGTTAATTTTCAAAATCTAATATTTCTTTGTTATTTCAGATTTATTTCAATTAAAAAAAAAACAATTTGTAGTAGTTTTATTCAGCTATAACAGCCCTGGTTAATGTCAGGCATATTTGGAACTGGGCAACTCAGTCGTGACGGAGACTTTTGATTAAATTAAGTTTCAGGAAACTTTTAGCCTGGTTTCTGTTGTTTATTTTAACTCCCAGACCAAGTCAGAAATGCTTCTGAAAATTATGCTGTCCTCGTCTTTTGTCTAAAATGTGACCCATTTTCTGTCAAGCTGAATTTGAAAAAGTTCTTGGAGAAAGTCAAGTGTGGAGGTTTTTCTGATCCAGCCCTCATGCCCAGACCTGAGAGAAAACTCTGACCCAAATTACATACTGTACAAACCTAAGCTTCATTAAAGAGCTCAGAAACCAGAGCACAGTTACAAAAGCAACAAACGGCCTGTGACTGTTATAGCCGTCATGGATCCTAATCGGCGACAAGCAGTGACTCGACTCAGTCAGGGTTATTACCATTAACTAAAACTATTAAAAATGTTTTTGTTAATTAAAATAAAGCTGAAATTAAATATTAAAAAACTTTAAATTTATTTTAACTGGTTGCAAATTCAACATTTGTCATTTTTGTTTGGTTTAGTTTAAGTTGAAGTTCTAAAATAACAGATTGAATAAACTTAAAAAAATAAACTAAAAACTAGAAGTATACTGACATTTTTATTAGGAAAAAAAAAAAAATAACAAAAACAACAACATAATTACTAGAACTTTACTAATTTGCCGAAATCTGATAATTTATATAGTATTGTAGCATTTAATAATATAATTGTATAATTTGTCATTTTTATTTATTTTTTCTATTTAGCTTTATTTATTGTTATTTTAAAATGTTTAATTAATACATGCAATTTAAACTTAATGTTGCCAAGCAAGCTTTTGAAATCTGATTATTTATGTAGTATTGTAGTATTTAATATTTAATTTAATTAATTTATTTTATTTTATTTAGCTTTATTTTTAAGCCATTTTAGTTGACACATTTACTAAATATGACACATTTACTATATATATATATATATATATGATTAAGTATAAATTAAACCTTAATGGCAAGATTTCCAAAAACAAAACTGTATAAAAATTACAAAAAAATGGAAAAAAAGAGAAGAAATTATGCTAAAATTAATATGTAATAATATATAATAATACTTAAAAGTAAAACTATTAAAAAATATTAATAAAAAGAAAGCTAAATATTTAAAAATGCATAAAATATTAAAAAGCACAATAAATTAAAAAAGCACAATAAATTAAAAAAAATTAAAATTTAATCTGAAAATATAAAAAAAGCTAATTTAAAATATGAATAATGCTATAATAATATTAAAGCAACACAAGTATAAGTTAAACCTAAATAGCAAGATTTCAAAAAACAAAAATGTGTAAAAAATAACAGCAAAAAAACCTAAAACATTATGCTAAAATTAAAATGACATTGAAAATTGAAAATATATATTAAAAAACTGAATATATACTATAATAATGTAATATTAAATAAAACTGGTTTCAGTAGTTTGGCATTAAAAGTAAAACTATTAAAAAACATAATTTAAATTTAAATTTAAATTAAAGCTAAATAGAAAATATCTGAAAATGCATAAAATATTAAAAGCACAATAAATTACAAAAATTAAAATTAAACAGAAAATATAAAAATAAAAGCTAATTTAAAATATGAACAGTACTATAATAATATAAATAATATTAAAGCAACAATTTAATTTATACAAGATAAAGTATAAATTAAACCAAAATAGCAAGATTTTAAAATAAATAAAAATAAAAATCTATGAAAATTACTACAAAAAATACTAAAATTAAAAAACAAATAAATAAAAGCAAGTGCATTTATTATACAAATTTTCTTGCTTTTTCTGCCATCTTTACCAGCTGAGCAAATGCATTGTGGAATTGCCTCCAGGAAGGATGCATGTCATGCTGCCTTTCCATTTTTGTTAAAACAAGGTGTCTTAGTATATTTATGAACAGTCTTAGCATCACCTACGATGCCTTTCAATGCATTTCCTCCGCTGTGACTCTTGGTCTCTCAGATGTGCAGATTACGAAGTTATACGTCTGAAAATCTGTCGTGCAAAACAAACGCAGCAGTGCTTCGACAGCATCGTTCATCACCGTGACACGCTGTTTTGATTTCTTGCTGATACTGTGACACACGAGACAAATACGATCTCTAAAAATGATTTCATGAAAGACTTTGTGGTTGTAACTCTCTCTAATCTCTCTTTCTCTTGCAGTTTGTTTGCTCTGCTGTCAAAGAAGCACAATAAAGTTCTGGAGCAGGCGACCCAGTCCTTGCATGGGCCTTTGGGAGCAGACGACAGGACCGCTCTGCCCGATTATGTGAGTCAGTTCTTAAATCAGTTCACTGTGAGTCAATTTACTGATTCACACTGATTCATTAGTCTTACATTTAGTTTGTTTTTAAATTTAATGTAACAGAAGGTCTTAAATGTTATAACAAAATGTGATTGCTGCATGTTTAAGACATAATTAACTTAAGATTTTCTTTTAATGAATTATGATAATGTTTACTTATATTGTTAATATTAAAATATGTTTTAGATGGTGTAAATTAAATGTAAAAAAAAAGTAAACTTAAATTATTTTAACTTGTATGTAAATTCAACATTTGTGACTTTTGTTTAGTTTAAGTTGAAGTACTAAAATAACAAACTGAATAAACAAAATAAAAATAAACTAAAAACTTACACTAAAACACATTACACTAAATTACTAAAATTATTTATATAGTATTGTAGCATTTAATATTTTAATTGTTTTGTTTTTTGTCATTTATATTTTGTTATTTCTATTTAACTTTATTCATTTATTTATTTATTTTAGAAATTTTAGTTAGTACATTAAATTTAAACTTAATGTTGCCAAGCAAGCTTTTGAAATCAGGTTATTTATATAGTATTGCATTTAATATTGAATAATTTTTTTTTTTTTACTTTTTGTCATTTTTTGTTTTTTTTATAATTCTAGTTAGCTTTGTTTTTTTAAGAAATTTCAGTTAATACATTTTTAGTTTTTTGTTGCCAAGCAAGCTTTTGAAATCTGATTATTTATATAATACTTTAGTATTTAATATTTTATTTATTTATTTATTTATTTTAATTTAGTTTGACTTTTTGTAATTAAAGAGTTTTTATATTTAGAATTTAGATTTTTTTTTGGCAATTTCAGTTTTTGAAATCTGATTATTTGTGTAGTGTTATAGTATTTAATTTATTTATATTTTTTAGTTTTTATTTATTGTTGCTTTTTATAATTTTTTTAATATTAAAAAATTTAACTAAACTTTAAAAAACACTTGAGCTTGGCAAATAACTGAAAAAAGGTTTAATTGAAGTACAAAAAATGCTAAAAGCCTAAAATTAAATAGAAATATGAAAAAATATATATTAAAAATTGCATACAATATTAAAGCACAAACAATTACTAAAATTAAAACTTATCTGAAGATTTAAAAAACTAGTGTACTTCCTTCTTTTGTTTGTAAATATAGAAAATGCATAAATGTAAAATACCATTTTTTACATTACTTAAATAATAATAAAAATAGTAATGATAATCATTATTTATTGCTTTTAATTTAATAATAATAAAAAAGTAATAATATTATACAAAACAGTTATCAATTAATGATTGAAATATAATAATATAAAATAAGCACTAATAATGCAAAATAATACTTGTAATGAGTAAATGAGTAATTATTTAAATCAGTCGTAATCAAGTATGATATTATTTTTCAAAATAAAAATATTATAATATAAATAAAAATATATATATTTTTATATATTCCTTTATTAAAAATGTTTCAAATTAGGAGCACATGTGCTCCTTTGGGAGCCCTGCCAATTCATGCTTCCTTTGGCCTCAGCTTCTGATTGGACCATTGGATGTTAATACCAGCAAACTTGACATGATCTTAGACTTTTGTTAGTGCTCCATCTCCAAAAAGACATGCCTAAATATGTATATGTGTGTCTCCAGACTGCAGACAGTCCATCTAGACATAAAGACACATAGCAGACATAAAGGGGGGCGGGGCTTGTAAGAAAGGGGGAGGGGCTGTTTGTGGAGGTCATTTAGGTCAGTGGGTTTGACCCTAGAGGGCAGCAGCCAACCTGCTCTGATGCTCCCTAGAGAGGGGGCAGGGTGTGTGGGACAATAGGGATGTAAATGATGTGTGTGTGAGATGATGGGGAGTCTTCAGTGTGTGTGTTTGCTCCACAAACAGCCTGAGGCCGGAGCCTTGCAGATGTCTGCTGTGTGTCTGGATGGGTCAGACTGCTGTCTGCTGTCCTGATTAAGCCCCACAGCCCTGCTTTGTGTCTCCCTCTCCTTCCATTCACATCTACTCCTCTTCGTCTGTCCATCTGTCTCTCAGTCTGGCTGAATATCTTCACTCACACTCCCTCTTCCAGTAGTTTCCACCACCGCACTTCCACTCGATGATGACTCCACATAAACCTGCCCACAACAAAACAAACAGTGCACTGCGGTCGCGTTTACGACCTTTGCTCCTAGTTTTTGAGAACATATTTAAACACCCAGAGTCATTTGATTTAGCATCTTTGTGCCATCTTGAATTCAAAAGTTTATCAAATGAAATTCAGTAGTAATCAAATATTAATTTTGCTGAATACATGAAAATATATTTAAAATTCATGTTAATCAATTAAACTAGTTGTTTGTTATTAATAATAATAATAACAGCAACAACAATAAAATGAATAAAAAAGCTTGTTTAAGCAAATAAAATTCTTAATAATCAATGGCTTTTTCCAATTTAAAAATATAAATGATACATTATTATATTATTTAAAAAACATATAATATATATCAAATATATAATATAATATATGTCATATATATATAATTAACGTGTGTGTATATATATAAAAAATATAAAATATTTAAACTAGTAAAATTCATACTAATCAATTAAACTATTTGTTTAATAGTAATGATTCATAATAATAATAATAACAATGAAAATGCCATCAAAACCATGATGAAACTTTAGAATTTATTTAATGTTTAAATAAAATTCATACTAATCAATTACTTTTCATAAGTAAAAAGTATAAAAATATATAATTTATATTATTTCATTATTTAATATTCATTTTATATTAATTATTGGTACAGACTATATTATTATTGCTACTCATTTATTGTTAATATGCCATCAGCTCCAATTAAGTATTTATAAGTTCTTTATTTTATTTTATTTTATTTTATTTTATTTTATTTTATTTTATTTTATTTTATTTTATTTTATTTTATTTTCCTGACCTGTTCTTTTAGGAAATTATTGTGTCATGTTGGGGAATCTGTTCAGTCTGTTTGTCTCTTTGGCATTTTATTTTATTTTAGGGTACAATATGCCTCTGAAATTTTATTTTATTTTATTTTATTTTATTTATTTTATTTTCCTGACCTGTTCTTTTAGGAAATTATTGTGTCATGTTGGGGAATCTGTTCAGTCTGTTTGTCTCTTTGGCATTTTATTTTATTTTAGGGTACAATATGCCTCTGAAATTTTATTTTATTTTATTTTATTTTATTTATTTTATTTTCCTGACCTGTTCTTTTAGGAAATTATTGTGTCATTTTGGGGAGTCTGTTCAGTCTGTTTGTCTCTTTGGCATTTTATTTTATTTTATTTTATTTTATTTTATTTTATTTTAGGGTACAATATGCCTCTGAAATTTTATTTTATTTTATTTATTTTATTTTATTTTCCTGACCTGTTCTTTTAGGAAATTATTGTGTGATGTTGGGGAGTCTGTTCAGTCTGTTTGTCTCTTTGGCATTTTATTTTATTTTAGGGTACAATATGCCTCTGAAATTTTATTTTATTTTATTTATTTTATTTTATTTTCCTGACCTGTTCTTTTAGGAAATTATTGTGTCATGTTGGGGAGTCTGTTCAGTCTGTTTGTCTCTTTGGCATTTTATTTTATTTTAGGGTACAATATGCCTCTGAAATTTTATTTTATTTTATTTTATTTTATTTTATTTTATTTATTTTATTTTATTTTCCTGACCTGTTCTTTTAGGAAATTATTGTGTCATGCTGGGGAATCTGTTCAGTCTGTTTGTCTCTTTGGCATTTTATTTTATTTTATTTTAGGGTACAATATGCCTCTGAAATTGTATTTTATTTTATTTTATTTTCCTGTTCTTTAATGAGATTGTTGGGGAATCTGTTCAGTCTGTGTGTGTCTTTGGCTTTTGGGTGTCATTATTCCACTTATGGAAGCGATTTTGTTTTGTTCTTTGTGTTTTTTTTGGCCTTTCATCTGCTGTTGTTGTTGTGAAAGCGGACTTTGAGCACATTATCCCAGCAGCAGCATTAAGAAGCCCGCGCAGAGCCAGTTTTCCCAGAACCGCCTTTTCTTCCGTAAAATGGCACGATTGGGCTCCGGTTTTTGTGTTTTTCTGTCTCTTTCTCAGAGTTTTATGGGAAGGATGTCCCAAACGGCAGTTATCAAGCACCAGTTTAGACTACATGTGATTTTGCGAGCCTTTCCTTTGTCATATCTTATAAGACAAACAACATTCGCACACACACTGTTTTTGTCTGCCGTCACTGTTATCACCATGGGATTTCCTTCATTCTTTGGGAACAGATGCAGATGTGTGTCTGTACATACAGAGCTTTCATAACGTCTGATCAAATGGATATGTACACATGAAATTGAAGTCATTTTCTCCCTGTTTCATGTGAGCAAAGCCCAAATGATCATATAAGAGTGCATTAACATATTTTCCTAAATAACAAAATTTCCCTGTAATAACAAAAAGTCTGGTAGAAAAATAAGTTATTTTTATTTTTTTATAAAATAAAATATAAATAAAATATATTTTATTTATATTTTATAAAATAAAATATAAAAATGAAATGAAATGAAATAAAATATAAAATAAAAGAATAAATTGAAATAAAATTATAAAATATAAAATAAAATAAAATAATAAAACACATTCCTAAAATTTTCTTAAATAAAATAAAAAATCTAAAATAATGAAATGAAATAAAATGAAATGAAATAAAAAATATAATATTAAATCTAAAATAAAATGAAATGAAATAAAATAAAATATAAAATAAAATTAAATAAAATTAAACACATTCCTAAAATTTTCTTAAATAAAATAAAAAATATAAAATAAAATAAAATAATGAAATGAAATGAAATAAAATATAATATTAAATCTAATATAAAATAAAATTAAATTAAAAAATTAAACACATTCCTTAAATTTACTTAAATAAAATAAAAATATAAAATAAAATAATAAAATTAAATGAAATTAAATTAAATAAAAATATAAAATAAAATAAAATGAAATAATAAAATGATAATGAAATAAAATATAAAATAAAAATAAAATCAAATAAAATAAAACACCTTCCTATAATCTTAAATAAAATAAAAAATATAAAATAAAATACAAATATAAAATAAAATATAATAATGAAATGGAATGGAATGAAATGAAATTAAATGAAATATAAAAATAAAATAAAATAAAACACCTTCCTATAATCTTCTTAAATAAAATAAAAAATATAAAATAAAATACAAATATAAAATAAAATAAAATAATGAAATGGAATGAAATGAAATGTGCGAACTGATCATATAATCAGTGTGCATTAACATATTTTCCTAAAGCTGTAGTAGCAAAAAGTCTGGTAGAAAAGTGTTCTTAAAATAAAATAAAAATATAAAATAAAATAATAAAATGAAATTTAAGTTAATTGAAGTTAAATAAAAAATAAATAAATAAAAATACATTCCTAAAATCTTCCTAAATAAAATAAAATAAAGTAAAATAAAAATACAATGAAATAATAAAATGAAATGAAATGAAATAAATTCTAAATTAAAATAAAATAAAACATTCCTAAAATCTTCTACAGGCCTGAGAAATTTCTGTAGAAACTTCTGGGCCATATTCACTGAATATTAAACATATTTTCAGGTATTTATTTATATGTGAGTGATTCAGTAAAAATCTTCTCGCCTGCAGTTGTGGTAAATAGAAATGAGTTGTAAGCTGTGATTGTAATGAAGAGAGATTTCCACGCACACATGTGACATCATTTGCAGCACATATTTAATGATGTGTGTTAGATGTGTTTGCACATAAATGTGTAAATGTGTTTGTGTTTAATGGATCTCGGTGTTAATTAGAATTGCAGCACATATGTGGCGTCTCGTCACGTTCCTTTGAGTCTCATAGATGCCCTGCGGTTTCCACCAGCGCTGGGATGTTACACATTTCAGTAGCATTAAGATACTTCTATAGTTTTTATTTATATGTGACCCTGGACCACAAAACCAGTCATAAGGTTAAATTTTACAAAACTGAGATATATACATCATATGAAAGCTCAATAAATAAGCTTTCTATTGATGTATAGTTTGTTAGGATAGGCAATATTTGGCCGAGATACATCTATTTGAAAATCTGGAATCTGAGGATGCAAACAAATCAAAATACTGAGAAAATCACCTTTAAAGTTGTCCAAATTAAGTTCTTAACAATGCATATTACTAATCAAAAATTACATTTTGATAGGTTTACAGTAGGAATTTTACAAAAAATCTTAATGGAACATGATCTTTACTTAATTTCCTAATGATTTTTGACATAAAAGAAAAATCAATAATTTTGACCCATACACAATGTATTTTTGGCTATTGCTACAAATATACTCCAGCGACTTAAGACTGGTTTTGTGGTCCAGGGTCACATATTATGAATTAGTTTCAAAATTCCTAAAAAATATATTTATTGTATTTATTAATAAAATGTATTTATAATATTATTTATACATTTTATTCATTAGTTTTTATCTTAGTTTTATTTGATTTGATTTATTCATATAATGAAATGAAATAAAATAGAAAATAATATCAAATCTAAAATAAAATAAAAAGATAAAACCCGTTCCTAAAATCTTCTTAAATAAAACAAAATACAAATATAAAATAAAAGAATAAAGTGAAATGAAATAAAATAAAATCTGAAATAAAAAAATAATAATTTATTTTATGGTTTTAGTTTTGCTTTTAACTCTAACAATCATGATCTGTACAAAGAGATCAGACAGCGGGCGCTGCTCTCATTGCCGTGATTATGGGATGTCTCAGTGTCTTAATACAGGTCAGAAAACGACCCATTTACAGTCTCCCTAAAGACACAGACTTTCAGCTCGTCTTTTCCTCTCTGCTTTTATTCTCCATCTGTCTCCTCACGACTGCGTGATTGTCGTCTCATCTCTGCCGTTTAAAAGCTCTTTTGATGGTCGCAGCAGCAGCTGGAGTGTTTACAGACGGCCGTTTCATGAATCGCTTCTCGTCCTCCAAAAGCCAATATGTGATCCAGCTGATGGTAATGCGTCAAACCGTGTTCAAATCTCAGCGAAGCACTAAACGATTCACTTTGTGTCTGCAGAGCGTCTGATTCACCTTGAAGATGAATCTCTATTTGTTCGTTTGTTTGACTTACCTGACTGTTGCCATGCCGACCGTTCCTGTTTTTGTTTTTTTTCTTCTTCTTTTCACTGTAAGCTGCTCCCTCTCGCCCTGACCTTTGACCCCTGACCTCTGTTTGAGAGTGCAAGGGCTTGTAACTATGGAGACGTAAGTTTGCCTCTTTCTGGTTTGGACGGTATTGACATCACAGTCATTAGCTGATCATTAGACGGCGCTCATGCACGTATGCACACAGACGGCTCGCTCACCGGATAACTAATGACTGTCTGGAACTGGATGCATGTCTGTTTCTCAATGCATGTACACTCAATCTGAATTTTGAAACTGACTTTTTCTGCAATGTTATTTTAGTATAACTGAGAAACTATTATAGTTTTTGATAATATTTTGATATTTTTTTATTTTAGTATTTTTTTGTTCTGTTTTTGTCTCTATTTTTTTTTTTTTAAGTTTTTGTTGCATTTTAATATACCTATAGTTTTAATTTTTTATTTCAGTTTTAGTACCTCAAGTTAAACGAAATGGAAATTAGATATGTTGCCTTAATATTATTATTATTATTATTATTATTTTTTATGCCAGTTAACGTTAATTAAAAATTTAATTTAATTTAATTTTATTTTATTTTATTGTTTATTATGTCAGTTAATGTTGTTTTAGTACATCAAGTTAAACTAAATGGAAATTAGATGTTGCCTTTCTATTTCAACTAACGAAAAATGGTTTTAATGTTTTTTCAGTTTTACTGAATCAGGTTAAACTAAATGGAAATGTGATATTTTGCCTTGGCAAAAAGGTTTACTTTTTTAAATAATAATAATAATAATAATAATTATTATTATTATTATTATTATTATTATTATTATTTATTGTTTTTTTTTAGATGTTATGCCAGTTAATGTTTATTTTATTTTAACTATCAAAAAATGTTTTTCTTTTTCTTTTTTTCCCAGTTTTAGTACATCAAGTTAAACTAAATGGAATTTTATTTTATTTTATTTTATTTTATTTTATGTCATCTAAAATTTATTTCAACTAATGAAAATCATTTTTATTTTTTCAGTTTTACTGAATCAGGTTAAACTGAATGGAAATGAAATATGTTGCCTTGGCAAAAAAAGTTTAATTTTTTAAATATTTATTTTTTATTAATTTATTTATTATGTCAGTTAACTTTTTTTTTTTCAGTTTTAGTACATGAAGTTCAACTAAATGGAAATGAGATATGTTACCTTGGCAAAGAAGATTTTTTTTTTAATATTTTATTTTATTAATTTAATTTTAGTACATTTTATTATTTTATTTTATGCCCGTTAACATTTATTTCAACTAATGAAAATGTAATTACTTTTTATATCTGATATAATGTAAAATAAAATGGAATATAAAAAAAATTAAAATGTTTTGGCAAGGCAACATCTCATTTCCATTCAGTTTAACTTGATGTACCAAAACTAAAATAAAAAATTAAAACCATTTTTGTTAGTGGAAATAAACATAAAATAAAATAAAATATCATTCTAATATGCTGATTTGCTGCTCAAGAAACATTTCTGAGTATTACTATCCCCTTTGATCAATTTAGTGGATCCTTGCTAAATATAAATATTAATTTCTTCACAAAAAGAGCATCTGACCCCCAACTTTTGAACAGTATTGTGTGTAGCTGTGTTTTAATGAATGTTATGGTGTTAAGTAATCAGACTAATATTAGCCAACGCTTATGTGTAACCTTGCTGATGATGCACAGTCTGTGTAGATGATTAGAAGAGCCTTGAATTACTGCAGCATTTTAAGTCTGAAGAAGGTGTGTGTGTGTGTGTGTGTGTGTGTGTGTGTGTGTGTGTGTGTGTGTGTGTGTGTGTGTGTGTGTGTGTGTGTGTGTGTGTGTGTGTGTGTGTGTGTGTGTGTGTGTGTGTGTGTGTGTGTGTGTGTGTGTGTGTGTTCGTATGCGGTCGTATGCGGTCGTATGCGCAGGATTTGTTAAAAATCCGTCTGCACTCGATCTGAATTTCAAAACCTTTTTTTTTTGCACTGCTGTTTTAGTATAATTGAGAAACTATTATAGTTTATTTTAATATTTCAATATTTTTATTTTTTTGCATTTTTATTTTAGAATTTTTTTGTCCATTTTGATTTAACTAAGTTTTAGTTGTGTTTTTGTCATTTGAAAAGTTTTGTTTCTTTTTAATATGCCTATGTTTTTTTGTTTCAGTTTTAGTACAAGTTAAACTAAATAAAACTTGAGATATGTTGCCTTGACAAAAAGAATATTTCTTTAATATTTTTTTTCCTTTTCTTTTTTTTCTTTTCTTTTCTATTTTATTTTTGAATCAGGTTAAACCGAATGGAAATGAGATGTTGCCTTGGCAAAAAAGTTTTATTTTTTAATATTTTATTTTATTTTATTTTATGTCAGTTAACATGTATTTCATCTAATGAAAATTGATTTTCATTTTATCAGTTTTACTGAAAAAATCAGTAAAACTGGTTAATTAAAATCAGGTTAATTAAAATTTTAAAATTTTTATTTTATTTTATTTTTTCTCCTTTTTTATTTTACATAATCTTTTCTTTTTCCTTTCTCATTTTTTCTTTCTCGTTTTCTTTTCTTTCATTTCTTTTTTATTTTTTTGACATTTATGTATTTTAATTTAGATTGTATTTTCGTCTATTATGTTTTAGTTTATTTTTCTTTTCTTTCTCCTTTGTTCTGTTTTATTCCTTTATTTTTATTTTTATCTTTCTTCTTTTTTATGCTATTTCCTTTTTTGTATTCTTTTTCTTATTATTTTTTAATTTCTTATTTATTTATTTAATTTTATTTAATTTTATTATTATTTGAATCAGGTTAAACTGAATGGAAATGAGATATGTTGCCTCGGCAAAAAAGTTTAATTTAATTAAATTTATTTATTTTATTTTTTATATTATTTAAATGCACCACAGTTTAATATTTAGTTGAAATAAACATTAACTGATATAATGTAAAGTATAATAAAATGCAACCGTTTCATTTTTCCATTTAATTTAACTTGATGTACCAAAACTAAAAATGAAATATGAAAACCATTTTTCTTAGTGAAAAA
Organism: Garra rufa; assembly: GCF_049309525.1. Lineage (NCBI taxonomy): Eukaryota > Metazoa > Chordata > Actinopteri > Cypriniformes > Cyprinidae > Garra > Garra rufa. The sequence goes on from NC_133379.1 coordinate 38,824,656, forward strand.
AATAAAATAAACACAAAATAAAATAAAATATCATTCTAATATGCTGATTTGCTGCTCAAGAAACATTTCTGAACCTTCAAGAAACATTATTACTATTACCTTTGATCAATTTAGTGGATCCTTGCTAAATTTAAATATTCATTTCTTCACACAAAAAGCATCTGAAACCCAACTTTTGAACAGTAGTGTGCATAGCTGTTTTTTAATGCATGTTATGGTGCTAAATAATCAGACTAATATTAGCCAACACTGATATGTGTAACCTTGCTGATGATGCACAGTCTGTGTAGATGATTAGAAGTGTGTGTGGGTGTGTGTGTGTGTTCGTATGCGTAGGATTTGTTCAAATCCGTCTGCGTTCCACACACTCAGGTTGTTCACACATTAACATCTGACCTGAATTCCCCTCTCTCTCTCTGTGTGTCTGTGTGTGTGTGTAATCTCATTAGTCTGTACTGTAGAGCAGATCCTCTCATCCCTAATTCACTCCTACGTTCTTCTCGTCTAATTATCACTCCCTGTTTCTGTCTAGACACCTCCAGCTTCTTTCTAGGTTGTAGTTTGATCTGGTTTCCCAGCGCTTCTCCGCCGGCTTTGCTTCACGGCCCACATTTCACTTTGAACATGAAGCAGCGCCGTTGTTTACCGCTTCGACCTATTTGTTGCGAGGCGCAGGTCTAGACGAGTATTTCCAGATCTGGTCTGATCCCGTCCCGCTCGTTTGTTTCATAAGAATCTACTTAAATTCGGGTTAATAACGCCGGCGACGGTCTCCCACCCCGTTAATATTCCCGACTGCTGCGTCTGCGGATCTTTTCCGACGTGTGGGGGGTCGTCATGGGAACCGGGGCAGGAATTTCCTCCGTCTGTTGGTAGGGGAAGGTGTGAGGAACACGACCCAGAGCGGAGGCTTTCGGCTGGGGGTGGTTTCACAGGCGCAACCGCTGCAGATTCAGCATTAGTCGAAATAAACCTGAATGAGATTGTAATGCCAAACGTCTGTTGTGTTCTTTAACATCAACTCATCTCTCATTTCAAGGCCTGATTATATTGCAAGTGCTCTGTACTTAATGCAAGTTTTTGAGGAAACCTGTTTGAAATCAATCATTATTTTTGCAGTTCTGTTCGCTGCCAGATGTGCCAAAATTCTTTTTTGTTTTCCTTTTATTGTTTTCATTTTCTTCCTTTCTTGACATTTGTTTTAATTTGCATTTATTGTATTTTTATCTATTATATTTTAGTTTCATTCCTTTATTTTATTTTTGTCTATTATTTTCTTTTTTCTTTTTTATCCTATTTTCTTTTTCTTTTCTCTTTTTTCTTAATTTTTCTTTCTTGACATTTATGTATTTAATTTGCGTTTCTATTTTCTATTTTCTTTTTCTATTTATTTTTTTCTATTTTATTTAATTTTAATAGTATATTTTTTCATACTCCTTTTCTTTTTTACTTTCTTTCTTTCCTACTTTCTTTTTTTGACATTTATGTATTTTAATTTACTTTTTCCAATTTTATTTTCATCTTTTATTTTATTTTGATTCATTCTTCTTTTCTTTTTCATTTCTTTTTCCTTTATCTTATTTTATTCTATTTTACTTAATTTTAATAATATTATTTTTTTCATTCTCCTTTCTTTTCTTTTTTACTTTATTTCGTCATTTTCCTTTTAAATTATTTTCTTTTTCTTTTTTATGTTCTCTATGTATTATTTCCTACCTTTTTTGTTTTCTTTTTGAATTTTTGTTTTCTTCTCTAACTTACTTTTTCTTATTTTTCATTTTTCTTTCTTTCTCTTACTTTCTTTCTTAATTAATTTTTCCAATTTTATTTTCATCTTTTATTTTATTTTATTTTATTTTTCATTTCTTTTTTCTTTTCTTTTTTTTATTATTTTTTTTGGGGGGGGGATTTTTTTCTTTGTTTTGTTCTTTCTCTATTCCTTTTTTCTGTTTATTTATTTCATTTTCTTCTATTTTATTTATTTTAATATTTTTCCTTTCTCCTTTCCTTTCCTTTCTTTTTCATTTTTTCTTTTCCTTTATTTTACTCTTTCTTTCTTTCTTTCTTTCTTTCTTTCTTTCTTTCTTTCTTTTTGAAATCTCCAAATAGCTTGAAATCTCTTGAAATTGCTATCATTCTTAACATTTTTGTTTATTTTGTTTTTATTTATTTATTTTCTTCTATTTTATTTACTTTTAATAATATATTTTTTCATACTCCTTTCTTTTTCTTTTTCTTTTTTGTATTCTCTACTTATTTCTTTCTTTCCTTTTTTTCTTTTTCATGTTTTCTTTTCTTCTCTAATTTACTTTTTCTTTCTTTATTGCTATCATTCTTAACATTTATATACATTACTTACATACATACTTACTTTTATTTGATGAACTTCAACACATCCCTCATTTTAAGTCCAGAAATATTGCGAGAGCTTTATATTTAATGCACATTTTTCAGGAAACCTGTTTGAAATCAGTCATTATTTCTGCAGTTCTGTCTGCTGCCACTAGAGGCACCAAAATAACACTTCAGCTTTAATGCAACAGCATTAGGTCAGGGTTTGCATGGAGAACTAACGTAAGAACATGTTTTCAGGGTCTTGCATCATGCACTGGGGTCAGATTATGCCTGTAAACGTGACCTGACATCAAGTATGGTGTTTTTTCTGTTTTCATGGTTCAGGTATTAACAGATGGTCCCGTATGGGGACACTGAAGGCGGTTTACTGCAGTGTGTGTTTGTGTGTGTGCGTGTTTTCAGAGCAGTTCATCTGCGTGAGTCTCAGACAGAACACAAAGCACAGTAATCATGGTGCAGGTTTACAAGGCCACCGTCTTGCCAAAACCTGGTGTCTTTCCAGTAAAGCCGTCGTTCTGCTGGTGTTTGCCCATCACCGCAGCCGCTGTGAATCTGATTCAGTCGAAGGTGCATGATGAATTTCTTTTTCATTTTTCCTTTCTTATTCTTTTCTGTTTACTCGTTTTTTTTTTCTTAATTTTTTTTGTTTCTCAATTTTATTTTTTATTTTAATTTTTTTTTTTTATATATAAATGTATGTGACCCTGGACCACAAAACCAGTCTTAAGTAGCACGGGTATATTTGTAGCAATAGCCAAAAATACATTGTATGTGTCAAAATTATCGATTTTTCTTTTATGCCAAAAATCATTAGCATATTAAGTAAAGATCATGTTCTATGAAGATATTTTGTAAATTTTCTACCATAAATATATAAAAACTTGATTTTTGATTAGTAATATGCATTGCTGAGAACTTCATTTGGACAACTTTTAAGGCGATTTTCTCAATATTTAGATTTTTTTGCACCCTCAGATTCTAGGTTTTCAAATAGTTGTATCTCAGACAAACATTGTCCTATTTTAACAAACAATATATCAATGGAAAGCTTATTTACTCAGCTTTCAGATGACATAAGAATCTCAATTTCGACAAATTTACACTTATGACTGGTTTTGTGGTCCAGGGTCACATGTTTTTTTTTTTCTCTTTTATTATTTTCTTTTCTTCTTTTCTTGTTTTTTTAAACTTTCTTTTGCTTTTATTTTCTTTCATTTCTTTTTAATTTTATTTAATTTTCTATTTAATTTTATTAATATTTTTATTTTAGTTTTATGTATTTTGTTTTTCTTTTTCATTTTTTCTTTTTCTACTCCTTACATTATTTTTTTACATTTTCTCTTTTTTTGTTTTTTCCCTTTTTCTTTTTGATTTTTCTTTTCTTCATTTCTTCTTTTTTCCTTTTTCTTTTCTTCTATTTAATTTGGTTTTTTTTTTTTTTTTTTTTTTTCTGTTTCTCATTTCTTTTCCTTTTTGTTTCTTTTGCTTTTTTAACTTTTGCTTTTTTCCTTCTATTTCATTTTATCTAATTTTCTTTCTTTTCATTTCTTTGTGTTCTTTATATCTTTTTCTTTCTTTTATTTTCTATTCTATTTTCTATAAAATCATTTCTGTCTTTTTCTTTTACCCTTTCTTTTCTCTTTTCTTTTTTTTCTTCATTTCTTGTTTTCTTTATTTTTCATGTTTTCATTCCTTCTGTTTCATTTAATCTGTTTTATTTTCATTTATTTTTATTCTTTTTATTTTATGTTCCTTTCTATTTTTCTCTTTTCCTTTTTCTTTTTTCTTATTTTCTTTTTGTTTTTTTTCTCTCTCCCTCTATTGTTTCTCTCTTTATTCTTTTATCTAAACTCAGTTTTCTCGTATTCCCCCCAGGAGTTATATTGCCTTTGCCGTTTTTTTAAATGTTGCTGTGGTTGTTTGTCAGTCATTGAAGTGAAATCCATAAAAGTTATGTGTTTTTGTACATTCCCGGGCTCTTTTGCAAGCTTCCCTGATCTGTCATCTTCTAAGATCACTTCAGTTAGCTTCCACACAAAGAGCATTTGATGATTTGGTGTGTGTGTGTGTGTGTGTGTGTGTGTGTGTGTGTTTGGGTTTGCATGAGTGTGTGTGTGTCTGTGTGTTCCTATGGAAACTCGTTTGCACATTCTGTTCCATTGACTTGCTTTTGTCCGGAGAGATTTGTGGCTCAGAAACTGACATCAGTGTTGAGAATGAATGAATAACATGAAGAGGAGGCCGATGGCTGTAGGCAGAAACTCTATAGTGAAGGACAGTGGGAGAAAAGGAAATGAGAAGGTCAGGGGTCAGCGACTAAAGGCTCTTCAGAGACGTCACATGCTACAGTACATGGAAGTCTTTCTTTTGCGACTGAATCAATGCTTTTTTTTTTAAATCAAAAACATACTTTTGAATCATTTAGATGTCAAATGCATAGTGAGAAAAAGTTTTGGTAACACTTTTATATGGTTATGTACAACTTTATGACCACGTAATGACCACAAAACCAGTCATAAGGTTAAATTTTACAAAACTGAGATATATACATCATATGGAAGCTCAATAAATAAGCTTTCTATTGATGTATGGTTTGTTAGGATAGGACAATATTTGGCTGAGATACATCTATTTGAAAATCTGGAATCTAAGGGTGCAAAAAATCAAAATACTGAGAAAATCACCTTTAAAGTTGTCCAAATTAAGTTCTTAACAATGCATATTACTAATCAAAAATTACATTTGGATAGATTTACAGTAGGAATTTTACAAAAAATCTTAATGGAACATGATCTTTACTTAATTTCCTAATGATTTTTGACATAAAAGAAAAATCAATAATTTTGACCCATACAATGTATTTTTGGCTATTGCTACAAATATACCCCAGCGACTTAAGACTGGTTTTGTGGTCCAGAGTCACATATATATATATATATATATATATATATATATATATACACACACACAGGGTGGGCCATTTATATGGATACACCTTAATAAAATGGGAATGGTTGGTGATATTAACGTCCTGTTTGTGGCACATTAGTATATGTGAGGGGGCAAACTTTTCCAGATGGGTGGTGACCATGGTGGCCATTTTGAAGTCGGCCATCTTGGATCCAACTTTTGTTTTTTCAATAGGAAGAGGGTCATGTGACACATCAGACTTATTGGGAATTTCACAAGAAAAACAATGGTGTGCTTGGTTTTAACGTAACTTTATTCTTTCATGACTTATTTACAAGTTTCTGACCACTTATAAAATGTGTTCAGTGTGCTGCCCATTGTGTTGGATTGTCAATGCAACCCTCTTCTCCCACTCTTCACACACCGATAGCAACACCGCAGGAGAAATGCCAGCACAGGCTTCCAGAAACTTAGCAGTTTGCTAACTGTAGCATGGGAGATGGGTGGTCTCGTAGGGTGTCTTGCATTGAAATCTGCTGCAATGTCCCAGTTTCTGCGTTCACCAGATATCAACACAATATCGATCCGCTCCTCACGTGTTAACCTCTTCGACATGTCAATGGCTGTGAACAAAGAGAAACTTGTAAATAACTCATGAAAGAATACAGTTATGTAATGGTGAACTAGTGTACACTTTACAATAAGGTTCACAAATTCATTAGTAAATGCTTTGTTAACGGTAAGTCATCTTAATAAGGAGTCTACAAATGTTAGTAACACATCAGTTAATGTTGGACATGTGTACACTTTACAATAAGGTTCTCTAAATTCATTAGTAAGTGCTTTGTTCAATATAAGTAATGATAGTAAAGGGTCTATGAACATGAATAACACATCAGTAGATGGTTTCCTTTTTACAATTGCTTACCAGTAAGCCAAATTAATGCCTTATTATTAATTGAAGTTAATAAGGTAAACACAAGCTTTTGTACCTTTAAGATGGTGAGTTAGAACTGTTTATCCTTACTGTGTATCAGCTGCTATTTACACTAATGTAAATATGCACAGCAAGTCTAATTACCAAAAATTAAATCAAGCTGTTTACCATTATTGTTCATTAATAGCTCATGTTAACTAATGTTAATTAATTAAGCTGTTAACGTGAATAGATGCGCGTAGGTCAACATAAACTACGATTAACTAATGATGAACAGAGTTGTTGTTCATGCTTAGTTCATGTTAACTAATGCAATAACTAATGTTAACTATTTAAGCCGTTAACATGAATAAATGCATTAATATACGTGTAAGTTAACGTTAACTAAGATTAACTAATGCTGAACAGAGTTGTTGTTCATGCTTAGTTCATGTTAACTAATGCTAATTCATACAACCTTATTGTAAAGTGTTCACACAAAAGGTGTTTTCACATAGTCCACTAAAGAAAATAGTTGAATGCTTGATTCTTAATACTGTGTTGTTACCTGAATGATCCACAGCTGTGTTTTTGGCTAGTGATAGTTGTTCATGAGTTCCTTGTTTGTCCTGAACAGTTAAACTGCCTGCTGTTCTTCAGAAAAGTCCTTCAGGTCCCGCAAATTCTATGGTTTTCCAGCATTTTTGTGTATTTGAACCCGTTCCAACAATGACTGTATGATTTTGAGATTCATCTTTTCTCACTGAGGACAACTGAGGGACTCACATGCAACTATTACAGAAGGTTCAAACACTCACTGATGCTCCAGAAGGAAAACCCATGCATTAAGAGCCAAGGATGAAAACTTTTGAACAGAATGGATATGTGTAACTTTTTCTTGTTTTGTCTAAATATCATATTTTTGTCATTTAGTACTGCCCTTCAGAAGCTACAGATGATACATGTTTCCCAGAAGACAAAATAAGTTAAATTTACCCTGGTTTTCAAATTCCGAAAGTTTTCACCCCTGGCTCTTAATGCACAGGTATTACTACAGGAGCACCAGTGAGTGTTTGAACCTTCTGTAATAGTTGCATCACTAAACAAAAAAAACATTCAGGTAACAACACAGTATTAAAAATCAAGAGGATGTAAACTTCTGAACCGGGTTAAAAAAAAGTTATTTTCTCTTGTGGACTATATGTAAACATCTTTTATCTGTAATATCTTATTCAGGTCAGAGCTAAATAAACAACATGCATTTTGTTATTTTGCTAAAATAAAGTTTTGCAGATTCTGAAAGAGGGATGTAAACTTTTGACTTCAGCTGTATATATATGTGACCCTGGACCACAAAACCAGTCTTAAGTCGCTGGGGTATATTTGTAGCAATAGCCAAAAATACATTGTATGGGTCAAAATTATTGATTTTTCTTTTATGCCAAAAATCATTAGGAAATTAACTAAAGATCATGTTCCATGAAGATTTTTTGTAAAATTCCTACTGTAAATCTATCAAAATGTAATTTTAGATTAGTAATATGCATTGTTAAGAACCTAATTTGGAGAACTTTAAAGGTGATTTTCTCAGGATTTTGATTTTTTTGCACCCTCAGATTCCAGATTTTCAAATAGTTGTATCTCGGCCAAATATTGTCCTATCCTAACAAACCAGACATCAATAGAAAGCTTATTTACTGAGCTTTCATATTATATATACATCTCAGTTTTGTAAAATTTAACCTTATGACTGGTTTTGTGGTCCAGGGTCACATATATACTTTTAAATAGATATAATGCTTTACAATCACAACCCCAGGTTAAAACCAGTATCTGTGTGTCTGTGTTTTTGTGGTTTGCATTGAACAAACTGCTGATGTAAAGGCTGGTGGTCACACAGAGACTCCAGACTGTCTGTAAAAGCTGATAACATCTCTCTCTCACACACAGTATATACATCCATACAGCCCTGCCATCAAACATGCTTAAATACGATGCTTGAAATGTATATGATGTGGCTACAGAGAGATGAAGAGGCAGAAACAGAGAGATGATGCAGTTGTGTTGCCCGTTGTGTGTGTGTGTGTGTGTGTGTGTGTGTGAGTGACCCAGAAAAAGTGCTACAGCCCAGACTGCAGCAGAGCACAGGGAAACGATAACCCATTTAACCCACACACAGTGTGTTGTACTCTGCACTATTGGCCACCTTCCTAGACAGCATGTTTGGCCAACAAAGGTGGATTTGTGGTTTATTTTGAATGGGTTAGGATGAATGGAGTCTTTTCTGACAGCAGAGCTGCATTTATTTGATTAAAAGTATAGTAAAAATGTTAAATATTTGTACGATTTAAAATATCTGTTTGCCTTTGTAAGATATTTTAAATTGAAATTTATTTCTGTGATCAAACCTGAATTTTCAGCACCATTACTCCAGGCTTCGGTGTCACATGATTCTTCAGAAATCATTCTGATATGCTGATTTGCTCCTCAAGAAACATTTCTGATTATTATCAATCTTTTAAAACCGTTGTGATACATTTTTGTGTCATTATTACTGACTGTGTTTTCTCTGTTTTATCTCTCAGGCACAGGATCTGAACGTTATCGAGGAGGTGATCAGAATGATGCTGGAGATCATAAACTCTTGTTTGAGTAATTCGCTCCATCATAACCCAAACCTGCTGTATGCACTACTCTACAAGCGAGAGCTCTTCGAGCAGTTCAGATCGCACCCATCCTTCCAGGATATCATGCAGAACCTCGACACGGTGAGACGCCGACTGTGTTTCTGCTTTGTTACAAACCCTAGGGAGCTCTTTAGTGTCAATATATACAGCTACCTTCTAAGGCCACATCCTGACTGAAACGGAAGCTCTTGAAGTAGTTCACTTCCAGAACAAGAATTTACAGATAATTTACTCACCCCCTTGTCATCTGAGATGTTTATGTCTTTCTTCCTTTTCTTTCTTCACAAAACAAATTGTTTTTTGAGGACATTTCAGGATTTCTCTCCGTATAGTGGACTTCTATGGTGTGCACGAGTTTAAATGCAGCTTCAAAGGGCTCTAAACTATCCCAGCCAAGGAAAAAGGGTCTTTTCTAGTGGAATGATCAGTTATTTTGTAAATAAATTACAATTTATATACTTTTTTACCTCAAATGCTCGTGTCTAGCTCTGCGATACACATGCATACTGTTTTTTTTTTAAGAAGTCTCTTTTGCTTTTCAAAGCTGCATTTATTTGATCAAAAATACAGCAAAAACAGTAATATTGCAAAATGTTATTGCAATATAAAATAATGGTTTTTATTTTAATATGCTTCAAAATATAATTTATTCCTGTGGTGTAAAGCTGAATTTTTTTTCATCTGTTACTCCAGTCTTCAGTGTCACATGATCCTTCAGAAATCATTCTAATATGCTGATTTATTATTAGAATTACACATTTTGGAAACACTTGTGCTGCCAAATATTTTTGGGAACCTGTGATTGTTTTTTCAGGTTTCTTTAATAAATAACAAGTTTAAAAGAACAGCATTTATTCAAATTATAAATCTTTTCTAACTATGTAAATCTATGCTATCACTTTTTATTAATTTAAAACATACTTGATGACTAAAAGTATTAATTTTTTTGAAAAAAGGAAGAATAAAAATGTACTGACCCCAAACTTTTAAACAGTAGTGTATATTGTTAGAAAACCTTTCTGTTTTAAATAGATGCTGCTTTTATTGATCAGAGAATCCTGAAAAAAGTATCACAGGTTGCAAAATATTAGGCAGTACAATTGTTTCCAGCATTGATAATAAATCAGCATATTAGAATGATTTCTGAAGGATCATGTGACACTGAAGACTGGAGTAATGATTCTGAAAATGTAACTTTAATTACAGATATAAATTAAATTTTAATGTATATTAATATGGATAAATATTGTCTTACATCGTAATAACTTTTCCGGTATTTTTGATCAAATTAACACAGCCTTGATGAGCATAAAAAACTATTACATATGTAAAAGTATACATATGCAAAGCATACAAAAGTTTGACATT
>NC_133379.1:38835391-38853391 GCF_049309525.1 Garra rufa
TACATTTTGAAGAAGACTGTTTGGCTGCTGTCTGCTGGAAATACAATACCCACAATCCCACAGTGCTCTCATTCACCTGAACGACAGAGCCAGGAATAGAGAAGGTGACCTCACAGGTAAGAAGAAAGACACTGCGGCAAAACCTCCACCATCTGCTGTTCGCGCTGAAAGACAGACACACACACACACACACACACACACACACACACACACACACACACACACACACACACACACACACACACACACACACACACACACACACACACACACACACACACACAGGCTTCAGCTCCATTCTGCATTATATGAAAACCAGGTTTATTATAGCTGAGTAAAACTGAAACCATAAAAAACCCTTCTGTTATATATAACAGAATAATAAACTCTAAGCAAGTCAACATCTGATAAACTGAAAGAACAACTAAAATAAAATTAGTTTTAATAAAACATTAAAAAACAAACATAAAACAAATAAAAAAACTAATATAAAAACAGAAAAGGCATTTTAAAAAACTAAAGTTCTAAGCGATTTTAGTCATTTTAACGATAGTTCTGAGTGATTTACATTTTGAACAATTTCAATTATTTTAGCGATAGTTCTAAGTGATTTTAATTATTTTAGCAATTATTCTAAGCTTTTTTTGTGATAATACTAATCGATTTAAATTGTTTAACGACAGTTCTGAGCGATTATAATTTTTTAGCAACAGTTGTGAGTGATTTTTAATTTTTTGAAAGTTTTGAGAGATTTACAATTTTTTGTGTTATTCTTAGTGATTTGAATTATTTTAGTGATTTAATACTATTTAATCAGAGGGGTTTTTTTTAAAGAGTTTTGAGCAATTTTATTTTTTAGCAACAGTTTTGAGTGATTTAACTTTTTTGTGATAATTCTAAGCAATTTTAGTTTTTTTAACAATAGCTCTGAGCGATTTTCGTTTTTTTTAGCAAAAGTTCTGAGCATTTTACAAAAAAAAAATAAAACAAATAAAAACAAACTTAAGTAAAAACTGAAAAGGCATTTAAAAAAATACAAAAATTCTTAGCGATTTTAATTATTTTAACGACAGTTCTGAGTGATTTTAATTTTTTTGCAATAGTTCTAAGCAATTTTTATTATTTTCAACAATAGTTCTAAGATAATTAAAATTTCTAACGATGTTCTGGGTGATTTTAATTATTTTTGCAAAAATTCTAAGTGGTTCGAATTTTTTAACAATAGTTCTGAGCAATTTCAATTGTTTCAGCTAGTTAAGCGATTTTAATTATTTTAGTGATAATTCATAGCGATTTATTTATTTTAAGCGATTATTCTCAGCTTTTTTTGTGATAATTCTAAAAGATTTAAAGATGTTTAACGACAGTTCTGAGCGATTGTAATTTTTTAGCAACAGTTGAGAGTGATTTTAAATATTTTTGTGACAGTTCTAAGCGATTTAAATTTTTTGCAATTTTAATTATTTTAGCAACAGTTTTGAGCAATTTTATTTTTTAGCAAAAATTCTAAGTGAATACATTCTTTTAACAATAGTTCTAAACGATTATTATTATTATTTTTTTTTTGATAATTCCAAGCAATTTAAAAAAAAAAAATTAACAATAGTTCTGGCCATTTTACAAAAAAACAAAAAACAAAAATAAAACAAATGAAAAAATAATCTAAAATAAAAACTGAAAAGCCATTTAAAAAAAATCTATAACTAATAAAAAAACTTTTTTTTACAAAATTACAAAAAATTGAAAACAAAAATGACAACAAAAACAAATTAAACATAAAAATGGTGAAAACATGACAACAATGAACAGAAAGTGACAAATAAAATAACCCAATTACAGTGAGCATAACTAGATGTTTACACATTTAGCACTAATAAAACATGCAGTTTGTGGTATAACATGGTGAAACGTGACGCTGTGACTGTATGAATGGAGCGTCTCTGATGGAAACTCTGTCTCTGAGAGCTGTAATTACAGTAAACGCCGTCTTCCTGTGCATTCCTGCACAAGAACGCACAAACGCCCGAAAGCTTTTATCTCCTAAACGACTCGTTTTAACAGCAACAGCCATTTAGGAATGAGAAAAAAAAAAGCTTTAAGGCTTTCATTCATTTAGTGTCATTTTAGATTAGACAAACAAATGAACAGACGTTTCCAAACACCAGCAAACAAGCGCTTTTGTTCACCTTGTGCTGACTTTATACAGATGCGTGCGGACAAAGCATCACAAAAGGTTTCAGTTACTGACGCCTTTGTAGAAACGCTTCATTTCACAGGCGTATTTGACTCCCATGATTCATTTATTCTGTAATGGAAAGCGCTCAACAGTCACCGTCCTCGTTTTCAGGAGAACTGGTTCAGCACATTAATTTTCTCCGAAATACTCTTCGGTAAACAGTTTTAGGCCCAGCAAGAAAAACAACCAGCTCTCGCATGCAACATTTAATATGCACTTTAAAAAACCACAAGAAGGCCTAGAATTACAGCCGGTTGTTTTATTGGTGCTATTTCACACTGTAGAAAGACTAACCCAAACTAAACTCCTAAACCAGTTTTTAATAAATGGGTAAAACACTCACCAATTCATTTCCAACAGCCTAGACTTGCAATCAAAACAAAATGTCATTTTCTTTCATAACTTTTTACATAAATATGCAAGAATGAATGCAAAAAGGAGGAAAAAGTAAACAGACGCTATGCAAAATACATTCTAATCATTAAATATGAAATCCAAAATGAATTAAGCAAAAGAACAAGAGTGTGTTTGTGTAACAGGGATGTAATTAGAGCTAAAGTGATCAGTAACGGGGGAATATTTACCCTATATGCTTTATTAATTATATACGAGGGTCATCCGACAGGAAAGATTTTCCATCGCTGTCCCTTAAAACCAAAACTGAGGCAATGCAACAAACGCAGTGTGTATTTGTTGATACAATAATGTACATGCGATTATCTGAATCTATAATATACATAAATCATACACTAAACTGCATTTACATGGAAAATGTACTTATTTTATTACACAAGTATCTAAATATGTATTATTCCTCTTATTGTGTTTAGAAAACCACTTAAATGCGAGATATTTTCTCAAAGATGTGGCAAAGATGAACAGCAAACGTCAGGAAATAAATCGATTGATATATGTTTATATATATATATATATATATATATATATATATATATATATATATATATAAATGTTTTGGTTTTTCTTTGTGCAGACGCTTGGATGTGGATTATATAAGGGCAGTATATGGAAGCAATATAGTGACAATAAATAAATTAATTTAAAACAGCAACGCATTCTATAAAACAAATCGAAAATGGTCAAATATTGTTTATTTGTAACTTACTATATATACAGTACGACAGCGTTTTAGTGGCATGTTAATAGAAAATAAAAAATCTAAGATCTAAGATTAAAGTCATAATTTTTCCAGAATAAATCAAAATATTATGAGAATAAAGTTGAAATAGTTTGAGAATGAGGTTGAAATATTGTGAGAATAGTCAAAATATTATGAGAATAAAGTCAAAATAGTTTGAGAATAAAGTCATAATTTTACGAGAAAGAAGTCAAAATAGTTTGAGAATAAAGTCAAAATATTACAAGAATCAAGTCGAAATGTTTTGAGAATCAAGTCAAAATAGTTTGAGAATAAAGTCGAAATATTTCGAGAATAAAGTTCTTGTAGTTATTCTCAAAACATTTCGACTTTGTTCTTGGAATTCCGACTTTGTTCTCAAAACTTTCCAACTTTGCTCTTGGAATTCCAACTTCATTCTCAAAACATTTTATTTTCTAAATATTTTCTAAATTTCTAAATTTTCTTTATTTTCTAAATATTTCAACCTTATTCTTATAACGTTTTGACTTTATTCTTGTAATTTTGACTCAAATATTCCAACTTTAATCTCGTTATCTTAGATGTTTTTTTTTGTTTTTTTACATGGCACCAAAACGCTGTCGTAATCTAGTGATATGCGATGAAGCTGTGCATAATAAATCAGCTCATTAAAGGAATAGTTTCCCCTGAAATGAAAATTTGCTCAAAAAGTACTCATTCTCAGGCCATCCAAGATGTAACTGAGTTTGCTTCTACATCAAATTTAAAGTAATTGAGCATCACTTGCTCAATGGATCCTCTGCAGTAAATGGGTGCCGTCAGAATGAGAGTCCAAATAGAAGATAAAAACATCACAATAATCCACAAGTAATCCACAGCACTCCAGTCCATCGGTTAACATCTTGAAAAGCCAAAAGCTGCTTTTTGTAAGAAACAAATCCATCTTTAAGATGTTTTTTGACTTCAAACTATTGCTTTTGGCCAAAATATGATTCCATAATCCATAATAACGCTTCCTCCAGTAAAAATAATCCATCTCATGTTGTCTTGCACATGAAAATCCGACTGTTTTGTCTTGTAAACACAGATTTCTTGCCCGATTCAGACTTTTTCACTGGAGAAAGCGATATTTTTGATAGAGGACTGTGGAAGGTGGAAGCAATGCTTTGAAGTTAAAAATGTCTTAATGATGTATTTGTTTCTTACAAACACACAGCTTTTGGCTTGATAAGGTCAGGCCATCCAAGATGTAATAGAGTTTGTTTCTTTAAATTTTCATCAAATTTGAAGAAACTGAGCCTATAACTTGCTCAATAGATCCTCTGCAGTGAATGGGTGCCGTCAGAATGAGAGTCCAAACAGCTGATAAAAACATCACAATAATCCACATGTAATCCACACAACTCCAGTCCATCAGTTAACATCTTGAAAAGCCAAAAGCTGCATTTTTGACTTCAAACCATTGCTTTTGGCCAAAATATGACTCCATAATCCATAATAACACTTCCTCCAGTAAAAATAATCCATCTCATGTTGTCTGGCACATCAAAATCTGACTGTTTTGTCTTGTAAACACTGCAGATTTCTCTCCTGATTCAGACTTTTTCACTGGAGAAACCAATATTATAGATAGAGGACTCTATATTTTAGCCAGAAGCAATGGTTTGAACTTAAAAACGTCTTAATGATGGATTTGTTGGTAACACTTTACAATAAGCTTCTTTAGTTAACATTAGTTAACCACATTAGTTAACATGAGCTAATAATGAACTGCACTTATACAGCATTTATTAATCTTTGTTAATGTTAATTTCAACATTTACTAATATGGTATTAAAATCTTGTTAACATTAGTTAATGCAGTGTGAACTAACATGAACAAACAATGAGCAACTGTATTTTCGTTAACTAACGCTAATGAAGATTAGTAAATACAGTAATAAATGTATTGCTCATGGTTAGTTCATGTTAGTTAGTACATTAACTAATGTTTAACTAATGAACCTTATTGTAAAGTGTTACCGATTTGTTTCTTACAAACATGCAGCTTTTGGGTTGTTAAGATATTAACTCATGGACTGGAGTGGTGTGGATTACTTGTGGATTACTGCGATGTTTTTATCAGCAGTTTAGACTCTCATTCTGACGGCACCCATTCACTGCAGTGTATCCGTTAGTGAGCAATTAATGCAACATTTCTCCAAATAAACTTAGAAATAAACTCATCTACATCTTGTTTGTGCATATCAGCAAAAAAAATAATTTTTGTCTGTGCTATTCCTTTAAGAATCATCCCTAATGGGGTCAAAGTATGATTAATGTTCACCGTCAGTCCAGACTCATTTCCCCCACAAACAGAAACAAAAACAAACAAATGATCATTACAATCAACCGAAGTGTTGTAGCTACATCAGACCTGTGACTGAAACCCCAAATCGTACCAATCCCAGAATTCAAGTGCAGCCGGCGACGGGCGTCCGTGTTTGTCGGCGGAGCAGAAGCTGCAGCCCTTTGAGCGGTGCGATGAGGACGGAAGCTCAGGGGTTCAGTATGCGACGCGTCAGCTGTATGTAGGCACTTACACAGACAGACACCCGAAGAGCCCTGTATGCCGTCAGGGCGAGTCCATGCCGAACAACTCGATGCCCTGAGAGTTCCAGTACAGACCCACTCCAGAGTTGAAGACCAGAGACCAGACGTACGGGACGAAGAAATCTTCAGGCTGCTCTTCTTCCACGTATTTAAACTTCAGCTCCGGGAACTTCTGCAGGAGAAACACACATCCGTTCAGAAATGTTAAAAACAAGCAAAACGTCCATACAGTGGCCAGCAGATTGACCTTTTTATTGTGTTCACTCAGTGAAAAAAACTCATCAACCTTTAAGATATAGAAGATAAAATATTTGTCCAGATTTATCCAATGAAGACACATGCACATCAGTGTTATTTTATTATTATGTATGTACTAGTATAGTATTTGTTTTTATTTTTATTTAATTAATACTTATTTTTATATTTTCAGTTTTTATTTTAGCTTTGGTTTAAGATTTTGTACTTTTTTAATATTTAAATTTTGCTTTATTTTATTTTAGTTACTTCAACGTTTTTTTTTCTTCTTCCTAAATTTAAGTTTACTTTTTCAAGACTTAACGTAAACTTATTAGTAAACTTAATATTTCATCTTTTTTTTTTTTTAGCATCTTTATATATATGTGACCCTGGACCACAAAACCAGTCATAAGGTTAAATTTTACAAAACTGAGATGTATACATCATATGAATACTCAATAAATAAGCTTTCTATTGATGTATGGTTTGTTAGGATAGGACAATATTTGGCCGAGATACTTCTATTTGAAAATCTGGAATCTAAGGGTGCAAAAAATCAAAATACTGAGAAAAACACCTTTAAAGTTGTCCAAATTAAGTTCTTAACAATGCATATTACTAATCAAAAATTACATTTTGATATGTTTACAGTAGGAATTTTACAAAAAAATCTTCATGGAACATGATCTTTACTTAATTTCCTAATGATTTTTGACATAAAAGAAAAATCAATAATTTTGACCCATACTATGTATTTTTGGCTATTGCTACAAATATACCCCAGCGACTTAAGACTGGTTTTGTGGTCCAGGGTCACACATATATATATATATATATAATATTTTAGTTTATTTTTCGAGTTTAACTTTCCTCATCTCACATTTGCATTTCGTTTTACTTCATTTTCACTCAATAAAAATGCTTTTTAATAGTTCAGTTAACAATAACAACCCTGACTAACATCAAGAATAACAAGTACAACAGCAAAAATGCTTAAAAATGCTGTTTTTCTTGCATTTCTCAGCATCTTGGAACTCTACAGGTGCTGGTCATATAAAGTTGATTTATTTCAATAATTCCATTCAAGAAGTGAAACGTATAAAATGTATACATTCATTCCACACAGACTGATATATTTCAAGTGTTTATTTCTTTAAATTTTGATGATTATAACTGACAACTAATGAAAACCCCCAATTCAGTATCTCAGAAAATTAGAATATTGTGAAAGGTTCAGTATTGAAGACACCAGGTGCCACACTCTAATCAGCTGATTAACTCAAAACACCTGCAACGGCCTTTAAATGGTCTCTCAGTCTGATTTGACAGCTGTCCAAAAGATGACCATTGACACTTTGCACAAGGAGGGCAAGACACAAAAGGTCATTGCAAAACAGGCTGGCTGTTCACAGAGCTCTGTGTCCAAGCACATTAATAGAGAGGCGAAGGGAAGGGAAAATTGTGAAACAAAACCCATTCAAAAATGTGGGGGAGATTCACAAAGAGTGGACTGCAGCTGGAGTCAGTGCTTCAAGAACCACTACGCACAGACGTATGCAAGACATGGGTTTCAGCTGTCGCACTCCTTGTGTCAAGCCACTCTTGGAACAACAGACAGCGTCAGAAGCGTCTCGTCTGGGCTAAAGACAAAAAAGGACTGGACTGCTGCTGAGTGGTCCAAAGTTATGTTCTCTGATGAAAGTAAATTTAGCATTTTCTTTGGATATCAGGGTCCCAGAGTCTGGAGGAAGAGAGTAGAGGCACAGAATCCATGTTGCTTGAGGTCCAGTGTAAAGTTTCCACAGTCAGTGATGGTTTGGGGTGCCATGTCATCTGCTGGTGTTGGTCCACTGTGTTTTCTGAGGTCCAAGGTCAACGCAGCTGTATACCAGGACGTTTTAGAGCACTTCATGCTTCCTGCTGCTGACCAACTTTATGGAGATGCAGATTTAATTTTCCATCAGGACTTGGCATCTGCACACAGTGCCAAAGCTACCAGAACCTGGTCTAAGGACCATGGTATCCCTGTTCTTAATTGGCCAGCAAACTCGCCTGACCTTAACCCCATAGAAAATCTATGGGGTATTGTGAAGAGGAAGATGCGATATGCCAGATCCAACAATGCAGAAGAGCTGAAGGCCACTATCAGAGCATCCTGGGCTCTCATAACACCTGAGCAGTGCCACAGACTGATCGACTCCATGCCACGCCGCATTGCTGCAGTAATTCAGGCAGAAGGAGCCCCAACTAAGTATTGAGTGCTGTACATGCTCAAACTTTACATGTTCATTCTTTTCAGTTGGCCAAGATTTCTAAAAATCCTTTCTTTGTATTGGTTTTAAGTATTATTCTAATTTTCTGAGATACTGAATTTGGGTTTATTAGTTGTCAGTTATAATCATCAAAATTAAAAGAAATGAACACTTGAAATATATTAGTCTGTGTGGAATGAATGTATACATTATATGTGACCCTGGACCACAAAACCAGTCATAAGGTTAAATTTTACAAAACTGAGATGTACACATCATATGGATATTCAATAAATAAGCTTTCTATTGATGTATGGTTTGTTATGATAGGACAATATTTGGTCGAGATACATCTATTTGAAAATCAGGAATCTGAGGGTGCAAAAAAAATCAAAACACTGATAAAATCACCTTTAAAGTTGTCCAAATTAGGTTCTTAACAATGCATATTACTAATCAAAAATTACATTTTGATATATTTACAGTAGGAATTTTACAAATAATCATCATGGAACATGATCTTTACTTAATTTCCTAATGATTTTTGGCATAAAAGAAAAATCAAAAATTTTGACCCATGCAATGTATTTTTGGCTATTGCTACAAATATACCCCAGCGACTTAAGACTGGTTTTGTGGTCCAGGGTCACATATAAGTTTCACTTCTTGAATGGAATTAGTGAAATAAACCAACTTTTTGAAGATATTCTAATTATATGACCAGCGCCTGTATGTGCTGCAATCATTTTGGTGTAAAAATTCACTGCATTCCTGCATCGTTTCTAATTAAACTGAAGCATAAATAAGCTTCAAAGCTGAATTATTTCACCCTGAAGATCATGAGACGAATGAGATGTTCAGAAATATGGCCCTGAAGACACAAAGATCGGCTCAGAGATAATACAGAGATAAGTCAACATCCAGCGTCATTCACTTACGCAAAATGACTCATTCTGATGAAAGATTATAGATGAAGTTAAATATTTATTCTTTAGAATAACATGCGCTGATGCGGCAATCTCCATCAAGTCTAGTTTCATTTCCTGCACTTTTATTTTGACGGTCACCATCAGTGAAGTCTCAAAGACTGAGTTTTGTTATTCTTCTGTATGAAAAAGCATTCAAAAATGAGCGAGTGCAAATGAAGAGCGTAAATAAGCATTGATAATGAGCGGCGAACACAGATACGACGTGCACGTTATCTGATTTCAGGGGAAGCGTTTGCAGTTTTGACGCAGGTGTAATTCCATCCACCTGTGAGGTAAATACACTTGAGTTTGATTGATTATATGACACACGGGAACACCTCAGACGCTGCTTTTCATGTTTAAATACAACCCTCTTAACCTCTGGTAAAGCGATACGCGCCGCTACTACCTGAGACGCGAGCCGCCGTCTCTCGTGTGCTAATCAGGATGAGGAGGAGACGGAGCCGCAGGGTTTGAGTTCCTCTCGCTGACAGCACAACACTGAGAGTCTACGTTTACACCGGCCTCGCTACTCCACGCATTTTGCCATTCATTCGTTTTCCTTTCAGTAAATCTCAGCCTTGAGCCAAACAAACAAGCTACGAGATGAATCATATGACTCAAAGCAATTTGCATTTGAAAAACTAAAAAAAATGGGTTGAATGCAACGGCAATTTCTCTAATATCTAATGTTACTTTAGGATTGTGGCTGATGTTGCACTTAATCAGAAATGATGCTATTAAACAGGATTTTTATGCTATTAAAGTAACTACAGAAACATATATCACTTCACATTTCAGATCATGACTAAAAATCAATTTTCATGACAATTTCAGCACATTTTCCTCAAATTCTCACAAAATAAAAATTCTATTGTATTGAAAATTCAAGAGAAAAAAATAATCAATTTACAATTAAAAAATAAATAATCCATCTATAAAATGTATAAAGAAATGTCTAACAGAAAAAAATCTAATTTACAAAATAAATTGTACTATATTGTCATGAAAGTGATTGAACTAAGTAACTAAATAAATACATGTATAACTTATTCTAAACACAAAAAACTGAATCTATAAATCCATCCATCTATTAAATTCATGAAATGTATAAAACGTAAAAAAAAACATAAAATTTACAAAATAAATTTAAAAGATGTGCTAAATTGTCATGAAAGCAATAGAATATATCTATCTATCTATCTATCTATCTATCTATCTATCTATCTATCTATCTATCTATCTATCTAATCTATCTATCTATCTCTATATATATATATATATCTATATCTATATATATATCTTTTATAGATTCTATACACACAATTAAATCTATCAATCCATTCATCTATTAAATCTATAAAGTGTATTAAAAAAATCCCCATTAAATAAATAGAAATAAATAAATATATAATATATCGAATAATTTAATTTATGGATTCTATTGACAAAAATAAATCTATCAATCCATACATCTATTAAATCTATATAAGTAAAACTGGAAAAAAATAATAATTGTAAAATATACTTATATTTATATTTACATTGTCATGAAAGAACTATAAATAAATGTATATATATATATATATATATATATATATATATACACACACAATAGATCAAACAATTTAATGTAATAGATCCTACACGCATACAATTAAATCCATCAATCCACCCATTGAATAAATCTATAAAATGTATAAATTAAACTCTTAACAAGAACAAAAAAATAAATAAAAATCACAACACTGATCATCTACGTTTACACCGGCCTCGCTACTCCACGCATTTTGCCATTCATTCGTTTTCCTTTCAGTAATTCTCAGCCTTGAGCCAAACAAACAAGCTCCGAGATGAATCAACATTCAAACATATGACTCAAAGCAACAGTGCATTTGAAAAACAGATAAAAACAGGTTGAATCAATTGAATCAGTCTGGGGTTTTATGTCATTTTCAACACCAAATAATGGCAGATTAACTAACAGCTAAGTCGGCAACACTGTTAGCCTGCAACAGCAATTTCTCTAATATCTAACATCACTTCAAGATTGTGGCTAATGTTGCACTTAATCAGAAATGATGCTATTAAACTTGAGGCTTCCACAGAAACATATATTATCACTTCACATCTCAGCTCATGACTAAAATCAATTGTCATGACAATTTCAGCACATTCTCTTCAAATTGTCATAAAATATAAAATGCTATTGTACTGAAAATCAAATAGAAAAAAAAGCACAAATAATTTAAACAGCTAACATGGGTAAATAAATAAATAATACTAAAAAATCTATAAAATGTATAAAGAAAACATTACAAAATAAATTTAAAAGACATGTCCTACATTGTCATGAAAGTGATTGAATTAAGTAACTAAATAAATAAATACATAATTTATTCTATACACATAAAATTAAATCTATTAATCCATCCATATATCCATAAGATGTATCCATAAAAATGTATAAAACAGGGGGACAAAAACATAACATTTACAAAATAAATGTAAAAGATATGTGCTAAATTGTCATGAAAGCAATAGAAATACATATAATAGATTAAATAATTAAATTTTATAGATTCTATACTCAAAATTAAAACTATTGATCCATACATCCATCCATCTATTAAATCTATAAAATGCATAAATAAAATTCTTATAAGACAAAAAAAAATAACTTACTAAATAAATGTAAAAGATATGTGCTAAATTGTTGTGAAAGCGATAGACAATAATAAATAAATATATATATAAAAAATTAATACATATATAATAGATCAAATTATTTAAATTTATAGATTCTATACACATGAAATTTAATCCATCCATCTATTAAATTTATAAAATGTATAAATAAAACTCTTAACAGGTAAAAAATAAAAAAATAAAATAAAAAACAAACAAAAAAACAAAAGATGTGCTAAATTGTCATGAAAGTTATCGAAATAATTACATATATAATAGGTCTAATAGTTTACTTTTTTATAATAGATCTAATAATTAAACTTTAGAGATTCTATACACAAAATTAAATCTTTCGATCCATCATCCATCCACCTATTAAATCTATAAAATGTATAAATATGACTTTAACAGGAAAAAACAAAAGATGTACTAAGTTGTCATGAAAGTGATAGAAAAAGATAGAAAAAATAAATATATATATTATATAATATATATATATAATATAATAATATAATATTATATAATATATATATATATAATATATATATCTAATAATTTAATTTTATATATTCAATACACAAAATTAAATCTATCGATCCATCCATCTATTAAATCTATAAATGTATAAATAAAACTCATAAAATTTACAAAACAAATGTATGTGTGAAATTATCATGAAAGTAATAGAAATAAATATATATTAGATCTAATCATTTAACTTTATAGATTCTATACACAAAATTAAATCTATCAGTCCATCCATCTATTAAATCTATAAAATGTATAATTGAAACTCTAACCGGAAAAAAAAAATCATGATGATATGCGCTAAATTGTCATGAAATAAATAAATAACAAAAAATATTAAATTAAATCTCTAAAATGTATTAAATCAACCAAAATAAAATATTTCTGGATTGAATCAAGTATTGTATTTATTTAGCTTTTTTTAATACTTGTATCATGTTGGTGTCTTCCAGCAGGGGTTTGAGGGAAACAGAATTTCAATTCTCTGTATGTCCTGCACATATAGCTGAATTAACTTCCTCCTGCTCTGCTTATAAGAGCTCTTGATGTAGTTCTGACTTGCTAACTACGGCTGCTGTTTCTGCTTCTCGGTATCAATGACTTCAGATCCGTCTCTAAAGAAACACAACGACTGACTCCTGCCCACAGGAAGCTCACAAACGTATAGGTTGCCTTTTGGGAAGAGCGCTTTCTGAAACAGGAAGCCGTCTGTCTGTGGCTGCGGGTAACGCCGTTCACTCTTGGCTTTATTCGCAGTACCACAGAAATCCTCCTTGCGTTCTTTTCACAAGCCATGGAGGAAAAGAAGCCCAGAAGACATGAAGGAACTCCTTTCACTGGAACTTTACAGTTCCCCCGGAGCGATTTTGCAAACAAATGCTGTCATTTCCCATCAGTGTAAAAAAAAAAAAAAGAGGAGGCTGGTGAAATGCGGCTTTTCAACGGCTGCTGCAATGAGCAGCTCTCTGGAAGTCTGTTTCTTTGTAAAGGCTTACGTGTGTGAAAAAACATGCAAACTCAACAGCACATGCAAACGTAGGCTTTCAAACAAAATAGTGAGTTTTTTGTGGATTTACATGAATGAGTTTGCACTTTAAGACTCAAACAAACACAGGGCACTGGTGTTGCAAATATATTTGAGATTGAGACTGAGATTAAATTGTGAAATCATTTCAGAAAATTCAGATTGCTGTGTGCAAACTGATGCAACAGATAGAACCGCATTCGTCTGATTTATGCACTTCAGCATCAACTCACTTTCCAGTATAAATCTAGAACGTGATGCCATAAAAATGTCTAAATAACACAGAATTGTCTTCTTTGATATGTGAATTCAGGTGGTATCGATTTCTGAAACATTTCAAGCATTATTATATATACTGATCTATATAAATAGACATTTACAAATAAATGTATGAAATACATATACATGTGAGTCAGTTTCATTACACACATTTCACTACAAATTCTCATTTAATTATTTTGAATTTATTAAAAAAAATTGTGATAAATACTATAAATACATTCTAAATATATAAAAATTCTGTATTTAAATAATATATATTTAAATGTATATTAATAAAATTACTATATATATATATATATATGTGTGTGTGTGTGTGTGTGTGTGTGTGTGTATATATATATTTACACACACACACACACACACACACACACACACACACACACACACACACACACACACACACACACACACATATATATATATACACCAATTTTATTAAAATATATATTTAAAATATTTATAAAAATAATTACTATAAATATATTCTAAATAAATAAAAAAATGTATATTAATTAGTATATATATATATATATACACACACCAATTTTATTAAAATACCTATATTTAATATATTCTATATATATAAAAATACACTTATAATTCTTACATTATATAAATATAAATTATTAAAAACACTATATATATAAATAAATAAAATTACACACACGCACAGTAATTTTTAAATCTAGATTTAATTAAATATAGTAATAAATATAATTGCTATAAATATATTATGAATTATATATATATATATATTATTATAATGAATATTCTAAATATATTAATATATTTTAGAATTCTTAATTTAAATAGATTTTTAAATAAATACATATTTAATTAATAATATATATATATATATATATATGCAATTTTTAAAATTTATATTTAAATACATATTTAATTAAATACAATAATATAGTTACTGTAAATATATTATAAAATGTATATAATATTACAATTAATATTTTAAATATATAAATATGCTTATAGTTCTTAAAACACACACACACACACACACACACACACACACACACACACACACACACACACACACACACACACACACACACACACACACACACACACACACACACACACACACACACACACACACACACACACACACACACACACACACACACAATTGCATATTATTATAATTTGTGGATATTAATTGCTAGCCACAAGTTGTCCAATACTTGGTACTGCAAGCAAAATCATGTGTTTGTGTGTGTCCTACCTATTTGCATGTGCAGCTAATTGCACAATTAATTCATTAGCTTTCACAAGCAAATTAGGACAGTTTAAATCAATCTTAGCCAGAAATAAATGAGAAATCCTTGTGCACACCCGCACAATCACCTTTATTCTCTAGAGTAATGTCCAAAATCTGACTTATTGCCTGTATGCGTCACATTAAAGGAAACAAAGGCCGCTTTCCAACACCTTCACCCTCTCTGCTCCTCTGCAAACCTTCTAACCATCTGGTTTTGGTGTGCATCTCAAATATTAGAGTGAAAGTTTTAATTCAGACAGTCGCAGGTTTTTAAACAGTAGCTACAGGAATCGAAAGCCAACACAAACAGCCCCGACCCAATCCAGCTCAACCAAACGCTTACAATATCCTACATAAAATATGCAGGAAGCGCCTGGCCAAAATCAACAGCTGCGAGGTGGCGGGTCCAACGACGGCGATCCGACCCAACCCCGATCAACCCGAGCCGGCGCTCAGGTGAGTCGCGGGCCAATCGACAGCAGGTAAGCTGCCCATCGGTGTTAATAATGCATCGGCATCCTATCATATTCCCCGGCGCTCTCATTGTGCGAAACAGAGGCCGTATTGAAGCGCTTTCATATCTGACTCCACAGAAAGGGCTCAGAACTTGGCTGGACTCGCTGACTCCGGGTCTGCTGGCTCGGCTACACTGCGACTCTATTCACGGCCTCTCAAAGTCTGTCTGTTCCTTTCAGACGCCATGCGAGCGCACGGACCCGGCCTGTCACACGTGGGAGGACATGAAGAGACTCGCGTGATGAGGGACTCCAGGTCGAGAGGTCAATGACTTTCAGGATGGCTGACGGCAGAACACAAGGGACATTTAGTTCATTCTTTATTGTTTTCAGAACTCTACGGGTCAATGTGTCAAGAGCTGCTCATATTTGACCAGAAAATCAAAAGAAAGAATTAAGAAATGACACTCTGCATTATCTCTCTCTCTCTATATAATATTGTGACTGGTTTTAGACATTAAGCACATTTTCTCCCAATTCTCATTACTGAAAAGTGAAAAAAATTCTTGTTACTGTAATGCAAAAGTAATTAGTAAAGTATATCAATATTGTGCCAATACTAGTTTATTTTATAACAGTAAAATTGATAAATGTTATTGTATCATGCAAATGCAAAAATAAATGGGGAAAAATAAATAAATAAAAGCAAAATGTGTTTAATTAGACATATATATATAATTTTGAAATGTATATATAATTTGCGCATATAATATAATATATATGATTTATATATAATTTATTTACATATGTTTAAAATAAAATTTCTACTAAAATATATTAACATATTTCATTCATAAACTCATATAGAATTCATCTCTATAATACAATAAGTAGATTATTTATACTATTAAAAATGCATATAAACATACATATATAAAAATACATAATTTAATACAATTATAAAATATAAAAATACATAATGTTTTATATATATATATATATATATATATATATATATAATGAGAAGATTACTTAGAAAAAGTTTATTAAAATATTTAAATATACAATACATATATACATTTTATTAGATTATTTATATATTATTTATAAAATAAATAGAATATAAATTTACACATATATATTACAATAAATTAATATATTTAATTCATATATATAATAAAATACATTATTATTTCTATATTTTTATAATTAACACTTCTTTTAAAATATATAGGATCCATATATACATTTTAGTGTGTGTATATATTTTATATAAAATAGATATTTATATTTCAAAAATAAAATGTAAATACATATATACATATATAAATTGTATTTTGATTATATATTTAAAATGTATATGTATATTTTATTAAATATATAGTGTGTATATATATATATATATATATATATATATAACATTTTTATAGAATAAAATTACAATAATAAAATAACAAATAAAATGTAACTATTTGAACTTGTAAATTTTACTCACATACATTATATATAAAAGTACCTTGCAACCAAAAAAAAGTTCTTCAAAAACACAATCCAACCAAAAGTCCACATCACGTCTACATTACTTCCTGCTTATTTCTGTCATTTCTCTCAGAATTACAGCACATCAAACAACTTAAACATGTTGACGACCTTCAGACACATAAAACATGAAGTGACTCAAAAGAATCCAAACATTACAGAGTAAACAAAGCGGTGCTGGGGTTGATGTCAGAGCACACATGAGCCCTACTGAGGGCAGATGTAAACCCAGAGCTATTTAAACTCTAAGATGTTCTCCGAACTCAAGTCTTGCGTCAAACCGCTCTCTTCTCGGTTCTTAAACACACACACACACACACAGACATGCCCCCCCTGCGGGGGCCCCAGTGTTTCCTGAGAAGAGAAGGGCCAGACAGTGCCCAGGCAGAATTGGCTCATGGTTGGCTGCGCTCCAAGGTCGCCAGTCGGCTTGGCCCTGGTTAGGGGCAGTCGGAGCCTCAGAGACGGTTCACTAACACACACACACACACACGCGTTTCCACAGAAGTATGAAGCAGCACAACTGTTTGCAACATTGGAAATAATCAGAAATGTTTCTTAAGTAGCAAATCGGCATATTAGAATCATTTCTGAAGGATCATGTGACACTGAAGACTGGAGTAATGATGCTGAAAATTCAGATTTGATCACATAAACAAATTATATTTTAAAATACATTCAAATAAAGAACAGATATTTTGAAATTGTAAAACTATTTAACATTTTTTACTGTATTTTTTACTTTTTTTGGTGAGCAGAAAAGATCAGCAATTTGGCATATTAGAATGATGCTGAAAATTCAGTTT
>NC_133379.1:38853891-38896391 GCF_049309525.1 Garra rufa
AAATGTCTCTATTTTTAATGTTTTGTAGTGCATTACTCACATCTGTGCACAAATGTCAGTGTGTCTGGGTATTTCCCAGCAGACAGCAGGTCACATGTCTGGGTCATTCTCCAGATCCCGCCCACTCCACCGCGACTGGGGCATCTCCATGACAACTGCCATGCTGTTGGCATTAGAAATGCTGTTAAAGGTAGATTGACAGATACATTTGAAGAGCAAAGAGCAGAATACCATACAATACTTGAAGATTTTGAATTGGGTAACAAACCAGAAGAACATTCTAAAAACCACTTTCTATTACTATTACTAAAAAATAACAACTTCTTAGAACAATCGCAAATATAAAATCAGAACAATGGTTAAAAGAATTTGTAATTGCTCAGAATTATCACTAAAAAAGTTGCAATCGGTCAGAACTATTGTTCAGAATTTAAAATTGCTTATAACTATTGTTTGAAAAAGTAGTTTAGATTTAAAATGTAAATTTAAAATTGCTCAGAACTATCATTCTAAAATTAAAATAGTTTAAAATTATTATTAACCATCGCCAAAACATTATCACAATTATCATTAAAAAAATTAAAATCGTTTAGAACTATCACAAAAAAATTTGCTCAGATCTATCGCTTAAAAATTAAAACTGCTCAGAACTATTGCAATTTTTTTTAAATAGCTCAGAATTATCACTAAAAAAGTTTAAATCGCTCAGAACTATCGTTACAAATTTTAAATCGCTTATAACTATTGTAAAAAACGTAGTTAAGAATTAGCACATAAAATGTAAAAGGCTCAGAACCATCGCAAAAAATAAAACGACTCAGAACTATTGCTAAAAATGTAAAATGCTCAGAACTATCATTAAAAAAATTAAATCACTCAGAAATATTGCTAAAAAAATGTACAAATTTTTTTGATTTTAACAAATTAAAATCACTTATAACTACCGTAAAAAAACGTTCAGAACTATCGCTCAAAAAAAGCTCAGAACCATCGCAAAAAATTAAAACCGCTCAGAACTATTGCTAAAAAATGTAAAATGCCTAGAACTATCATTAAAAAACAAATTTAAATCACTCAGAAATAATGCTAAAGAAATGTATTGCTCAGAATTATCACTAAAAAAATGTAATTATTAAGAACTGTCATTAACAAATTAAAATCACTTATAACTATCGTAAAAAAAAAAGCTCAGAACCATTGCAAAAAAAAATTAAAAACCACTCAGAACTGCCATTAAACAAATTTGAATTGCATAAACTATCGCCAAAAAAATTTATATTTAATTTAAATTAATAGCAACAATTTAAAAATGACTCAGAGCACCTTAGCAACTGCATAGCAATAGTTATCAACCAAAGGGAGCAGCACAGCATTACAGACCACAAAATAAAAATGTAGTTGAGGTTAAGTCTGGTTAATCTTTTTGTTTTTCCATCATGAACTGATCTCGAGTGTGTGAGTGTATCGTGTAGGAAGCACTGAAGTGAGTGGACGTCCCAAAGTTTAACAGAGCGACTGAATGTCGTGACGGACTGGTGAAGTGAGGTTTAGAGTTCAGCTGAAGGTCATAAGGCACTTCCAACTTTTACAGTGGCATTCATTGAGAGACGCAGGCAGAGTGGGGCATATGGCGTCCCATCTGGGGCTCGTGTCCCGTTCGATTCATTCACAGGAGCCGGTTTGTGCCGAGCGCTAGATGTGACGCCACCGGCCGCACGTACTTCCCTGCTGTTGTGTTTCCTTTTACATGTCAGTCTGTCCATCAAATCTCTCAATGACGTGATTCTTCTGCTTTAGTTCTATCAGTTTGGCTTTCATGTTGAGTGCATGTCCTCCTCTGCTTCTCTAAATCACTTTCCTGTCGGAGTAAGGGTTGCCTCGGCCCTTATAGCGCCTCCATTAGCTGTAGTTTGATGTAGTTTGTGTAATTATATGAGGTAATCACATACATTCTGAGAGGCTGAACACATGAAAGTGCTGCAGTGATTGTGAGGAGAGGCCTGTCTTTAACATGCCTGCCATTTAGGCTTTTACACTGAAAATTTTAATCTGTATAGAGGCTGCTCTATTTCACAGCATGCCGGTTTTATTTCATATTTACTCAATTGATTTTTGCTATTTTGAATTTTATTTGAATATTTTCAGTTTTCATTTTAACTTAGTGTTTCGTTTAGTAACTTTGCCATTTTTATTAGTTTTCTTAGTTTTAGTAGTTTTTATTAGTATTAGTTTAATAGATTTGTAATAATGACATACATATTCAGATAAAAACATTAAAATCACTCAGAACTAATGCTGAAAAAACAAAAACTTGCTCAAGCCCTATTGCTAAAAAATGCTCAGAACTATCTCTAAAAAATATATAAAAATTGATTTTAAAATCACTCTACTAAAATTAAAATCGCTCAGAAATATCACTAAAATAACTAAAATCACTCAGAACTATCGCTAACAAAATTAAAATCACTCAGAACTGTTACTATAATTAAAATCGCTCAGAAATGTCACTAAAATAACTAAAATCACTCAGAACTATCGCTAACAAAATTAAAATCACTCAGAACTGTCACTATAATTAAAATCGCTCAGAAATGTCACTAAAATAACTAAAATCACTCAGAACTATCGCTAACAAAATTAAAATCACTCAGAACTGTTACTATAATTAAAATCGCTCAGAAATGTCACTAAAATAACTAAAATCACTCAGAACTATCGCTAACAAAATTAAAATCACTCAGAACTGTCACTATAATTAAAATCGCTCAGAAATGTCACTAAAATAACTAAAATCACTCAGAACTATCGCTAACAAAATTAAAATCACTCAGAACTGTTACTATAATTAAAATCGCTCAGAAATATCACTAAAATAACTAAAATCACTCAGAACTATCGCTAACAAAATTAAAATCACTCAGAACTGTTACTATAATTAAAATCGCTCAGAAATGTCACTAAAATAACTAAAATCACTCAGAACTATCGCTAACAAAATTAAAATCACTCAGAACTGTTACTATAATTAAAATCGCTCAGAAATGTCACTAAAATAACTAAAATCACTCAGAACTATCGCTAACAAAATTAAAATCACTCAGAACTGTCACTATAATTAAAATCGCTCAGAAATGTCACTAAAATAACTAAAATCACTCAGAACTATCGCTAACAAAATTAAAATCACTCAGAACTGTTACTATAATTAAAATCGCTCAGAAATGTCACTAAAATAACTAAAATCACTCAGAACTATCGCTAACAAAATTAAAATCACTCAGAACTGTCACTATAATTAAAATCGCTCAGAAATGTCACTAAAATAACTAAAATCACTCAGAACTATCGCTAACAAAATTAAAATCACTCAGAACTGTTACTATAATTAAAATCGCTCAGAAATATCACTAAAATAACTAAAATCACTCAGAACTATCGCTAACAAAATTAAAATCACTCAGAACTGTTACTATAATTAAAATCGCTCAGAAATATCACTAAAATAACTAAAATCACTCAGAACTATCGCTAACAAAATTAAAATCACTCAGAACTGTCACTATAATTAAAATCGCTCAGAACTATCACTAAAAAATAAAAATTGCTCAGCACTATTGCAAGAAAATTGCTCAGAACTATCGATAATTTTTTTTAAATCGCTTAAATGAAAATTGCTTAAAGTTGTTGCTAAAAAATTTTAATCGCTCACACATATCACTAAAATAATTAAAACCACTCAGAACTATCGCTAACAAAATTAAAATCACTCAGAACTGTTGCTTCAAAAATGAAAATCGCTCTGAAATATCGCTAAAATAATTAAAATCGCTCAGAACTATCCCTAAAAATTTTAATCACTGAGAACTATCTCTTAAAAATTTAAATCACTCAGAACTCTCGTTAAAAATTGTAAATTATTTAAAAAGATCACTTAAAATTTTTAAATCACTTAAAAATCACTTAAAATTTAAAAAAATACATTTAATTGCTCAGAACTATTGCTAAAAAAAAGTTAAACCATTCAGAACTCTTGCTTAAAAATTTGTAATCATTCAAAACTATTGCTAAAATAAAATCAATTAGAACTCTCGCTAAAATAATTAAAATCACTTCAAATAATCGCAATAACAATTTTAATCACTCAGAACTATCACTATAATTATTAAAATCGCTCAGAACTATCGCCAAAAAAAAATTAAAATCACACTGAACTATTGCTAAAAAATGTAAATTGCTGAGAACTATCACTAAAAAATTTTAATTGCTCAGAACTATCGTTTAAATCGCTTTAAATGATCCCTTATAAATTTTAAATCATCTAAAATTATCACAAAAAATTTAATCGTTTTCAATTTAAATTTAAACTGAATCATTCTAAATTGCTCAGAACTATTGCTAAAATCTCTTACAATTTTAAGTATTGCTAGATTAAATTATTTTAGCGATATGTCTAGATTTTAATTATTGCTCAAAAAATTAAAATCAGTTCAAATATTGCTAAAAAAAATATAAATAAATAATAAAAATAATTTAAAACGCTCAGATCTATCGCTAAAAAATATAATTGACTCGGAACTATTGCTCCAAAATAAAAAAAACTCTCATAACTGCCATTAAAAAATAAAGAATAAAAAAAAAGCTCAGGATATATATATAGATAGACCGTTTGTTTATAGTCTGCATTCTCTATCTCTTCATGGTCTCCTTTCGTTCCGCTCTGACAGTGTGACCTTTGACCTCATCAATAGGGTCAGCTTCCTGTGGTCTGATGTTTGGGTTACTAACAGCCAGTTGATCTGCTTGAGTGTGAAGAGGCAGGAGTTCTCAGAAATTCCCATCAGCCAGATGTCAACACATGCTGGATCTACACTAAATTGAGTTTATACTAAATAAGTCGACTGTTTTGAGGTACATCAGGCCTTGAACCACATGAAACGGCTTCAGGTTCCTCCAGTGGAGTGACGTCTGTGAGATCTGCGTCCTCTGGTAATTTATTAGTGAGCTGTTCTCCATCATATCACCGTCTACATCTGAGCTTCAGCGGTTTCTTGTTGATCTATCAGGTGAGTTCATGTTTGATAAATAAACAGCTGTTTTGTGCCTCAAGTCATGAATGTCTCTCTCTCACAGGTCAGTCAGTGTTGCCAAAACTGAAAAATACCTGACAGGGCATTCGCTTGACATTTGGACTAAATAAAAATGAAAAAAGAGCATACATGCGTTGATAAAACAATTATAATAATAATAATTATATTTTAGGGGTATATATTTTTTGTTTTATTTTATTTATTTACAATAATACATGTCAAAAATTCTTAAAAATAAGTTAATGAGTTCAAATAATTTGAAAATAATTAATATTACATATATGTATTATATATGAATAAGAAGTCAAAATATAAGTCAATTAAAAAAAGTGTTTGCCTAAATGTATTTGGACTAAATTAAAATGAAATAAAAGAGGATACATGCATAGATAAAAGAATTCATGATAAATTAGAAGAGAAAAAATATATATATGAATAAGTAATCAAGTAATCAAAAATATAAGTAAATTAATTTTTTTTTTTTTTTCAAAAGTAAAAAAAAAGAGCATACATGCATGGATAAAAGAATTACTTTTAATATTAAATTACTATTAACATTTTAGGGGAAATATATATATTGTAAATAAAATGTAAAATGCATACATGCATAGATAAAAGAATTACTTTTAATATTAAATTATTATTAATATTTTAGGGGAAATATATATATAGTAAATAAAATGTAAAGTAAAATGTAAAAACAAATATATACATATATACAAACATATATAATAAAAGAGCATACATGCATAGATAAAAGAATTCAAAATATATTAGGACTGAAAATTTTAAATAATATTTTAATAATAATAATATCTATATATATTTAGTTATTATTTTAATAAAGATAATACATTTCGAAAATTCCTAAAATAAATTAGTTAATATGAGTTACAATAATTATATATATATATATATATATATATATATATATATATATATATATATATATATATATATATATATATATATAGTAATCAAAAATGTAAGTAAATAAATTTTTTAAAATACTAAAAAAACAACAGCATACATGCTTAGATAAAATAATTAATGATCAGTTAGGATGTAAAAAAAATTATATATATACTTATAAATAAGTAATAAACAAATAAATCATATTAAATATTCAGATATATTCAGATAATATTCAGAGTTCAGATAATTACAAAATTATTAATAAATGTAAAAGTAAATGAAATTTTAAAAATGCAAAATTACAAAAAAACGGACACAGTGTTTTTGCTTAAATACATTTGGACTATATTAAAATCAAATAAAAGGCAAAAATGCATAGATAAAAGAATTCATGATAAATTAGGAGTAAAAAAATTATATAAATATTTCAGAAAAATAAACATTATTATTTATTTATTAAGTTCATATGTTAAAATAATGAGAAAATAATTAATAATCCTAAATATATAAATATGTAATCAAAAGTATAAATAAATTAAACAAGCAAATAAAATTGAAAAAAGTTTAAATAATTGAAAAAATTATTTATTTAAAATCAAAGTATTTATGAAAGATGAAAGGTGTGACAGCAGCAGATCTTGATGAGCTCGCATGGCGCCAGCGGGAATCCACGAACAATAGCAGCCCATCATCATCATCATCATCATCATCTTCCTCTGTAGTGTTCTGCAATGACTCTCTGTCTCTCTCTCTCTCTCTCTCTCTCTCTCTCTCTTTCTGTCTATTATGAAATGACGCGATGGTGAATTATGAAGGTTAGTTTGTCACTCACTTTATTTGATCAAACATTATCACTCGGTGTTGGATTCGCGTTCCCGTCGTGACGCCATCAAGGAGGCCACACAGGTCTGCGCGCCCCCGATTGCGTCATTCCAGTCATTGTGACATGCGGCCAGACAGCGTCCGCGCGCGCAGTCCGTCTGTTACCCTGCGGTCACCCGGCGCGCGCCATTGTGTCGTCCATTGATCAGAGGGCGCGACCCCTTTCATTCCGCTAAAAAACCCGCGAAACGATTCAGGGTTTGAAAGGAACGTGCAGTTAATGACAGAGAACAGACACGAAGGCTGTCGAGCTGTTTATGAGATTGAAGCAGTGACTCATCTGATGCACCAAAACTCTGCACATCCTCACAAATATCTTTTTTATTAGTGTTACTGACTCTTTCTGTCACGTGTGTGTGTGTGTGTGTGTGTGTGTGTGTGTGTGTGTGTGTGTGTGTGTGTGTGTGTACTTTGACCATGTGATATATTTCTCACCAATAGGCGGCAGCAGTTCATGTGTACTTATATACAGACAGACCCGTTCATAAACACTGCCAATATAATAATTATAATAATATATTTTATATTATTATATATAAATAATGGTATTAATAGAATGTTTCATGTTTATTATTATAAATAATAATTAATAGATTATAATATAGTATATATTTCTATTAAATCAAGTACATGGTATTATATATTACAATTGTTAATATTTAACTAAAATATATTGTAATAATAGTGCATTATTTAATTTTAATTATTTCCTATTTTTATAAATTATTTAATAATTTATTTTATTAATAATAATAATAATATAATTATTAAAATAATTTATAAATATAAAATAAGAAAAATAATGTACTAAAACTATTTTGTTCCAAAATTTAAATAATATATAATATATATTGTAAATGTTATTTGTATATTAATAGTTAATGGATTATAATATAGTATAACAACAATAGTAAATTATTATTATTATTATTATTATTATTATTATTAAATGTTTAAACTATTTTGTTCCACTGTCTAATATATCACATATATTATAAATATGTGTAGAACAAAAAATAAAATATGGTATTATATGTAATAATTGTTAATAATTAACTATTATATATAGTAATAATAGTGCATTATTTTATTTAAATTATTTATATTTTTTAATCAATTATAGTAAATAATTATTTATATTTTTATTAATTTATTTAATAAATAATATTTTATTGAAATAATTTCTAAATAATTTCTAAATATAAAAGAAAAAACGTATTAAAACTATTTTATTCCAAAATCTAAATAATATATATTATATATTATAAATGTTATTTAATTATATTTGCATGTACATTCATTATATAATATAACAATAATTGTATTATTATAATGTTTTATAATATTATGTAATATAATAATATTTATTAACAATTAATATTAATATTATTATTATTAAAAGAATTGTAAAATACTTTGTTCCAACATGTAATATATCACATATATTATAAATATGTGTATAACAATAAATAAAATAATACATTTTGGCATTATAGATAATAATAGTTAATAATTAAATATAATATGTAGTAATAATAGTGCTTTATTTGATTTAAATTATTTTCTTATTTTAACAATTATTTAGTCAATTAGTTAATTATTATAATTAATAATAATAATAATAATAATAATAATTATTATTATTATTAAAATTAACTAATTCATTTATGAATCAAAAATAAGAAAAATAATGCATTAAAAATATTTTCTTCCAAAATCTAAAGGAAATAATGAAATATGGTATTACATGTAATTAATTTAAAAATTAACTATTATATATGGTAATAATAATGCATTATATTATTTTAGTTATTTAGTTATTTTCTACTTTTCAAACTATTATTATTATTGTAATGATTATAATATTACATTATATTTGCATTCAAATTTCACAACTTAAAGAAATGTTTCCATCTGAACATGTGATTGCATTGTTGAGTTTGTGTATTTTTAATGTGTGTGTGTGGTTCATTGTTAATGTGAATTTACCTGTGCGCCTGGCGCCAGTGTGTGTGTGTGTGTGTGTGTGTGTGTGTGTGTGTGTGTGTGTGTGTGTGTGTGTGTTTCCTTAAATGAGTCTCCACAGAACAACAGCACAAACACACGATTTTAATTCCATCTGTTACACTGAAACTTTATAAACTCTGTGTCCGATGTGTCAGTCTGATGGTACATGTTACTTTGTTTTATGTTTGCGCAACACAATCACTTTTTCCTGCCTGTTCTTTTTTTTTTTTTTTTTTAAAGCGACAGGGTGTCTAGACAATCACATGACCCCCAACGCGCCAATGAGAGACACGCACACACAGAGCGAGCGAGAGAGAGAGAGATGGAGAGAGAGAGACAGCGAGCGACACACAGGCGTCTGATCTTGATCTCGTTCTCAGTTCTTTTAGTTCTTCATCGACTCTCTCGCGTCTCGCACGACTAGGAAACTTCCCGCATATTTTACGATCTGGAGACGGATATTTGTGGATATTTCGAGCGTATACAAACCGTACCGTGCGAATTGTCTTTAGGGAACGCGAGGGGCTTTCTTTCAGCGGGGTCTGATGTGGATTTATCGACTGGTGTCAGCTCGAACCGAGCTGCAGATTTGATGTCAAACGAAAAAACGGCAGATTAATAATCCCGATTCCAAACGACCGCTGTGGATTAAGACCGAACTCATGGTTTCTAATGGATCTGTTCGGATGATTGCGCATTGAAGTCGTTTCCAGCTGTCCAGACAGTCGTTCTTAAGCTTTTCCTTTTTGGATTCCGGTTGGTGAAATATTAAAAGTCTGGCGTATGAAACGGATCGCGTCCGCTTCTCCTGCTCGCCGTTTCTCCGCCGTCTGCTCTGCGCCTGTGGATTCGGACCTCCGGATCTTCATGACTTGCGGACAAAATGGCCGTTTTGTAGCCGGGGAACCCTCTTGTCGTCCCGCATGTTCAGGACCAAACGAACGGGGCTCGTCCGGCGACTCTGGAGGAGCCGCGCGCCCGTGGAGGGCGACGGGGACGCGGACACCGGTACGCGCGGTGGCGGCGGCGGCACCGCGGGCTGCTGCCTCGGGAAACCGGGCGCCAGTAAACCGAACCCCGGCACCGAGGCCGAACTGAAAGCGCTGACGTACTCGATCCTGAAGAAGATCAAGGAGAAGCAGCTGGAGGTGCTCTTGCAAGCGGTCGAGTCCCGCGGGGGAGCGCGGAGCCCCTGCCTGCTCTTGCCCGGCAAAGTGGACGCCAGGCTGGGTCAACAGTCGTACCCGCTGCCGCTGCTGCTCTACAAGGTGTTCCGGTGGCCGGACCTCCGGCATTCCTCGGAATTAAAGAGACTTTCGTGCTGTGAATCTTACGGGAAAATCAACCCGGAGCTCGTGTGCTGCAACCCGCATCATATGAGCAGACTGTGCGAGCTCGGTACGAATCTTTCTCCTCTCACTTATTTTTATGTGCTAAATCAGCTGGATTTCTCTCCTACGCGGGGAAAAACATATAGAGGCTCATTCTGGCTTTTCTATACAAGAACAAGTATAGAGTGCTCATGTAGGACTGCAGTAACATTCACATAACAGTGGCGTTTTGTGGCATATAATTACAGCTCAGTGCTTAGAACAGAATGGAGGAGAAAAGAATATAGGGGATTTGAACTAAAATTATTCTTGGTGTTGTTTCAACTAAACCTATTTTGGCTCATGTGAGCCTGGAGCACAAAACCAGTCTTAAGTAGTACAGGTATATTTGTAGCAATAGCCAGTTATGCCAAAAATCATTAGGATATTAACTAAAGATCATGTTTCATGAAGATATTTCGTGCATTTTCTACCAAAAATATATTAAAACTTAATTTTTGATTAGTAATATGCATTGCTAAGAACTTAATTTCCGCAACTTTAAAGGTGGTTTTCTCAATATTTTGATATTTTTAAACCCTCAGATTCCAGAATTTCAAATATTGTTATTTATTCAGCTTTCAGATGATGTATAAATCTCAATTTGAAGAAAACAAAACAAAACAAGATCCTTATGACTGGTTTTGTGGTTGAGGGTCACATATATGCAGAATATCAAATAAACTGAATCTTTGCTCATATAGTAGCCTTTCTAGTAGTTTTTGTGGAATATATTCTTCAAACATTGACTTTTTATTCTGTTAAATATATAACCTCTGCAGTATGGTGTAAACCTAAACATAAGCACATATATGTGCTCTGCTTGGTAGTTTTTCAATAGCTTAGTCAACTTATTCATCAAATAAGTGGCATCCTATGAGCCACTGATTATAATTATTATTCTTATACAGTGATGAATGTTGTGTTTCCATGTGGATAAATGTAACAGACTTTTCAGCTGGACCTCCAGCCAGTCTGTGGTTGTTCATGTGAAACCCGCCGGAGGCCCCAGTGTTCAGTGAAGTTAGTTTGCAGTGATAGTGTGTGTGTGTGTGTGTGTGTGTGTGTGTGTGTGTGTGTGTGTGTGTGTGTGTGTGTGTGTGTGTGTGTGTGTGTGTGTGTGTGTGTGTGTGTGTGTGTGTGTGTGTGTGTGTGTGTGTGGAGTCTGGCGCCAGGCGGCCGTGTGTTTATCAGAGCTGTCCTGCATGTAACCCTCAGCACTACACAAACACTTTTCCCAGAGAATGCCAGGCCTTATCATCAGCCCACATCTCCACTCACGGCCTCTCTCTCTCTCTCTTTCTTTTCCTCCAGAATCCCCCCCACCCCCGTACTCAAGATATCCCACCGATTTTCTTAAACCACCTGGTAAGTTGAAGTTTCATCTTAAATTTGAGCAGATGTGGAGTCTTTCAAAAGTTTAAAGTTGTTTGCAATGAAGTTTTGTTGCGTGTTTACTATGGTAAATCTCACCATTTAAATAAAGTCCCACTGATTTTCTTAAACCACGTTAAAAGTTGAAGTTTCGTCTTAAATTTAAGATGTTTAGGAATATGTTTTTGCACATTTACTACGGTAATTCCATGGTGTTTTTACCATTTAAATGCAATCTCTTAGATTTTCTTAAACTACCTTGTAAGCTGAAGACTCATCTAAATCAATTTGAAGTCTTCAAAAAGTGTAATTTGACTTGCAAATAGCTTGCAATTAAGGTTTTTGCACATTTACTATAGTAATACCATGGTATTCTTGCCATTTTAAATACCATCCCACCAATTTTCTTAAAATAACTTGGTATGTTTAAGTTAAAACTTAAATTTAAGCAGTTTTGGAATCTTAAAAGTTCAGTTTGACTTAAAAACTGCTTGCAATTAGTTTTTTTTTGCACATTTACTATAGTAAAACCATGGCTTTCTTACAATTTAAATGCGATCTCTTAGATGTCCTTAAACCACCTTGTAATTTGAAGATTTATCGTACATTTAAACAACTGTGAAGTCTTCAAAAAGTTAAATTTACTTACAAATAGCTTGCAATTGGGGCTTTTGCACATTTACTATAGTAACACCATGGTATTCTGGTGATTTAAATGCCATCTCATCAATTCTCATAAGCCGCTAAGTAAGTTTAAGTTTCATCTTAAATTTAAGAAGATGTGAAGTCTTCAAAAAGTTCAATGACTTACAAATATCTTGAATTTAAGGTTTTTGCACATTTACTATAGTAATACCATGATATTCTTACAATTTAAATACCATCTCTTAGATTTTAAACAAATGTGCAGTCTTCAAAAATTTATTTTTGACTTACAAATATCTTGCAATTGAGGTTTTTGCACATTTACTATAGTAAAACCATGGTATTCTGGCCATTTAAATCAATTTTCTTAAACCACATGGTAGGTTTAAGTTTTAATCTTAAATGTAAGAAGATGTGGAGTCTAAAAAGTTTTTGTTTGAGTTAAAAATGGCTTGCATTGGAGATTTACTATGGTAAAGTTTCATCTTAAATTTAAGCTGATGTGGAGTCATTTGCAACGACGTTTTGGACATTTACAATGGTGTTTTTACCATGTAAACACTATGTTACATGAATATGGTAATCATTTAGTACCCTGCTATATGTAATGATACTATTTTGTAAATCTTAGTACATTTGCTTGGTTGTTTAGACGTTGTACCATTAAGATAGTAATCATTTTGTGGTATACTTGAGCATATCTACCATAGTATTGAATGATTACCATACTTAAATACCACTTAGATGCTTTGATCTCCAAAGCACTAGTAATTGAAGTAAATGCATAAATAGCACAGTATATGAATATGGTAATGATTCATTGTGTAATAGATGTTACATTTGGCTGCGTTCTGTTTGCAAGGAGTTCGGAAACGTGGATCACATAAAGGAAAAGCTACGGGAGCTGATTTATCTGCCGAATTAATCTGAGGTTTTAGGAGTGTCGCTTTGCGTCTTTCCTCTGTGCGTTTGCTTTCTCTCTACCCATAGGCTCCTAAGCATGTCCTGTATATTCGCTTCAGATAAGCGTGTTGTGTTTGGCAGCGTCCCGGATGAGGTTTCCTGCCGATCGGCCCCGTAAAGATCCTTCTCGATCCCCTGCCAAAACTGCTCAGTTGAACAGTATCACTTACGCATTGAGAAATTCATCCGAGTGCCTGTTTCGAAATCTTTCTTTTAGCCCAAATTTTGTCTCGATAATGTTTATAGTTACTTTTGTGTGTGTGTGTGTGTGTGTGGGAACGACTCTACGCTGACTGACATTGGCTCTCGCTCATTGAGTCATTCTTCTTTTATGAATCAGTTTGGGGTTTTGGAGCGACTGAGAGAGAAAGCAAGAATGTGAACGAGAAAAGGCGCCGCGGTGGAGAACAGGAAAGCCAGTTTGGGGAGGACATTTCCTGTGAGGACACACACACACACACACACACACATATATATATATATATACACACACACTTCCATTAGTTGCGTTGGGCTCTTGGACGCGAGACAGAGAACAATAGAAGAGGGCCGATTTTCTCAGACTGAAAGAGAGAGTGACGCTGAACGCTGGGAGGAAGTTATTCGTTGCTTGTTCGAGTGTGTGTTGGGAGACAGTCTGTCAGTGGTTTAGGGCGACTGTCACACGTTCACGCGTTGTGCGACGGAAAGGCCGTTGATGCAGGCGAATTTGCATATCAATCATTATAAGCTCTTAGACACAAACGTTCACACTTGTAATGACAAAGAAAGCAAAGTTTCGTCAATAACTAGTGACTTGTGGGCGGAAGAGATTGTGGTTGTCATTTTAGATCTCGTCTGATTTGAGACTTGAAGACGTTTGTGTCTTTTATTGTAATTATTGTGAGAATGTGATTTTCTTAAACCACGTTAAAAGTTGAAGTTTCATCTTAAATTGAAGCAGTTTTGGAATCTTTAAAAAGTTTAGTTTGGCTTAAAAACTGCTTGCAATTACATTTTTTGCACATTTACTATCGGAATACCATGGTATTCTTACCATTTAATTATCATACCATTGATTTTCTTGAACTATCTTAACAGTTGAAGTTTCATCTTAAATTGAAGCAGTTTTGGAATCTTTAAAAAGTTTAGTTTGGCTTAAAAACTGCTTGCAATTACATTTTTTGCACATTTACTATCGGAATACCATGGTATTCTTACCATTTAATTATCATACCATTGATTTTCTTGAACTATCTTAACAGTTGAAGTTTCATCTTAAATTGAAGCAGTTTTGGAATCTTTAAAACGTTAAGTTTGGCTTAAAAACTGCTTGCAATTACATTTCTTTGCACATTTACTATCGGAATACCATGGTATTCTTACCATTTAATTACCATCCCATTGATTTTCTTGAACTATATTAACAGTTGAAGTTTCATCTTAAATTGAAGCAGTTTTGGAATCTTTAAAAAGTTTAGTTTGGCTTAAAAACTGCTTGCAATTACATTTTTTGCACATTTACTATCGGAATACCATGGTATTCTTACCATTCAATTACCATCCCATTGATTTTCTTGAACTATATTAACAGTTGAAGTTTCATCTTAAATTGAAGCAGTTTTGGAATCTTTAAAAAGTTTAGTTTGGCTTAAAAACTGCTTGCAATTACATTTCTTTGCACATTTATTATAGGAATACCATGGTATTCTCACCATTTAAATCCCATCCTTGTAAGCTGAAGATTCATCTTATATTAAACCAATTTGAAGGCTTCAAAAAGTGTAATTTGACTTACAAATATCTTGCAATTAAGGTTTTTGCACATTTACTATAGGAAAACCATGGTTTTCTTACTATTTTAAATACAATCTCTTAGATTTTCTTAAACCACCTTGTACGATGAAGATTGATCTTACATTTAAACAAATGTGAAGTCTTCAAAAAGTTCAATTCGACTTACAAATAGCTTGCATTTACGGTTTTTGCACATTTACTATAGTAATTCCATGGTATTCTTACCATTTAAATGCCACCTCTTTTTTTTTAAACCACCTTGTAAGCTGAAGATTACATTTTAACAAATGTGAAGTCTTCAAAAATATCTTGCAATTAAGGTTTTTGCACATTTACTATAGTAATACCATGATGTCTTGAAGACATTTGGGTCTCTGAAGACTGTAGTTATTGTGAGAAACTTGTGCTTGTTATGGATTGAATGGTTTCAAACTGCTGGAAAATGAATCATGGCATGTTGGAAGCTGCTGCTTGATCCCACATCTTTTCCTCGCTCATTCGCTCTCTCTCTTTGTGGTCAGGTTCAGGTTTGACCGTGTGTCTCATTAGACTGACCACAGCTCAGGGAAAGTATCCAGCTTCCAAAGTTGCTTCCGAAAGTGACACCGTTTCACGGTTCGCACTCGCAAATTGGCTAATTTTCGGAAATAATCTTTAATGCTGAACTTAAAAACTCATCATCCTCACACATGGTAGGATGTCACCATGGTATACATCCAAAAACCCATGGTAAATCAATGATATGTCTTATGGGTCAGTGGAAATTCATCTAGAGCAGGGATTTCCAGACTTTTTGGATATTGGTGAATGGTAACATGACTTGAAGGCAAACAAATAAAATATTTAAACTTTTTTTTAATTTAATTTAATTTTTGTTTTTTCATCACCTCATGAACCTCC
The DNA here is from genome assembly GCF_049309525.1 of Garra rufa. NCBI lineage: Eukaryota > Metazoa > Chordata > Actinopteri > Cypriniformes > Cyprinidae > Garra > Garra rufa. The sequence goes on from NC_133379.1 coordinate 38,869,811, forward strand.
AGTTTGGGAAACCAACTTATTTGTAGCAATAACCAAAGTACATTGTATTTTTGTGTCTTTTATGCCAAAAATCATTAGGATATTAAGTAAAGATCATGTTCCATGAACATATTTTGTAAATTTCCTACCACAAACGTATTAAAACTTAATTTTTGATTAGTAATATGCATTGCTAAGAGCTTCATTTGGACAACTTTAAAGGCAATTTTCTCAGTATTTAGATTTTTTGCACCCTCAGATTTCAGATTTTCAAATAGTTGTATCTTGGGCCAATTTTGGGCCAAATTAAATAGAAAGCTTATTTATTCAGCTTACAATGTTAAAATCTTGTCATGATGCTGGTTTATGTAAAGGCATTGATTTAGTCCTAAATTTAGTCTGGAAAATCTAGCCAAAACAAAGCTAATTTGATGAGAAGTCTTGTGAAATGTGGTAAAAACTTGTGGCGTGCCATTGAAAACCTGTTACTTTTGCTATTTAAACAAAGTTTCTGGCTTCTTTTCTTTGTTGGCATGAACCAAGTGTTAGCGAAACTGCTCCGAATCGAATTTATGATTATATTTACCACAAATCACCATGTAACCAGTTCTTGATTTGTTTTAGAAAACAGTTTCATTGTGTTTAACATGCTAGTTTGTGTAAAAACATTGAAGAAAATTGCTTGGGATTTGGAAAAGTACTTCAGGTTAGCATTAGCCTGTTTCTTTAGAAACCTGAAGTTTTTGGCTTTTTTATGATTATATTTACCATAAATCACCATGTAACTTGTTGTTGATCTGTTTTGAGAAACTGTTTAATTGTGTCTAACATGCTAGTTCATGTAAAGATGTTGAAATTGATTATTTACAAGGAAATGATTCATGTTTAACCACAATTTCAGTCAATGCCTTTAGCAAAAGGTAATTAGATGAAAAAGTCTTGTTAAAGATAGTAAGGCTAATGCTAACTTTTTGAGGTGTTTTCAAAATCCAAAGCTTGGGATTTGAAAAAGCTGAATGGATTGCTTACTAAAAAAAAATTCTTGTTTAACTCCAAATTCAATGCCTTTAGCAAAACCCAGCACAAACATTTAAAACCAATTCGATGAGATGTTAGAACAGTTGGAAAAGTTTTGGTTTTCCTTTAGAAACCTGACATTTTTGGCTGTTTTCTTTGTCAGCATAAACCATGTGCTGGCTAAACCTCTCCAAATCAGATCTAGGATTACTTTTAACATATTTTACCATGGTAGTTCTTGAACCATCCTCTTTGGGAGACGTTCAGCTTTCATTGTAGCCAGCTATGAGGTTTTTTTATATTCAAAAATAAAATGTCAAGCTCTCTGAATGATTATTTAGCCGTTTAAACCACCTCATATCACATGAGTGTTTGCAATTCATGTTGCTGCGAGAAGCTAGCGCAGTGAACTGGGCTTGAGAGCGCGGGTGCAGCCTTCGTTTGTTGCCAGATCCACCTATTATACGTGGTTTTTGACTCGTTTTTCCAATTTAGTGTGACGCTTTGGGACGTTTATAAAGTGCAAAGTTGAACGTTAGTGTTAGTGATATATATTTACAAAACACAAGCTTTGAACTTATTTCGGATATCTTTTTCTTTCTTTTTGTAATTGCTTGTTTTTCGTAGCAATATCTGGCAACATTGTACATTCATTAAAAAAAAGCTTATAGACAATCTATAACTTAATACCACAATCGGTAAGACAAACGCACTGATCATCGTTAATATCTGAAAGAAATGTGTAACACTATCAAAAACAATAGCATAATACAAATCTGTTTGTTACAGATGAAATGGGCTTCTATGCCAAATAACGTTAACGTTACTGGCCAGCAGGAAGACGTCTCATGCTCTTTAGTTAACCTTAAGTCATCAAAAAACATGAATTAAAGCAGTGTTTCTCAACTGGTGGGTCGCGGAGTGTGCAGTCAAAGAAACAAACGTAATTCAGTTTTTTTCTGACGCTAGACTATTTTGAAAGACGTGCGTGAAAGCGGTTGACTCTTCTATCAGTACTTGAGAAAAACGCTTTTTCCTCATTCAGTATCTACGGTCAAATGAGATGTTGTCAAGTTTTATGTCAGTGTCATTATTCTAACGTTATTTTTACAACTTGTTATAAAATAAATTCCCTCACCTAAAAAAAACAAACAAAAAAAAACATTCCAGTCCTGTCAGTCATACTGCCTTCAATTCCATGCGCAAATTTACCATGGTAACAGACCTTATTAGTGCATTTGTGGGTGTTATTATAGCACAATTCTTAACACCTTACTTCGGACCTCACTAATTTTCAAACCCTGGTTTCGGCCTTGATTGTGACTGACGTACTTTCTCCAGCATTTGTTTGATCACAGTAACTCCAGGAAACTGACGTTAGCTCCGAACATATGGAGGCAATATTCCAGCCCCGTTTATTAAAGGGTTAACATGAAAGAGGGAGCGACAGGGTGTTTTTCCTGTCTGCTCGCACGCCAATTAGAAAATTTACTGTACAGTTTTCAAGGCTGCTGCTATTTCCTGACTAGCTCGTTGTTTTGGACTTGATGGAGTATATCCTGCTAAACAGTGTATTCCTATTAGAGCTTTCTTGGCACAGAGTTCCACCTCAGAACACTATTTATTTCGCATGACAGAAAAGTAGAAGATTTGGTCCGATTTGCCCTAAAAAAATTAGGAGCTGGGCGGGTCTTATGACTTTGTGATTGACAGCTGTCGCTCTGTTTCTTCGCAGATTCTCCAGGTTCTGTGCCTGCTTCCACTGAAACTGGAGGAACGGCGTATTCGGCCCCTATGGGGTTCTCAGGTAAGAACTCAAGACCATCCTTACCCTTCTGAACCTTTTTGTGTTGCTTTGTTGAATCCAAAACTGCTGTAAGAGAGAGTTGGAGACATGTTTCTTATATTGTCTTGTAAAAGTAGCGAACGGCACAGAAACGAGTGCTGAAGTCAACATGAAATCAAAATGGGCCAGTTTTATTTCCTTACTGCACATTCCTGATCTTATCGTGCACATTATTTCCAAAGAACAGCCATTTGTCTTTGTAATCTTTCATCAAAATGTTGTAACTTCCTCTGCACCTAAAAATACTTGCCTGATCCACTGATGTCTGCAAGGCCATGCAGTCTATGGGATGATACTAGTCTACTATGCAGGCATTGTTTTACCAATCTAAATCTGTAAATCGGTTTGATCTAAAATGCATCACAGTGCAGAAAAGGCATTCTGTTTGTATTCTGTTTAGCATTGCATTTTCTGTTTTCCTTTTAAGTTTTAGCGTGTGCTTTTGTCAATTTTAATAGTTTTTGGTATATTTATGTCATATTTGTTTATTTTTGGTAATTTTATTTGTTAATTGGCATTTGCATTTCTATTTTGTTGTCATTTGTATTATAGTACATTAATAAAAATAACAAAAGCAATACATTAAAATTAGAAATGTTTTTTAAATACTTTGCTTTTATCATTTTTATTTGTGTTTTCTTTTTTTTAATAATCAGCTTAAACTAAAACTCATTTTAGTTCAGCTAGTATCCAAGGCAACATTTTTTTATTTTATTTATATTTTTATCTAATATTTTATTTTACTTATTTTTAATACTTAATAATTTAACAATAACAACATTTATTTCAGCTAGTTGCCAAGTTTTCAATATTATTTTATTTTATTTTATTATTTATGTTTTGGCTTTATTTCGATTAACTAAAATGATTTAATGCTTTTACTTGAAGTCAACAATAACAACAATTATTTTAGTCGGTTGCCAAGTTTTCAATCAGTTTATTTTATTTTATTTTATTTTAAATAGTTTAATTTTATTTAATAATAACAATGCTGATTTTGTGTAAACTTATTTATTTCAGTTAGTTGCCAAGTTTTTAATATTTTATTTTATTTTATTTATGTTTTGGCTTTATTTTGATTAGCTAAAACGATTTAATACTTTGAAATAATTGTTGTTATTGTTAACTTTAAGTAAAAGTATTAAAAACAATTATAGTTCATCCAAATAAAGCCAAAACATAAAATAAAATAAAATAAAATAAAAAATATTGTTAACTTTAAGTTAGTTGCCAAGCAATTAATCTAATAATTTATTTTATTTTATTATTTTATTTTAAATAGTTTCATTTTATTTAACAATAACAAGTCTTCATTTTATTTTATTTTTATTTTATTGTGAATAGTTTAATTTTAACAATAACAACACACATTTTTTGTTAACGTATTTATTTCAGTTAGTTGGCAAGTTTTTAATCTAATATTTTATTTTATTTATTTAATTTAATTTAATTTAATTTAATTTGATTTGATTTGATTTGATTATTTTATTTCAGCTAACAATACCAACACTGGTTTCATGTTGACTTTAGACTGTAAACGCAGGTAAATTGCGTGTGTTTCTGAATGTTGTCTATAATCTGCTGTCATTTAGTAGACTAAACCTGGTCGATGGTCCCGTCCTGAGCTCTAAACGCGTGCAAACAGCGGCGATAGTGTTTACGAGAGACCCTGAGAGAGCGAGAGAGGGGTTGGTTTGGTCTAGGCCGGGTTCCTGCGTACAGATGGTTCTCATTACAGTGACTTTAAAGAGTTTTTATGATGGTGTTTAATTCAGCGCTGGGCGGAGTGAGTGAGTGTGCATGTATGTGTGTGTGTGTGTGTGTGTGTGTGTGTGAAGGGTCTTTAGATGGGTTTTCAGATAAGGACAGCTAAATGATGGAAGCTTTACATAAACACATGTTAAAGTATAGCTCTCTGCTTGTGTGTGTGTGTGTGTGTGTGTGTGTGTGTGTGTGTGTGTGTGTGTGTGTGTGTGTGTGTGTGTGTGTGTGTGTGTGTGTGTGTGTGTGTGTGTGTGTGTGTGTGTGTGTGTGTGTGTGTGTGTGTGTGTGTGTGTGTGTGTGTGTGTGTGTGTGTGTGTGTGTCTCCCTTTCTCTGGCCTCCACCGGCATTTGTTTCATGTTTCTTGTTTGTGTGTGTGGGATGAAAGATGGAGCGCTTCAGTCCCGAACAGACGCCTCCTCCCGATTTACATTTTTGACTGATTGTGTCCCGCTTTCGTTCAGAGGTGTGTTTTTCCTGCTGAAATGAGTGAATGAAGCTCAGAGGGGGGAGGAGGAAAAGTTTGAGGCAGAGGAAGAAAAGTCGGGCACACAGGAAACACACTCCCAATGAAAGCGTCTCTCTGACCTCCTAATTCACTCTAGACATCAGAGACAGACAGGTAGAGAGATCTGGAGACGCTACGTAACATGCTTCAATTTAAACGCTGTGTGTGTTTGGGATTATTGAATGAGAGTCTGAGCGCTGTTTGTCCTGGTTAGTCTGAATTAAGAGTTAACCTTGATTTGGCGGAAAGGCTTCCTGTGCTCACAGACAGATAAAGATTTTCCTTACCTTTCTGTGTCTTGTTTTTTATTTATTTATTTTTATTTTAATCCTTTAAATATAACCATTTTTAAATTATTGTTTATTTTAGTGTTGTCATTTTTAATTTTAGTTTTAGTAATTTAAAGAGCTTTTTTGGTTATATATATATATATATATACTGATTTTTTTTTTTCACATTTATTTTATTTTAAGTATAACTACTAAATTATTATTTTTTTTTTCTTTAAATTTTACTTTTAGTAATTTCATGACTTTTTTGGTTTTGTAATATTTATTAATATATTTTTAATACTTTAACAAACTTGTTTTAAGTTGTCTGCCAACATTCTAATTTAAGTTTACATTTTTAAATTAAATTTTAAATTTTAGTACTTAAACAGAAACCTATTTTATGTCAGATAGTTGCCAAGGCAACATTCTAATCTAAGTTTAAATTTTTAAATTTAACTTTGAATATATCAACTTAAACCCTTTTTTTTTGTCAGGCAGTTTCCAAGGCAACATTCTAATTTAAGTTTAAGTTTTTAAATTCAAATGTTAGTACTTCAACTTAAAATTTTATGTCAGATAGCTGCCAAGGCAACATTTATATTAAATATTATTGCTTGCAATGTGGACAAAAATGGCTTGATTTTGGAAAAATCTCATCCGATCCACAATCAGGCCTTTCTAAACGTCCCTTGAATGTCTGTTGGGCCCTCAGATCCTCTAATCCCCCCTTAAGGGGCCTAAACGTTGTTACCGTGACAACCTCGCGCCTCATTCCAGGGTTGTTTGGGTTAGCCAAGGAGGAAAGGGCAGCACAGGAAATGACATCATGCCTCGGAGGAAAAAGCCTTGAGTCTTGGGTCGGGCCTCCCGGGCGCCTCCGCCGAGCGGAAAGAAAACATTACGAGAAAATGACACAAAGCAGCTACTTGAACGTCCAGAGCGACTTCATTGACGACATGTTTTGAACTGTGAGCGCTTTGTTGTGCTTTTCGCTCGTTACCGGCCACTTCCTCTTCCACCGAGCTTGGAATTTGACTTGGGCTCTTCATCCATTTCAAAACAAGGGTAGAAGAGGAACGCAGAGGAAGAAAGGCAGTACAGACGCCCTCAGGATCCAGACACCTCAGTCACAAACATTTTCTTAAACCGCAATCTAATCGCTTAACTAAACACACAGACAGACGGGATGTTTTCTCACGCACAAACGTGATCCCTTCATTCAGAAAGTCTTTCTCCGTCTCCGGTCCGACTGGCTGCTTGATTGCGATGAACAATTGAACATCTTATTATAATTATTTACCGTCTAAACAACAATAAAACAACAAGACAGGCGTCTCCGCTTGACGGGCTCAACTGGTTGTCTAAACTGGGGTCTGGAAGTGAGTGCTGCTGGGTACGTCTGGGAAAAAAAAATGGTTTTAGTAATTTTATGTGCATTTTTTAGTTTTATATATAAACATTTCTATAAACTTAATTAATTAATTAAATAAGATATATATTTATATTTATTATTATTATTATTATTATTATTATTAATAAAAACAGAAGAACAGGCTGAAATAATAAAAATATTTAAATGAATAATAAAAATACAAATAGAATACAATGAATAGTTAATGTTAAATAAATAAGAATAAAATAAACAAAAATAAAAGCAAAATAAAATAAATAAAAAAATAAGATAAATACATAAGGCTTTTTACATAAATGAATGAGAATATGATTAAAATAAAAAATAAGTTAAATAAATAAAAAATAGTTTCAAATAAATACATTAAAAAAACTAGTAAATGTTTGGTTTAAAATGTATAATGAGGTTAAAATAAATACAGTTAGATAAAAAAAATGAGGTTAAGATAAATACATAAATAAAAATTAATTAAAATAAAAAAATAAGATAAATAAAAAATTTTATTAAAATAAAGGCATTAAAATTAGGTTAAAACTGACTAAAATAGATTAAAATATATAAATAATAAGGTTAAAATAATTACAATTAGATGACAATAAAATATATTAAATAAATAAATTAATTAACATTGGATTAAAATAAAAAAAGGATACAATAAATAAAACAATTGTTATTATAAACAAAAAAAAACATTTAGAATAAAATAAATTAAAATCTGATTAAAATAAAGAAAAATAGAATATAATAAATAAATAAAAATATGATTATAATAATTAAAAAAATGGTTAAAATAAATGTAAATAAGAATATTAGAATAAATAAAAAAGATTCAACAAAGATTAAAATAAATGAATAATAATCTGATTAATATAAGTAAAAATTAGAATGAATAAACTGTGTATAAAATAGTTTAAAAAAACAGATAGAATAATTAAATACAATTTTAATTCAAATAATTAAGTAAAACTGTTTAGTACTATACCGAGTAGAAAAACAACATCATAATACATGCACAATAACTAAATATTTTCCAACTAATATTTGGGGCTCTGTGGAATGTAAAAGATCGAAAAGTCCTGTTGTGAAGTTGTGCACGGACACAATCACACGTATCTGGTTCCCACACTGATTGTTAACATCCTGAATTCAGAACAATGGCTCTAGTTATTCCGATGATCGTCATATCATCTTTCATGAAATCATAGGTGTGACTCCAGATTTAGGCGTTGTGGCTTTTTATTGGTGGAGAGAGTTAAACGGCTGACCTTTGACCTCATAATCAACATGATGTGATAAACCGCTTCCTTTAACCCGACGCTCCCACAGCGAGAGTACAGTGTACGACCTGTGCGTTGTAAAATCCGAGCCGTCTGATCCACGTATTAGTGCACAATGGAGGACGACGTGAAGTATTTCCTGTGTGTTGCAGGTTTTCCTGACTCTCTGTGTGTGTTATGCAATGGCTCTCAGTCTAATTGCCAGTTTCCTTTATTGACTTCCAAACAAAGAAGCTGCCAAACATTTGTCTGTCCGTCCGTCTGTCCGTCTGCGTGTCTCTCGGTGGAGCGCGTGTGAGATTGTTGTTATGATAGCGTCGCCTGAGGAAAAAGATAATATTTATAGAGCTGTAACTGACACACAGACATCAGAGAAGTTGCCTCCGGGTTTGTTTGTTTAGTTGGTATTTTGCATGACGAGTCCCAAATGTCTGCCAGTTGTGTGCAGTCGTTTCGTCCGGACACGAATGGGAACGTTAATGGGAATGCTTTTAGCTGTGCAGTTTGCAGTTCAGATCGTGACCAGAAGAGGCGCTGTGGAGAGAACAAAGAACGGTTTTCGTTTATAGCTAGTCACAACTTTGAAAGATTAAATATTAGTAAATAAATGTTAAATATTAGTGTTGTACCTTTGCAGTTGCACTGTAAACTAAAAATTATTATTATTGTTACAGCAAAATGTTATAATAGTATTATTTTTCTTTACATTTTTACGTAGTAAAGTAGAAATAATAATCACAATATTTTACAGTGAAATATAATAACAATAATGTTTCATATTTTGTTTAAAATTTTAGTAGTAATAATCACAATAATGTGTTTTAAAATATTAAAGTCTTTAAAAATGTGTTATTGATGATAATAATAATAATTTTTAAATACAGTTTTTATTTTACAGTGAAATATTACAATAGTAGTTTAGTTTTAGATTTTTATTTAGTAATAATAACAATAATAACATTTTAAACAATGCTTTCATGAAATATTTTAATGTTTTTATTCTTAAAAACAGTTTTTTTATTTTTCAGTAAAAAGTTACAATAGTAATGTTTTTTTTATTTTGTTACATTTTTACTAATATTTATAATAATATATATTTTTTAAATCTCCATTTTTATATTTACAGTGAAATATTACAATATTTTAACAGTATTTCTAATAATAATAAACACAGTAACTATTTTTCTTAAATATTCATTTTTAATTTTACATTAAAATGTAATGTAGTAATGTTCCTTATTTTGTTTAATATTTTTAATTAGTAATAATAACAATTATTATTATTATTTTTAAATATAAAAATTTTATTTTACAGTGAAATATTACAATAGTAATGTTTCACTTTTTTGTTTAAAATATTTTTATTAATAATAACAAGAATTATTTTTAAATACTTATTTTTTATTTTACAGTGAATATTACAATAGTAATGTTTTTTATTTTGTTAACATTATGTAGTGTAATAATCATAATCATGTTTGTCTTAAATACTCATTTTATTTAGTAAAAATAATAATCGCAGTAAGCAATATTATTCTTAAATACTCAATTTTGTTTAATTTTATTTAGCAATAATAATTGTAATAATTTTTTTACAGTGAATATTAGAATAATAATCTTTCCTATTTTGTTTAATATTTTAATTTACTACTAATAATCGTAATAATAAAAATATTTTATATTTTTCACCGTCAAATATTATAATAGTAATGTTTCCTATTTTGTTAAATCATTTTATTTAGCAAAGAAGCGTAATAATTAATAACAATAATTGTACAGCCGAACAAAAAAAACACAGCAAACCTGAAAAAAAAAACATGCATTTAGATTTGCTTAAATATTTTTTTGCATCTGTTTGCATACTTGAGTTTCTGGCGTCTGAAGAGTTCACATAACTCATGTTGAACGTCTTTGTGTGTTGTCGTCATCGTCGGTTTAGGGTTAGGTTTAGGCCCCTAACCTCTGACCCCTGACCTGACGGAGCGTCCTCCAGCAGGCGTGCCGCTCGCTCAATTCACGTCCACACGCCGTCAGCGGATAAGAGCGCCGGCTGGTCGTAAAAGAGGCCGTCGCCTCCCGTGAACCTCAGCCAGACGAGAGACGATCAATAAAAACACCGACTTCCCCCCAGTGTGTGTGTGTGTGTGTGTGTGTGTGTGTGTGTGTGTGGAGACAGACAGAAATAATCATTAACTTCTCCAGACTGCTGAGTGACTCGCGTCTCTGTGTGTGTGTGTGTGATTCCATTAGATGTCCAGACACTTTCTGCTGTGTTTTTTTGGTTCGTTTGATGTACAAAGTGACTGTTTAAAAAGCTGAGTCTCCTTAAATGGAAAAACTTTGCCCGGTGTATGTTGAAAACGCCTCTCTCTCTCTCTCTCTCTCTCTCTGTGTGTGTGTGTGTGTGTGTGTGTGTGTGTGTGTGTGTGTGTGTGTGTGTGTGTGTGTGTGTGTGTGTGTGTGTGTGTGTGTGTGTGTGTGTGTGTGTGTGTGTGTGTGTGTGTGTGTGTGTGTTTGGTATTTGAGCGCTCAGACCAAAGGGAGCCAGTGTGGACAGAGGAAGGATGGTTTGTTACCTGAGGCAGTAAAGCTCTAAATGGAGATTTGACTTCAGCTCAACCACAAACAAAGACTCTGAGTGTGTGTGTGTGTGTGAGAGAGAGAGAGGAGTCGTTTTGTCCCCTCTAGAAGAGAAAGAAAGAATGGAACTGCTTGGGGGGAAGGGAGAGAGAGAGAGAAAGAGAGAGAGGTTTAAAATGGCCCTATAAAAGCTTTATTTATTTATTTATTTGCCAAAATCTGTTTTTATTTATTTATTTACTTTTTTTTTCTTTTTTTTTTAAAGTTGTAGTTGTTCTGGATTTGATTTAATTTTTCTCTAAAATTCTGTTTTGTTTGTTTGTTTATACATTTCATGCTTTGTTTGAATTTTTTTGTATTCCATTCTATTTTTCTTTAAACTTCTGTTTTGTTTGTTTGTTTACAAATTCCATGCTTTTTTTTTCCTGGATTCTATTCAATTTTTTTCCCTAAAATTCTGTTTTGTTTGTTTGTTTACAAATTCCATGCTTTTTATTTTTTCTAGATTCCATTCAATTTTTCTCTAAAATTCTATTTAGTTGGTTTGTTTACGAATTTCATGCTTTTTGTTTTTATTTTTTTATGGATTTCATTCTATTTTTCTTTGAAATTCATTTTTTGTTTGCTTGTTTACCAATTTAATGCTTTGTTTTATTTTTTCTGGATTCTATTCTATTTTTCTCTAAAATTCTATTTTGTTTGTTTGCTTGTTTACAAATTTAATCCTTTGTTTTATTTTATTTTCTCTAAAATTCTGTTTTGTTAGTTTGTTCACAAATTTAGTGCTTTTGTATTTCATTCTATTTTTTATTCTGTTTTGTTTATTTTTTTAGTTTACAAACGTCATGCTTTGTTGTATTTTTTCTAAATTTCATTCTATTTTTTCTCTAAAATTCTATTTATTTGTTTGTTTAATCTAGTGTTTTCTGCTTTATTTTTTAATATTCTGCTTAATTTAATATTCTATTTCATTGTTTCCAAATTCCTTGTTTTCAGTTTCAACTTTTCTGGATGCCTTTTTAAATTGTTTAATTAAATTTTTAGCCATTAAACAGCATGGCCATCCAATTAAATTTTTCAAACTTAATATAATACATCATAATAAAAATAAAACCTACTTCTTTACTCTATAAATTAAAACTTTGACATAAAAAAAATCTTGATTGTGATATTTTTTACCATATTAATGTTAAAAATAATATAATAAAATTCTAAAATTAATATTTTTTTATTTTATTTTTTATTTTGGCAGTTTGTCATGAAAACCTTTGAGTTTCTGTGCAATAACTACGCTCTAGTCTCAAGCGTTTGGACTAATAGAGTTCAGGATGTCAACTGAAGGCTTGAGGCTGTAGAAGACATGAGGTGTGTGTGTGTGTGTGTGTGTGTGTCATGTTGCACGCTCTATTTCAGGACACTCTCTGCGTCTGGCTGTCACCATGTCATTCGGGGTGACACTGTGGTCATCCAACCGACCGACACCGAGACGCCACTCACACACGCCAGCAAATCCATAACCTATACGCACAAAACCGTTCACACGCACACACACACAAGAACCTTTGCAGTTGTGTGTGTCTGTTTGAATAAACACATTGTGCTGTCTAAACACACACACAGACAAACTCAGAGGTCTGTTTGATGTATAATTTGTGTGTATGCATGCATGTTTGTGTGTTACTCAGGTTTGCTTGCTGTTCACGATGTCGTCAGAGAGACTAGTCAACTATTAAGACTGAAATAGCATCAGTCTGGCACATAGCAACCACACACACACTAAACATTAAACAGCTAGTTGTGTGTTGGTATAATGACTCCTCTATATAATCCATGTAATCGTAAACAGGAAGTAGACACTGTTCTGTACTATACTTCAGTGATGGTAATACTGTGAAATATTGATATTGCTGTGGTATTTACACTATGTAATTTGATTGCTGATATGAATGTCAATTGTGTTTTATGCTCACCAAGGCTGCATTTGTTTGATTAAAAATGCAGTAAAAATGACAAAATTATGAAAACATTTTACAATTTATAATAACCATGTTCCATTTGAATATATTTCAAAATTAAATTTATTTTCAAGATCAAATCTGCATTTTTCAGCATCATTATTACAGTTTTCAGTCACATGACACCATCACTGCACTATGGTACTACCACAGTCTACTCAAGATATTTTCAGACGCAGAAAGTGGCATGATTCAGTAATAGTGTTGTTTTAATACATACCTTGATGCAGTTTGATTACTATATGCACATACAATGCTACTTAAGCTCTTAATGGTACTGCCATGGTTACATAGCCAAACAAGCATGTTTGTAAGGGTTGTAATGACTGCTCTACCTACTCTAGTCATCAACATAGTCTGGGCTGGTGCGTAATTAACTATACTGCTAAATTACGGCCTACTCACCCGATCTGAGATTAAAGAGAGACTGTACTTACTGTAGACAGACAAAGAGTCAAGATGACTAAGGAACTAAAAGCAAAAACGTTGCGCAAAGAATGAAAATTGTGTTTAATGTATGGAGGATATGGACCAGAGATTTCATGTAGGCGGAGCTAAATTGCATACGTGTCATTGCATTATTTTATATTTGGTGTGTCTTTTGGATTGTTACATCACAAAGCTCAGAATGGGCGTCGCCGGCGGATTTCTCCTATCGCTGTCAAAACTGCCGTTAGTTGGCGAGGGCAAGCACAATTGCAGATTTATTGTTGCGTTGACGTCAGAACATTGTTCGGGTTGGCGTACGGAACAGAGTCGGCCTAGACGAATGATAAGCAGTACTGCTAATGTAAACAAGCACTGGAGGCCAGTGGCGCTGCTCTGTGCGGGGCGGCAGATTCCTCACATTCCGTCGCTGCCTCTCGTGAATGCTGAAATTAAGGATGCAAGATATGTTTGGCAGAGCTCAGGAAGGTTTTCCTGGACAGGAGGCATGAGATAGTGTGAAAGTGTGTGTGTGTGTTTACTTTTTGTGCTGGTGTTCCCATCTAATCTAGTCTATTTGTCTCCTTCCTCAACAACACTGTTCGCTTTTGGAAACTCTAGTAAAGCCAGTTTATAATTGGTCTTACTGGTCCAAGCTGGTCTCAAACTATTGTTGCTCTTGATTTAAGCTTGGAAGACCATCTTGGTCAGGCTGAAAGAGCTTGAAGACCGCCTTGGACCAGCAAGTACCAATTAAACCACCTTGATCTGGTATCTTCTGGTTTTTCCAACAGGGATTCAGTGAAATGCACTCAGTAGGCACTTTGTTTACTTTTACTCTGTTGAAAACACTAGTAAAGCCAGTCTTACTGGTCCAAGTTGGTCCTAATCTAGTCTACATGGTTAATCAGTTGGTCTACCCATTGATTGTCTCAGTTTCAGCCTGGTAGACCATCTTGGTCAGGCTGGAAGAGATTGTAGACCACCTTGGACTAGCAAGTACCAGTTTGACCACCGTAATCTGGCATCTTCTAGTTTTACCAGTAGGGATTTAGTAAAATTCACTTTATGAAGTTAAATTGGCATGAATAATTGGTTCTTGTTGGAAAGTCTAGTGAAGCCAATATCTGATGATACTTTCTGGTCCACGTGGTTCATAATCTAGTCTAATCAGTTGGCCTACCCACTGGTAGTTATAGTTTCAGCCTGATAGACCATCTTGGTCAGGCCGGAAGAGCTTGTAGACCACTTTGAACCACCAAGTCCAAGGTAGTCTTCAATTTGACCGCCTTGATCTAGTATCTTCTGGTTTTTCCAAGCAGGGATTCAGTGAAGTTCACTTGATAAAGTTAAATTGGCATAAATAATCATTGGTTCCTGTTGGAAAGTCTAGTGAAGCCAATATCTGATGTTCTTACTGGTCCAAGTGGTTCATAATCTGGTCTAGATGGTTAATCAGTTGGCCCAATTGTTGTCTAAGTTTCAGCCTGGTAGAGGCCGAAAGCGCTTGTAAACCATCTTGGACCAGCAAGTACCAATTTGACCACCTTGATCTGGTATCTTCTAGTTTTTTCAGCAGGGATTCAATGAAGTTCAACTTGGTTTAATTAGCATAAACTGGTTCTTTCTCTTTCCTTTCTCATTAAACACTTAGTTCACTTTTACTTTTTTGGGAACTCTAGTAAAGCCAATTTCTAATGTTTCATACTGGTCCAAGTAGGTCATAATCTAGGTTAGATGTTTAATTAGTTTCCTACCCGTTGGTGGGCTTGGTTTTAACCTGGTAGACCAGTAAGTACCAGTTTGACGATGTTAATCTGAGATTTACTTGCTTTTCCAGCAGGGATTCAATGTTAACTTGATGAAGTCGCATTGGCATAATTAATAACCATGTCTTTCTTGTCTCTCTGCAGATTCCCTGGCTCTTCAGGAGCGTGGAGAGCAGCCTCACTGGTGTGTGGTGGCATACTGGGAGGAAAAGACCCGCGTTGGGCGCCTCTACTCCGTCCAGGAGCCATCTCTGGACATCTTCTATGACCTACCTCAGGGCACAGGCTTTTGCTTGGGCCAGCTCGCCTCCGACAACAAAAGTCAACTGGTGCAAATGGTTCGGGCCAAGATCGGCTACGGCATCCAGCTGAGCCGCGAACCCGACGGCGTGTGGGTGTATAACCGGAGTTGCTACCCTATATTCATCAAGTCAGCCACACTGGACAACCCTGACTCGCGTACGCTGCTGGTGCATAAAGTATTCCCCGGGTTCTCCATCAAGGCCTTCGACTTCGAGAAGGCGGGAAGCCTCCAGCGGCCTAACGACCATGAGTTCAGCCAGCAGCCGCGGACAGGCTTTACCGTACAGATCAGTTTCGTGAAGGGCTGGGGGCAGTGCTACACCAGACAGTTCATCAGCAGCTGCCCCTGCTGGCTGGAGGTTATATTCAATAACCGATAACAGCAAGCCCCGCCCCCTCACCTCACCACGCCCACCCCATTCCTTCATCGCCATGGAGACGGACTAGCCCTTACCTTTTATGGACTACGTTGTTTTTCGGTTTGGTTTTCGCGACAAGTTCTCCGGAGGATGTTTTACGAGAGAAATGTAAAACGGAAACTCACTTTGACTTGTTTAATAAATAACTAAGATTTAATTAAGTGAAATAAAAGCTAAAATGTATTTTATGTTAAATATAAATATATTATTACCTGTAAATACGAAGTTTTATATGCATTGTTATTTATGTATTGTGCAATGTGTTGATGAGAAAAAGAGATGCACTTTGCTTAATATAAATGCAAACAAAGAAATGCCAAAATAAAACAAAAAATACAGAATACAGCATTGATTTTGTGCTTATTTTGCTAATCCACTGGTAACTCTTCAGTAGTTTTAGTTTTGTCTTAATTTATATTTGTTAACCCACAAATTAAAAGACATTTTGTCCAGTTACAACTATAGAACACCCTTTTTCTTATGCTCAGCTCTAAAAAATTGTTTTATATATCATAAATTATTTTTAAATATATGTATATTTTTTTTTAATTTCTTTGTGGGTATGCTCAGCTCTAAAAAATTTTTTTTTTTTTAAGTTTTTGAATATTTTTAAATATATTTTTACATTATATTCATATTATGCATGTATGTGTTTATATATATATATATGCTTATTATTATTATTATTATTTAGAATCTTTAAAATAGTTCTACTAGCAATTGTGTAAGTTTTTATAATTTTTTTTTTACTTTTTGCATTTTTTTTTACTTACCCACAAATTAAAAGACATTTAGAATTACAGAAAAACACTTTTTCTTATGCTCAACTCTAAAATAGTTTTTCAAAATATTATATATATATATATATATATATATATATATATATATATATATATATATATATGTTTACTTATTATTATTTAGAATCTAGACATTTATTTCTATTAATCATAGAAAACCCTAAAATATATAAATATAATTTAAAAAAAAGAATTTTTATTTATTTATGTGTATGTGTATATATAAATAAAATTTATTTATTTTGTGGGTAAATAAAGCAAAAAAAAATTATTAAAGATTTATTAAATATTCCAAACTCCAGTAATCATGATCAACTCTAAAGATCATGGAAATTCATTGGTCAAAAGTGGTTCATGTGGACAGAAAATCTTCTTAAAGTCTCCCAACTTTAATGACCCACATTGCTCTTTAACTTCAGACTCACATTTTATTTCCATCTGTGTCATGTTTTAATATTTAATGAGGCTTCGTACACAATGTGGAAGAGTTTCTATGAGAGAAAATTCCCCCGGTCTAACTCGAATGCCCCGTGGGCCGCTTGTGTGCCAGGAACAGCAGGTCTCTGGGGGAGGGGAAGCGTCTGCGGGCCGTCTAGACGAGCGCCACACCTCCTCCTGCCGCTCCTGATATGGACGTCTGCTGGGGGGATTACGGCCATAAGCCTGCTCTGACCCGAGCGACCGGCCCTGAGAGACCTACATTCACCAGACCCAGATTCCCACACAGACCTGAGAGCCACAAAACAGATGGAGACAAACCGAGCCATTATTACATGTTAAAACATAAAATGTAGTTTTAGTCTTTCTCTGTGTCCGTGTGGCTCTCTTGGGTCGGTTTGGAGCGTGTTAGTGACCAAAGGGTATTCCTGGGTATTAGTGTCATGGTGGTGTCCTGGTCTCTGTAATCCAAACTCTCCTAATGCATCCAAAGCTTGTGCTGGCCAGGAAACCCGGACAGATGCTTCGACCCGACACCAATACGATGAGCTTATTTATTCCCCTTCTGATAAACAACTAACGCTACAAAGATACCAAACCATGAACATAACACCAGCTAATTACACCATGAACAAAGACGATGAGGAATAAATATGTTAAAATATTTGTAATCTTCAAAATCCTAATATTTTATTTTATTTTATTTTATATAATATTATTATATGTATATATATGTATGTATGTATATATATATATATATATATATATATATATATATATATATGTCCAATTTATATAAAATAAAATAAAATATTAGGATTTTGAAGATCTTCAGGCCTAGAAAACTGGAAATTGAATATATTTTGTGAAAATAAATATTTTAAACCTGTCCATTTTTTAAATACACCTAAAAATTAAAATAAAATAAAATAAAATAAAATAAAATAAAAAAAGTAAAATAAAATAAAACAAAACATTAGTATTTTGAAGATCTTTAGGTCTGGAAAAACGGAAATTGAATATATTTTGTGAAATGAAATATTTTCACAAAATATATAAAACTGGAAATTGAATATATTTTGTGAAAATAAATATTTTAAACCTGTTCTATTTCCGTATTAAAATAATAACATTAAATAAAATATATCGATTTTACAAATTCAAAATAAAAGTAAAACAATGGTCAAATTATATTATAAAATAAAATAAAATAATTAAAGTACACTGAAAATTAAATTAAATTAAAAAAAGTTTAAAAACCTACAAATAATTAAAAAAAACTTTCTGTATTAAAATAATAAAATAAAATTAAATATTTTTATTTTAGTGCAAAAATTCTAAATAAAAGTAAAACAATGGTCAGATTATATTTTACCCCAAAATAAAATAAAATAAAGTAACTTAAATTAAATTTAAAAATGTTTAAAAACCTACAAATAAAAGGTTTCTGTGTTAAAATAATAAAATAAAATATTTCAATTTTAGTGCAAAAAATCTAAATAAAAGT
Organism: Garra rufa; assembly: GCF_049309525.1. Classification (NCBI taxonomy): domain Eukaryota; kingdom Metazoa; phylum Chordata; class Actinopteri; order Cypriniformes; family Cyprinidae; genus Garra; species Garra rufa. The sequence goes on from NC_133379.1 coordinate 38,888,140, forward strand.
AAAACAATGGTCAGATTATATTTGACCCCAAAATAAAATTAAATTAAAAAATTAAAGTATACTGTACACTGAAAATTAAATTATTTTTTTCCTGATAGCATTTGTGAATGCAGGTATTATGAAATATTTTAAACCTGTCCTTGTTTTTATTCACCTACAAATTTAAGAAAAAGTTCTAATTCTGTATTAAAATAGTAAATAAAATAAAATAAAATAAAATAAAATATTTAGATTTTAGTGCAAACATTTTTTTTTTCTGATAGCATTTGTGAGTGCAAGTTTTATGAAATATTTTATACCTTGTTACTTGAATAAAAATTCACCTACAAATTTAAAAATAAATAAATCTATTTTTATATTAAAATAATAAACAAAATTGTTAAAAATTCTATTTCTGTATTAAAATGAAATAAAATATTAGGTTTTTGAAGAGCACTTTAGGCCTGGAAATTCAGAAATTCCTAACTTTTTGCTTACAATTTTTGATTTTTAAAGCAAGAATATGATGTGATTGATTTGCTAACTGGAGTTTCTGCCTTGAATTCAAAGTGAAACAGCTTTAGTGTGTTTATGGAGGGTCAAATCTCATGACTGCGGTAAGCAGATCAGTGTCTGAAGCCTCAGGACGGCTCGTCCACAAACACAATGGAGAAGCTTCTCGGCGCTGCCGGCTCGTCTCCTGCCCTGAGGAACGGCCGTTTGCCCCGGGACGGCATTATCCTGATAACTCAAGCCTCAGTAAACCACACACCCAGGCTCAACAGTTAATAGTTCAACCCCTCTTATCAACATAGAAAAGCATCTGATCATGGATGATTTAGAACTAAAGTTCTTTGTGAATATTAGAAGGTTTATAAAGTGACATCGGAATGGAAAATCAGTTTGGTTCTAATTGGAATCTTTATATTTTAGAGTCATTTTTGTTTGTTTATTTAGCTATCGAGCAATTAACTAACTTTAATGTCACATCAATATGTGAACACTTGTGGTTGCACTAAATTTAATTTAATCATACTTTGTTAATTACAAATAACGAGATTAGGGAAGAGTGAATTTAAAAATAGGAATCATTAACTTTATGCAAAATATTTGCTATTTATATTTGCAGAATAGCCCTATACAAATTAAACAGGTTAAAAGGAAAAACGTGCATTATGAATGATAATAAACTTTTACACTGTATACACTAGATGATAATATGAATTTATGTAACATATATGTATGGTGGTCAGCATTTTGAGTGAATTTTATGAAAATGTGAAATGTTCAGATTGTACTTGATCCCAAAATAAAATAAAATAAAATAAAGTACACTGTACAATAAATTAAATTAAATTCTTATTTTTTTGGCAAGACATCATCCATTAATTCTACAGACATTTTGTTAACTTTAAAATACAACTCAATGAAGTGAAAAAAAAAATCAAAATAGAGGTAAAACAATGTTCACATCATATATCTTAAAAATAAATAAATAAAAAAGTACACTGTACACTGAAATTTAATTTAAAAAATATGATTGTTAATTTTCTGCCATTATCCATTAATTTTATAGACATTTTGTTAACTCTAAAATACAACTCAATGATGTGCAAAAACTCAAAATAAAAGTAAAACAATGTTCAGATTATATTTGACCCCAAAATAAAATAAAATAAAATAAAATAAAGTACACTGTACAATAAATTAAATTAAATTCTTATTTTTTTGGCAAGACATCATCCATTAATTCTACAGACATTTTGTTAACTTTAAAATACAACTCAATGAAGTGAAAAAAAAATCAAAATAGAGGTAAAACAATGTTCACATCATATATCTTAAAAATAAATAAATAAAAAAGTACACTGTACAGTTAAATAATTAGTTAAATATAACATTTATTATTTATTATTAACATTTTAAATTAAATTAACTTCTTTTTTTGACAGGACATCATCCATTAATTCTACAGACATGTTGTTAACCTTAACTCAATGTAGTGAAAAGATTCAAAATAGAGGTAAAACAATATTCACATATCTGTCCAATAAATATGAATAAATATGAATAAATAAATAAATAAATAAATAATAAAAGTACACTGTACAGTTAAATAATTAAATCAAATATAAAAAATGTAATTAAATATTACTTTAAATTAAACTTTTTCTTTTATTTTATTTTATGCCAGAACATTATCCATTCATTTTACAGACAAATCAATGAAGTGCGACTGAAAAAATTAAATTAAATTAAATTAAATTAAATTAAATTAAATTAAATTAAATTAAATTAAATTAAACTGTTATTTTTCTTGGCAGGACATTAGCCATTAATTCTACAGACATTTTGTTAACTTTAAAATACAATTTGATGAAGTGCAAAAATTCAAAATAAAATAAAATAAAATAATTAAAGGGATAGTTCACCCAAAAAATGAAAATTTGATGTTTATCTGCTTATCCCCAGGGCATCCAAGATGTAGGTGACTTTGTTTCTTCAGAGGAACACAAACGAAGATTTTTAACCAAAACCGGTGCAGTCTGCCAGCCAAATAATGTGAGTGGATGGGCAACAGACCTTTAAAAGTAAACAAAAACATGCACAGACAAATCTAAATTACATCCTGCGACTCGTGACGATACATTGATGTCCTAAGACACGAAACGATCGGTTTTTGTGAGAAACTGAACAGTATTTATATCATTTTTTTACCTTTGATACACAGCCACGTCCATATGTCGTGAGCACGAGCTTTTCTTCCGGCTCGTTACATGTGAACGCGCTCTGGTGTAGCATACGCAAACAGATGGACGTGGCTGTGTATCAAAGGTAAAAAAATGATATAAATACTGTTCAGTTTCTCGCAAAAACCGATCGTTTCGTGTCTTAGGACATCAATGTATCGTCACGAGCCGCAGGGTGTAATTTGGATTTCCAAATTTTTTTGGGTAATTTGGATCCACTCAAATTATTTGGCTGACAGACTGCACCGGTTTGAGTTAAAAATCTTTGTTTGTGTTCTACTGAGGAAACAAAGTCACCTACATCTTGGATGCCCTGGGGGTAAGCAGATAAACATCAAATTTTCATTTTTGGGTGAACGATCCCTTTAAAGTACACTGAATTAAATTAAATTAAATTAAATTAAATTAAATTAAATTAAATTAAATTAAATTAAATTAAATTAAATTAAATTAAATTAAATTAAATTAAATTAAATTAAATTAAATTAAATTAAATTCCTTTTAAACAATGTTCACATCATATCTGTCAATTTTTTTTAAATAATTAAAGTACACTGTACTCTGAAATAATTAAATTAAACATTACATTTTAAATTAAATATTATATTAAATTACTTAAATAAATAGAGGTAAAACACCTGTTAAAATACTACGATTTTGAAGAGCCTCACCATAATAATATTAATATTATATATATATATATATATATATATATATATATATATTACCTTCTTTAAATAAATGAATAAATAAACATTTTTTTAAGGAATAGTAAAAGGCAAGAATATGATGTCATTCATTTGCTACCTCAGACTTTCAGACTTGAAGTCTAATCTCATGACTGGTAAATCAATGTCTGAGGCCTTATATTTTCTATTATATTCTGAATCCAGATGAACGTGTGTAAGTGCACTAAAGGTCACATTATCTGACTGACAGACAGTTGCCGCACAAGCCAAAACCTGCTTCACTTCACCATACAAAACCACAAAGTGGCTTTATCTGATTTCATTTTCTTTTGCTCTTTCTCATCAATCTGATAACGCCGTTGCCCTCATTCGCCGACTGTTTTCTGTTCGCTCTTCACACGCTACGAGCGACCGACTGAAAGCTGCTACTGAGTCCGACGTGGAGCCGAAGCGTCTGTGGCGTCAGTCAACCACCATCCGCTGAGTTCACCTGCTAATGAGAAGTCTGTCATTATTTATTCACCGTCATGTTGTTCTAAACTCGTTCTGAAGAATCCGTCATGGTCCAAAAAAGACAAAAGGATCGTAACAGTCGTCTGTATGACTCAAGCGCTGTATTTCAAGTCTTCAATAGTCATGTAACTGCTTTGTCTGAGGAACTGACTGAAAGTGAACTCATTTTTTTGTGCACTTGAAAAAAAAAAAAAATACAAAAATAACACACTGATATGTAATTATCGTGAAATGAAACATGCATGCACCTGTTTGAATATGAGAAATGCAGAATGATGTTTGAGCCAGTGTTATTTTAGTATCATTGAGATACTATAGTTTTTTATTTTTATATTTTTCTGTTTTCATTATAATTTAAGTTAAAAAAAATTCATTTATATATTTTTTGTAATTTCGAATTATTTTTAAAATATATCTGTATAGTTTTTATAAAACATTTTAATCATTTTAGTACAGCAAGATAAACTAAAGGAATTATTTCATATTAAATATATATTTATTAAATATGTTTATATACAATGTATATAGAAATATATATATATATATATTTATATTTATATATATATTTAAATAATACTTTGTTTAAATTATATATATATATATATATATATATATATATATATATATATATATATATAACTTAAAGTATTATTTAAATTTTATGCATATTTTTTAAAAATAATATACTTTATTTCAAGTAACTAAAACATCTTTGTATGTTTTTAGAGTTTTACTTAACTTAGTTTAAAGCTGTTTAGTTTAAATTTGAGTGATTTTTAAGTTATTTTTATTTGTTTTTAAATATATAGAGAAAGAGAGAGTTTTTATTATTTTATTTTTAATGTTAGTTTTAGTTATTGTAATACACCAAGATAAACTAAAGGAATTTATTCAAATATATTTAATATTAAATACATTTGTATTTTTTTATAAAAAATATTTTAAAAAATATGTATAAATATTATATATATATATATATATATACATACACACACACACACACACACACACACACACACACACACAAATATATATATATATATATATATATATATTTATTTATTTATTTATAATTTAAAAAAAAAAAATATATATATATATATATATATATATATAGTTTTTAAAAAAAATATTTTTAATTTTCAGCTTTATTTTTAGGTATTTTAGTACATTAAGCTAAACTAAACTAACTAAATTATTTATATATTTCATATCAAATATGATATATATACACATACACAAAAACTCTGAATATATAAATATTTTATATATATATATATATATATATATATATATTTGTTATATATTATCTAATATTTTTGTTATATATTTTACATATTATAAATATTTTACATGTTTTTATCAAATATTTTATTTAAAGTAACCAAAACATCTGTGTATATTTTTATAGTTTTAGTTAACTAAACTTGGTTTGAGCTTCATCAAAGTAGATCTTCAGTAAACAATGACTTAAAATTCATCACACAAAGCATAAAAATTCAGAAAAATGACAGCAAATAATGCATATAAGGTGTTAACAATGCTGCAAAAAATACTGTTTTTGTCAGAAAAAAATGGCAGCTGTAGGTGCTGAATAATACTGTAAAAATACAGCAAAAAAAAAAAAAAAAAAAAAGGTGAAATTAACTAATCTATTATAGTTTTTACAGTGTATATAGCAAGGGAACTTCTTATTAACAAAATAAGAGTTTTTAGTTTATTTTCTCGAGTGAAGTCACTGTGATGTTTCTTACCCACAATCCAAATGAGGTCACATGACTGACTTGTGTTGTTTTTGTATGAAGCTAATTATAATTATGACAGACGAACCCAAACCCTGCCCTAAACCAAACCCGTATGAATCATGTTTTACCTTTGAGGTTGTTGTAACTAACCTTGTCTGTGTAGTTTATTGGCAGACTTTTAACTTGTTTGTATGTGCTAGTTCACATGCTGTCTGTCAACCAATCCTTCTCTAGTTCACAGAAGGGTTTTGTGATTCCAACTGTTCAACCAGGAAAACATTGGCACCACAAAGATCTGCTGTCAATTTACTCATAATGTTCCCAAACCACATCAACAGGTTTAATTGAGCCGCTCTTAAACAAAACACTGAATCAAACACTAAAAATTAATCAAGGATCTAATCTAATTATGTGAAAAACAGGTACATTCCTTGAGTCACTCACTGAGTTACAGGCCAAACTATAAAACTTAAACTAAACTATTCATGCTCACCAAGGCTGCATTTATTTGATCAAAAATACTGGAAAATTGTGAAATAATATTACAATTCAAAATAACTATTTACTAAGTGAATATATATTAAAGTGTAATTTATTCCTGTGATCAAAGCTGAATTTTCAGCATCATTACTGCGGTCTTCAGTGTCATGATCCTTCAGAAATCATTCTAATATGCTGATTTGCTGCTCAAAAAACATTTTTGATTATTATCGATGTTTAAAACAGTTGTTCTGCCCAATTTTTTTCACAAAAAAATAAAAATAAATAAAAAATTAGTGCAACTGCATTTTGTGTCCTTGATATTATTTTGTTTCTGAAAGACAGAGAAAAAAACTACTTTATGCATGCAATGACTGTAAAAAATGGCTAAAATATAAAATAAAAACTACTACTACTGCATAGCAGTAACATACTATAAATAATACTAATCTAACATACTATCAAATGGTAATAGTGAAAATATATTAAAAAAAATAGCAAATAATTTTTATTATCTTAAAAATATTTGTAAAATATTTTTTATGTTATTAAAAAAAGATATATATAAATAAAATACATTTTTTATTAAAAAAGTAAAAAAAAGATTTAGGTTAATAGTTTCAATTATAAAAAAATAAAAAACAATACAAAACATTTTCAGAGAAAAGATTTTTTCTTAGATTTCATATATATAAAAAAGGAAAAAAAAATTTATAAAAAAAAAAGTAATTAGTTAAAATATATTTTTAATTACTTAATTATATATATATATATATAATTAAGTAATTAAAAAAAAAATATATATATATATATATATATATATATATATCAATGTTTAAATCAATGTATTCTGTCCAATATTTTTGTGAAAATTATGATATATTTGGTTTATTATTTGTATATTTTGTTACATTCATTCAGAGTTTTAATTTGAAAATTACTTAAATTGTAATTTTTAATTACTTAATTTTTTCCTAGATTTCATGTTCAGATTTCTGCTTAAAACATGAAAGCAAAAGTTCAAAAGAACAGCATTTATTTAAAATATAAATCTTTTGTAACACTATAAATGTCTCTACTGTCACTTTTGACCTATTTAATGCAAGCTTGATGAATAAAAATATTAATTTATAAAAAAAAAAAAAAAATCAAAGTATATCTAAAGTTTTAGTGTTTTAGCGCATCACTTGACTTGGTTACCTACTTACAAACGCAGCAAATACTCCAGATGCTCAGATTGTCTCGCATGATAAATAAACACGTCTATAAACGTCTCATGATGCAACATTTTCAATATGAAAACAGGAGACCACAGGAGGCGAACAAACCCCTGAACTCACAGGACTTATAAACGATTGAGACGGAGCCCAGAAATCTGAGAGAGAGAGAGAGAGAGAGTTGTGTTCTCTGGCTGTTGTTGGGGAAAAGCTGAGTTGTGTGAATTCCTTTGTGGATTGCCATAAATTACAGTGAGGAAACACATACACACACACACACACACACACACACACACACACACACACACACGAACAGCACCTATTGTGTAGATCTTTTTCTCCCTCAGACATTCAGACCAGAAAATAACATGCAGAACTCACAAACTTCTGTCTCCATAGAAACAGACGGCTGCAGTCAAAACACTCCATCAAAACATACACAATCTCTTTCTTTCTTGCTTTTTTTAGTGCAGTTGCACTTATTTTTGTGTCCTTGATATTATTTTGTTTCTTTAAGAGAGAGAGAGAAAAAACAACAACTTTATGCATGCAATAGCTGTAAAAAAATGGCTAAATTATCAAATAAAACTACTACTGCATAGCGGTACCATACTATGCATACTAATCTAACATACTATTGTTTTTGTTAATATTTTGTTAATATTTTTAAAAGTATTAAATTATTATTATTAAAAATATAAATTTTTATTATGTTATTATTAGAGAAATAGAGAGTCATATATATATATTTTTCCTGTTGGCAAATGTTTGTCCTTATTTTTTCCTTATTTTCTTATTTATTAATCAAAAATCACTCAATTTAGCTACATTCATTCAGAGTTTTAATTTGAAAATTACTTTGAAAAAATAAAATTTTTA